>NC_132986.1:3930030-4542530 GCF_047496725.1 Anoplolepis gracilipes | reverse complement strand
ACGTACTGAATTGGAGCGTCGTTGCACTGAAGACCCCTCCGGGCCAACTACCGTTGGGGCTAGTACGTGTCTCGACTTCTTCCCTGGGAACTCGCCCAAGGGGAAGGGCCCTGCTGGATCGGGGACTAGAAGCAGGAACCTGTTAGTAGTAGAACTTAGGAGGGGTTCTGCGAAACCAAGGCCCCGTGAAAGGTCCTCGTCAAGGTGGGGACCCATGAAGGTGGCGGCCAGACCGCCCATACAAGAGTCCACCTAGTGGTAATTCGTCTCGCCCACTATAAAAATTGAAAGACGTACGTAAAATGGCTATCTTTCGAGGGTGGACACCGGAGGCCGGGACGTGGGCAAGGGGTGTCACCCGAGGGATGCCAAAAGTGGACGTAGCTAGGGGCCAAAAGGGATGGCCCGGTTTGGTCAAATGGCACAACTCGTCACCGTGTACGCGGCCAGACCACTAAGAGCCATCTATTGGCTCTTTTCGGAGGTGTACCCTCTTGATGACGCATCACCTTGACATGGTAGGGGGGCTCATCCTGAGGGGGATCCCGGTGTGGTTGTCGGGTCCTAGGACCCACAACTCCCGGGTGAAGCCGAGGGGTGCTAGTAGAATGCGAAAGCGACCCCAGGGCTCACCCATAATTCAACCGCCGGTTAGCACCACCATGGAGTTTTAGTGAATATGCCCGTTAAATAGGGTGAGTCCCACATACCCCCTGGAAGTTTCCGCTCCTAGGGGGGATGCATAAAGCATTTCTCCATGTAAAAAAAAAAAAAGTCGGTGCCTTTTCCCCCCGACGACGCATCACCTTGCCGTGGTGAGGGGGCTCATTCGGAGGGTGATCTCGGTGTGGTTGTCAGATCTTAGGACTCACAATCTCCGGGTGATCCTGAAGGGTGCCAAGAGTGCGTCAAAACATGGATGGTACGCAGGAAATCTAAGATTTCCGCGGTTTCGGATGCTGCTGGTCGGCGGGGGGGGGGGAATATTGTTCCTGTTCTCCCCTCGTCGCCATCACGCGAAGGGCTACCTGAGGCTCAATGGCGTAGCCCTCGGAGGCATCGGCGATGGCCAAGGGTGGAATCACCACGAGGCTGTTGTATGCTTGTGTGGAGTGTCTCGACTCCTACAACAGGGCGGCAGCCTCGGGTGCTAAGGGTGAGACTCCCACAAATAAGTTGAGGGGTATCTTCGGGACGCTCGCCGGGAAGGTGACTCCGCTCCTCGAGGAGTGGTACGCGAGTCATAAAGCTCTTGGGCTCCGAGGCTTCTCCGGCGAGTGTCTCGAAAAGGAATATGGCTATGCAAGTGGTCATGGAGGATTTCCCCGTAATACCGCGGGGAGATCACTCCAACATGAAAGAGGAGGAGAAAGTCGAGGTTAAGGCCTCACCTCCACCCAATATGAGTTTTTTTGGGGGTTGAGGCTAAGGTGCCACCTCCACCTATAGTGGAGGGAAAGGGGGGTCGAGACTAAGGTCTCACCCCCACCCAAAATAGATGAAGAGGCGAATAGCCTCATGGTCAGACTTGGTCGGAGGTCATCCGGGGGAAGAGAGGGAAAAAAAAGGAGGAAGATAAAAAAATCTCCCTCTTCTTCAAGATTGTCCAATGTCCCCTCACCAGGCGTAGTATGCTTGGGGGAGCTAAAGGGCAATAAGAGGAAGGTAGTGGGCACCGGGGGCGCCTGGCATGCTAAGTGCTTCCGGTGCCTACAAATCGGGCACTTAGGTGCCTAGTGCAGAGGGATGTTTAGGGGCAACCGGTGCTTCTGGTGCGGCGCCCCTGGACACATGTGGGGGGAGTGTCTTGGAAAATCGAGATGCCTCCTCTGTAGGGATTTAGGTGTCCCGGACGGACATATCCTGGGGAGGACAGAGCTTTGCTCTTTCCCTTCTCCAGAGGTTCGTTTGAGGCCTGCTGCTGCGGCAGGGAGGAGGAAGGGACCCAACAACAGCAGGGTCACTAAGGGGGCTTCCCCCGCAACATCGGGGAGTAAGCCCCCTTATGAGGGGTCGTCCCAAAATAGGGGACGAGTGAACCCATTAGGACTGAACATCGTGGCGTCAGTTGACGCCACGACCGGGGGAGTGTTGGGGAGTGGGACGGGGGTACCTAGCTCCCCCCTCCCCCCTCACCCCTCCCCCCACCGGAGCTGTGAAGACGGGGGATCCTTGGATCCCCCTCGCCCCACCGTGACCTTAAGATCTGGTCATTAGGAGGGAGTGAGAATATATATTCTCATCTCCCTCTTGGGGGCCAAGGGGGGTGAATGCGGGAACACTCACCTTCCATTGCACCTTGGCCCCAGGGAAGGTGGCGGCGCTGCGATGTGGTCACCGCAGCGTCGCCGATGGTGCGTCATTAAGCTCTCTCAACGGCGCACCATGGAAGAGAATCCCCTCCACCATCTGGAGAGATCGGCGGGGGTGAGTCCTGGTTGAATGCGAGAGCGACCCCAGGGCCCATCCACAATCGCTAGGAAGTGACCACCGTCAGGTTTTAGCGGGTATACCCCGTTTATATAGAGAGCCCCACATATCGGGGAGTTCCCGCTCGTCGGGGGATGTGTAACGCAAAAAAAGAGGTCGGTGCCTTCTCCCCCCGATGGCACACCACCTTCCGTGGTGGGAGAACTCACCCCGCAGGTGATCCCAGTGTGGTCGTCGAGTCTTAGGACTCACGCCCCCCGGATGATCCGAAGAGGTGCTAAGAGTGTGCCAAAAAAGGGGATGGGAAAAAAACGCAGAACAACTTTTGCAATTTCGGATGCTGCGGGCCGGCAGGGAGGGAGATATTGTCCCCGTTCCCCTCTCGTCGTCATCAAGAGAGGGGCTACTTAAGGGCTCAATGGCGAAACCCTCGGGGACACTGGCAATCGCCAAAACAGAGATGGTCCTGACTGGGTTGTTGAAAACCTGTTTCGAGATTCTCGAGTCATACAACAGAGCCACAGCCTCAGGAGTAAAGGGTGAGACTCTTATTGATAAAATAAGAGGCGTAATTAAGACATTTGCTGAGAAGGTGAATGCACTCAGCGATGAGTGGTATGACGATTGCATCAATCGCATCTCCGTCTCTCAGCCGGTGGATCACCCAGCGAATCTCGCAAAAAGGAATGTGGCCACGCAAGTGGCAACAGAGGATCTCCACGTAACACTACGGAGAGATCACTCCAGAATGGATGAAAAGGGGGAGGCTGAGGCTAAGGCCTCACCTCCACTCAATGAGATTTGAGGGTTGAGAATAAGACCTCACCCCTACCTATAATAGAAGGAAAGGGGGGTGTCGAGACGGAAAAAGTCTCACCCCCATCCCAAGGAGATGGAGAGGCGCTAAGCCTCCTAGTCTCACCCCTGGACGATTCTCAGACTTGGTCTGAGGTCGTCCGGGAGAAGAGAGGGAAGAAGAGGGGGGGGGGGGTGAAAAAACCGCCCTCCTCTTCAAGACTGCCTGATGGCCCCTCACTGAGCGTGAAGTGCTCGGGGGAGTCAAAGGGTAATAAGAGGAAGGTTGTGGGCACCGGGAGCGCCTGGCATGCTAGGTGCTTTCGGTACCTACAAATCGGGCACTTAGGTGTCTGGTGCAGAGAAGTGACCGGTGCTTCCGATGCGGCGCCCCTAAACACATGCGGGAGGGGTGTCTGGGGAAACCGAGATGCCTCCTCCGTAGTGATTTGGGTGTCCTAGACGGACATACCCTGGGAAGAGGGGAGCTTTGCTCTTCCACTCTTCCAGGGGTTCTTCTGAGGCTTCCGACAAGGAGGGATGTGGGACCCAGCAAAACTAGGGTCACGAAGGGGGCCTCCCCACAACATCGGGGGGTGAATCCCCTGCTGAGGGGTCGTCCCAAGAAAGGAGACAAAGTGGGCCTAACAGGGCTAAACATTGTGGCGTCAGCTGACGCCACGATCGGGGGAGTGTTGAGACGGGGGATAGTTAGCTGCCCTCACTCCCACCGGGGCCGTGAACACGGGAGGTCCTTGGATTGCCCGTGTTCACAGCCATACGATCTGGTCATTTAGGGAGAGTGAGTGCGGGAACACTCACCCCCCATTGCACCTTGGCCCTAGGGAAGGCGGTGTCGATGCGAGGTGGTCCCGCAGCGCCGCCGATGGTGCACCACTGAGTTCTTCAATGGTGCATCGTGGAAGAAAATCCCCCCTACCATCTGGGGGGATTGGCGGGTGTGGGTCCTGGTAGAATGCTTGCACGACCCCAGGGCCCACCCACAATCAACTGCCGGGTAGGACCACCGTCAAGTTTTTGGGTCTACGCCTATAGGGGGAGTCCCACATACCCCCGGGGAGTTTCCGCTCCTCGGGGAATGCGTAAGCATTTTCCTGACGATAAAAAAAAGGTCGGTGCTTTGGGTTGTAGTCCGGTTGTCGTCTCGGCGTACCGGGTGTTCGGGAAGTTCCTGGTTGTCTTCTCCGTTGTAGTGAATGTGTTTTGTTCTTTATTTCTTTTGCTTCACTTGTGCTGCCACCAATTAATGTTGTGGCCGCGCCGTAAGGATAGGGTCTTCTGGGATATTCGCCCAAAGAGTTAGAACTCAGGCAGCAAATGAATGCACTCTGTACTTACCATATAGTAAAAGAATATATTTCGGTCGTATTGTTACATTTGTCTTGCACTACTGTTATTTCGCGTGTTCGGTCGTCTGGTGACGAGCCTTATCGATTGACTAATTATTACTTGTGAACGACCGCGATGGTTCTCGCGATCGGTTTATATATCGCTTTACTTTTAAGGGAGGAAGAATGAGGTTTTCCGGGCCGGAGCGTGGTACATGCTCCGTGCTCATATTTCGTAATGTTTACTCAGCTTGATCGTGACTTGCTTTCTTTTGGTCACGTCTTATTTTTCTTTCTTAATCTTTCTATTTAATTCTTATTTAATTTTCTTTACTTATTTCTTTTTAATGTTTTTTATTATTTGCTTTGCCTGTTTTATTTTAGTTTTTTATTCTTTTCTCTTTTCAGGTAAGTGTGTCGGGTTACGTCATCTATTCAAATAAATTTTGACGTCTGTTCGTGCCTTTGGTTTAATTCTTTTGCATTGAAGCTTCATCATTCTCTTATGGGAAAAAACAAGCAGCTGAGTTTTTTGCGTTTAATATATTTTGATGTAAAGATAAAGGATATACTTCCAAGAGTAAGTTAGGATGTATAATTAGTGTACTATAAAATATAATTATAAAATTGTAAGAGGAAGGTTGATTCTTTTCTTAGCGTGGGCGGAAAGATATTTATTTCTTTTGGTTTAATATGTAATATAACGGTTTATTGCGAATTGTACAAACTTGGAAATTTTTCCTTCTCTCTCCTGTTCTTCTTTGAAAACGAGCCCCTCTGCCTGGTATTCCGCTCTTATATACCCGCAAAACGCGAAAAGAGATTCCTCATTCCCAGAAAGCGGGCCAATTATCCGTACATCAAGTCTCGTGATTTACCATCTGCGCATTGGTGGGGGTAACTTCTGATACATTTTGACTTCGACTCTTGAGTAGGTAACATAAAGGAAGAGCTCTGCTATCAAAATAAACACGAGGTAGAACGGTCGGGCGTTTAAAATATTATATTATCGCTTACAAAATATTATATCTTATTTTAATAACGTTCATAAAAAGTCTTTTAGATAGTTTTTGAAAGTCAACAAGTGTATCCAAATCAAAAGGACAGACTGAAGTCTTTGCATCTTCAAACTTCTAGGGCATTTATAATGAATGTTCGATCTATGGAAAGATCTTCGAAAACAGACTTCGTGTTTGAATGCGTTTCAAATGGGACAGATGTTCTTTGGCACGGAATTTCTCAGTAAATCAGGAGATTTCCATGTAATAACGGACAAGTTTCTAACGCATTGCGGAGGTATGGTTTACGATTTATCATAAATATTGATAATAAATATCTTTTTTTTATTAACGTTTTGTTTTATGTTCTAGGCACTGATAATATTAGACAAATACTATCCAATTTCAGTAGCAATTCCGTAAACGAGTTGCTGAGTCACCTGAGTAGAGAACTCTTGTGGACTGAAGCAAGGGTTGTTTGGTGTTTCTCGTCTATAAAAAAGCGATTCAGTAACTTAATGACATCAATTGACTCAGCTTTGAAGGCTTCTCCGGAAGACAGCAATAGCGATATCATGTCCATGAGAAGTGTAATAATTTTTTATAATTTGAAATTACTTTATGTGCAGGTTTTTAAGTAATTATATGTGCTAAGTAACTTCCCCAGTAGTATGAAATTTCTTTGCAAAGTGAAATGATGATGAAGAAGTGAAGCAAGATTATACATTAAGATATCACTAATTTTTGAAGATTTTCGATGTCTTGATCACCTATAAAAATGTATAATAACGACGATTTCTAATACTTCAAGATCTTAAAAAATGAAGTAAGTTTATTTAGTATTATAAAAAATTTATCTTTTCGGTACGGTGACGATCAGGTTGTGAGATTAAATCAATAGTGTAGTTTGATAATTATAGTTTTTTCATTTCGATGCGGTTTCCGTGATACTTTGATATTATATTAAAAAATAATGCAATAGGATTGTCACACTTCATAATCCATATTATTCTGACAACTAAGTTTTATTTATCTCATTTCCATATATCTTTATCCGCAATATCTTCGAATTGCAGTAAAACAAACAATAGTACTCTATCACTGCTAAATCTGTATTATTTTAACCACTAAACTGTTTTGATTTTATTGTGATGCAGTTTTCTCTACTTGTGGTATCTAGATATTGTATTAAAAAAAAAATAGAATTGTCAGTGCAAAATCTATATTATTTTAACTGCTAAATTTTGTTTATTTCTCATTGCATTTTGATGCAATTTTTCTATACTTGCGATTTCTTGATATTGTTTTTAAAAAAGAAATAGGATTGTGTCTCATCAAAATCTATATTATTCTGACAATTTAATTTATTTGTCTTTACAATTATTTACAGTTTTTTCAACATGTGATATCTTGATATTGTATTAAAAAAAAACAATAAGATTTTCAATGCAAAATTATTTTGATAAAGTTTAGTGTTTCCATTTCGATATAACTTTTCTATCCACAATATCTTTAAATTCCAGTAAAAAAAACAAAAACATTGTCACTGCAAATTTCATATTCTATCACTTAAGTTTTAGTATCTCTATTTTGGTATAGCTTCTTTATTGTTTGAAATTCTAGTAAAAAAATAAAAGGATTAGCATTATAAATTTCTTATTACATTGCAAGACTTTTTCTTCATAATTTTGTAATAATATGAGTCCTTGTGCTGCAGTATTTAATTCTGACATAACTTTAAAACATTTTGAAATTTATGACCATTATACCGGTAAATTGAAATCTAAATCTAACTCTGTTTGGAAAGAAATATGCGCAACTTGGGACAATCGAATGAAGCCGTTTAATTTATTCTTTTATGTTTTTTAAAATCGACATAACATTTTAGAAACATATAAAAAGAACATCATTAATTTTAGTTATTTTAAAAAGGAAAGTTTAATTTTAAGTAAAACTGATGACATTTCTATTTCTGACTTTTGTAATGATAGTGATTGTAGTGATTTCAGTAGTTTTGAATGGGATACGCACCATCCATGTAATGATAAAAAAATTCAGTTTAAAATAGTTTTATCAAAAGAACGATGGTTAAATATAAAGTCAGAAGAAAAAGTCAATAATAGAAGAGAAAGTTATTATTCTTTGAAAAATGGGTGGGCATATATTTTGTCTGAATTGATTTTTTTGCAAGAAAAATTGCCGTGTGCGTATTCTTTTAAAAACCAAAAAATAATACATGCAAATTATAATGATACAGATTATATTGTAAAAATAAATGGATTTTGTAGTGATTACAACTGTAAAGCTCAAATTTATAGACAAGGATTATTTCAGTTTATCAACCATGACAATGTATCGCTCGAATTCGTTACCTTAAATCCTGAAAATTTATTACACTCCAAAAAAAGATACGTGTCCGGTACTCGAAGAATGTCGTTTAAAAAACATTTGAAACATAAAAAAGCCGATGTATTAAGAAGTGAATTAATTAGAAAATATAAATATGGTGATCAAATTGGTCCTTTGGTGCCAAATAACAAAGTTATTAATGGAGTTTCGAAACTAAAAATGAAGAATTTGGTGTTGAAGATACTGTATGGAAATCGCTTGAATATTTCAAAAGCGACGTAGAATTTAGTCGTGTTATTATACAGACAGGCTTTGATAAATTTTTTTTAATGTATTGGACACCGGAACAAATAGACTTTTATAATGATGTAATAAAACTTGGTTCAATTGTTTCCATTGACGCGACAGGGAGTGTTGTTCGTAAAATAACACGTTTGGAAAATAATTCTAGTAATCACATTTTTTTTATATCAAATAATTACTTCCGTCGAAAATCTTATAATACCATCTGGTCAACTTCTGTCGGAACGACAAGATATGCGAATCGTTGAATTTTGGTTACGAGAATGGATTTCATCTGGCGCACATGTTCCTTTAGAAATAGTGACTGATATGTCAATTACACTTCAAAATGCGATTACTTTAGCAACTAATGGCGATAATTATTTACTTTAACGGACACCTCGCCGACGACCTTGACCTTGATATGTGTTATAGAGAGAAAAGTACTGATCAACTTTTCCTAATAACTTAATTGGCGGTCTCGTATCCGATAATACCGATAATTTCAATTCTATCGTTATCGACTAAATCTTTATACATGTAATAGCGATTTCTGCTATTGTTTTCAATAACCAGATAACATTTAACATTTTTACTCTATCGTCTCGTACATGTTTATTTAAACATATCTCAGCGAATAGATAATAGAAAAATAGGTGTATATCTGTCTTTATAGCATTTTTCTGTCTTTATATATTTCAACACAATTTCGCAATATTACTTATATTAGTTATATGCTTTTCTAAGAAGAATGAAGTTTAACTATATATGTATATATGTATATGTGTGTATATATATATATATATATATATACATACACACACATACACACATATACACCCAGTAAAAACAAAACAATAGTAATGTAACATCAATGTTATAATTTCCCACTCAACAATGTAATTGCAATATAACATGCTTTGTATATAACATTTATATTGTTGAGTGAAAAATTATAACAATGTTATATTACTGTTGTTTTGTGTTTAATATAGTCACACTTCATTCTTTAAAAGCAAATAATTAATATAAGAAATATTGTGTTCAAATATATAAAAGCGGATAAAGCAGATACATCTATTTTACTGTTATGTATACGTTTAGATACATTTAGATAAACGTATAAAAGACGATAAATCAGCAAAAATGTGAAATGTTTTGAATATTGAAAATATAGAATGGGCCCCTCCATCGCCCATTCCCGTGAGAACGCAACCAAAATATTTTATTTATATTTACGTCTCTCCGATTTTAATTCACGAACAAGATTGAGGCATCTTTTTCTACAGAGTTTCTGCAAAATAATGATAAATTATTTAGGAAAAGGCAACAGTTTATTGCTTTCTAAAATTTAAAAAAAATGCTCTCTCATACATTTAACATTGTTCGAGTAACATTCTTCAAAAGGATTGCCTCCTAAGGCTATAGTTGTGGTGAAAGCTGCAGCATAAATTCCACAACTTATACCATCAGGTTGTGTTTTAACTTTTCAAAAATAATATCACTTTTATTTATTGTAGAATAACGTAGATGTATATAGTTATTCTCTTTAGCTACCAACTTGTCGTATGTACAGCCAGGTAGACTGTCATATACGTGAAGTTTGATGCCATCAAAGAAAATACATCTCCAGTGATCACTACAATTGCCTCCAATGATTTGTAAGCTTTTCTTACTCTGACTAGCTACAATCATATGAGGGAACTTCAGATATTGCACACTTTGTGTTTCATAATCTGAAGTTTCTCTAACGATATGCAAAAAACGATCTAATGATTCATCGTTTATTTTGCTATTGATAAGCAAGCAGAGTTGGGAAAATATCAATTAAATTTTTCAAAATTAGCAATTAATGTGAACAAATTTAATTAAAGCTTTTTGAATTGACGATTAATTTAAGAAAAATTAATTGTAAATCGTTCAATTGACGATTGATAAAAGCGAGATTAATCGAAGATTATTTGATTAATGATTAATATGAACGAAATTAATTTAAGGTCGCTCGATTGACAATTGAAATAAACAAAATTAATCAAAGGGTATTCGATTAACGATTAATATAAACGAGTTTAATTGAAAGTCTTTTAATTGATGATTTATATGAGCGAATTTAATTAAAAATTATTCCATGAACGATTGAACCAAACAAATTCAATCGAAGACTGTTCAATTAACAATTGATTTGAGCAAATTTAATCGAAAATTATTTGACTGACGATTGAATATAATAAATTTAATGCGAATATTTTCGATTGATAATTAAAATATTTCTAAAAGTATGAATAATAGCGATAAGAATAATACAATAGGACGCTTTTTTTTATTTACAATAATAAATAATTCACATTTTTTTCAAACTATATTTTTATTATATAAGAACGTTTTTAATATATACATTTATTTAAAACAAATATTATAATTTACAATAATAAATAATCTACATTTTTTAAACTATATCTTATTAAGAACATTTTTAATAAAAATATTTAAAACAAATATTAGAAATACATATAAAACAAATGTTAAAATGTGAAATGCTTATTGTACAAATTTATTTATAAATATTTTTTTTTCGCATTTGCAGCGGCAATTACTCTTTTTTCAAAATACTCGTCAGTTAGTCTATTGTATTTAGCGATATTCATCATTGTCGCGTATGAAAATAGTCTTTCAACTGGTGCTGATGAAGGTAAGCACATATTATATTTAATAAATAATTGTTTTATTTGCGGATATTGTTCTAATATATCTAAAGTATTAATTTTGCTATTTAGAAATCGTAAAATTTCTAACGCATTTTTTCCTTGATATGAAAAAATTTTCGATCTTCTATTAGATTGAGTAACACCTTCGCCAAAATCATAAAAATCATATAATTTCATATTAACTTCTGTAACTTCAAAATTTCATCTTCATTAAATGTCGCGATGATCAATTGCTGCAGTTTTTCTTTTTTGTCGTCACTCAAACAATCTAACCTAACCATCGATCTTTAAATTGTGGGTGTGTAAATGCAGCAAGAGCAGCAGCTTCTCCTTGACCATGAATTTCAAAAAAGTCATTAAACCTGTCTAACAAACGTAGTTGCATGCCTTCCACTAACTTCTTACAATATATAAGTTGATTGCCTTTAAGCATTGCTGTCCACTTGTTATTTATACTTAATAAAAGTGGCACTAAACAACCATAATAACAGGATGTCTCACTTTGAATTTTGTGAATACCTATAGCCAAAGGTTTCATACATGTTAAATAATCTCTTATATATCGAAAATGACGTTCCCTGATATTAATTTCAAAATTGACACATTGCTGCACATTAATTTCATTTAATTTGTCCTGTAATGAAATTATTTGCTTAAGACAATCGTATAAAGAATTCCACCTTGTTACAACAGGGCGTTTCAAAGCACATTTCAAATATTTTTTCAAAGCTTCACGCTTTTTAGGCGATCTCATTTTCTTCCAGAGCTTTTCACATTCTCCGATCGCCTCTTCGTGCAAGCGCTTCAATCTCCTATCCTCTTTTATTATTTTTATTGCATCACTAGATGCTATGAGATGTAACGTGTGACTTGCACATCTCAGATGTTGAAGGTAAAATTATATTAATTTCATCGAGCATACTTATTTCTTCACCTTCACTACCTACAGAATCAGCATTATCAGTTAAAAGACTATTTTCATTATTATCATCATCATTATCATTATAATCATTAATACTATTATTACTATCAGCATCATCCTCATCCGTTTCATTAATATTTTCGTCGTCACTCGTTTCATATGAGTCATCCATTTGTTTTTCTTCCAATTTTTCTGTATTTGATTGATCAACTTTTAAAATAGTGCTACTACTTAGGCCAAATATTTTGAAAGCCTTGACAAAATTGAATCCATTGTCAGTAACTGTTGCTATTATTTTTTCATTACTCAATCCAAACAATTCATGTATCCTAGCTAGTTCAGTAGCAATGATTTCAGCTGAATAAGTACCTTGTATTCTTCTACAAGCTAGAGCAGCTGATTTCCTCTTCAATGTTTTTTCACAGAGCTGTAAAAATCGATAGCGTTATAAACATAATCTGAATAAACTTTAATTTTGATACAATTTAGAAATATTTATCCAGTGAGCTGTAACACCGAGTATTCTACGATCAGGTGCAGTCCACACATCCTGTAGTGCAAACATATTTGACATTTCTCAGGTGATTCTTGATTACTTCTATATACTCGTTGTGAATAACAACGATTTTCTTTTTCACGATATTGCGAGTCATATGTCGTAAAGGTTTTTTTCCATGTTTTATTTTGAAGCCTATAATATAAATGTATTTTTTAAAACTTTCAAATACATTAATCATAAAAAGTATTTATGTAAGTAAGTAAGAAATTACTGTCAAACATTTGTCGAAACGCTGGAAGTTCAACGATGCTAAATGAGAACATACTGTCTAGTATAAAATGAACAATATTCTTTTCGAATAGTTCCTGCGAGAAAGCGCAAGTTGTTCTGCGAATAGCATTACATTTTTCCATGTTTTGCCGCTTAGCATTTTTGTAAGCTTGATACTCGGAAAATAAATCAGGATGTTTTCTCTATAAGAATAAAAATAACAATAAAACTATATAATTCTCTCCCTTACTCTCTCTCTCTCTGTCTCTCTCTCTCCCCTTTCCCTTCTCTTTCTCTTTCTCTTTCTCTTAACTCTGTATATTTGTTTAAAAAAAAATTTATTTAAAAATTTGTTTAAAGAAAGTTAAGAAAATAAAAAACTCACTTTCAGATGTGAAATGTAATTTGAAGATATCTTTAAACTTCCTTTAATAATTTGTCTCGGTATGCAATGAGTGCATGCGGCATATACTGTGGATCCATTTTGAGATGACTTTTAAACATCTACTTCAAAAAATGTCCCATCTAAATAAGGAGTTTTATTGCACTTCGCTCGTAAATCTATCTGTTGCAGCTATTCCGAGATTATCAGTCTGTTCATTGCTGATTTTAAATATGAAAATATAGATTAATTATTTTCATTTGTGCTTTTATTATGAATTTAAATAATAAGCGGTTCTACAAAGTTATTTTTGCAAGCATAGTTTTCTTAGATTATCTAAAAATTAAAAACAAAGTTACAAACATTTTATTAAAATATTTACCTTTCTACTGCATTGTTTTGCGTTGACATTTTTCTTCTGTTGGAACAGTTTCTTATGCGTAACGTTTCTTATTCATAGTGTATTACACACTATGAATATGCCTACGCTCGTTACCTTAGTTACCAAATGTTATTATAATAATCGTTAAAATTATTAAAGGAAGTTTAAAGAGTAGTGTTATTGTGGAGTTTCTAAGCCATGGGGCGCCGAGAGGGGTGCGGGGGCGGGGGTATCTGGGAGTCGCGAGGGGTCTGATGTTACGGAAAGGGGGGGGGTGAAGAGTCCTACACACGTTCGAAAGTAGATGTTTATCTTTGCGGTTGATTTTATAGCCGGGGGTATTTTAGAAGTCATAAAACTGTTTTTTTTCTAATTTTATGATCATTTTATGGTCATTATATCATTAGGATTTTAAGCGCCGTTCGACAGCTTTGCACCCTCGCGGAAAATCTCCCATAAAACTGGAGCGAAACATCTTCCATAATTTTTAGGGAAAGAACTGCAACTGCAAGGTGTTTATCTTTGTGGTTGATTTATAGCCGGGGGACATTTTAGAAGCCATAAAAGTCGTAGGAAAACAATAAAAATTTTTGGCCGACGCTGCGACGAACATGTCGGAACGTTTTTATAGATGCAAAAGCGTTGACGTTCGGTAGGATGTTTTAAGACGGCATTAGGCGAAATATAAGAAGAATGAGAACCCCGTCAAACCATAGTACGATTTGAGAAGGCATAGAGGAAGCTGTGGAAAAAAAAAATTTGAGTGGTTACTGTCAGGTATTAGAATTGTTAGTGACACAATAGTGAATAAGTGGAAAATATTAATTTCGAAGCGATAATAGACGAGTCGTCAGACAAAGAGCATGCGTTGTCGGACGATAGTAATTATATTAGTGATTATAGATTGCAGTAATACTGATTTTGACGACGTAGTAGAAAATGAACAACTCCGTGCGCAAAATCAACGTAAGATTTGCGCCATACACTTTTATTATTCAACGGGTGGTGCTCTAGCTCTCTGTGCTTCGTGTATGGACACCTTTTGAGATGACAGGATTAATATACGAAATACGGAGACATAAAGTTACATCGCCCGATGAGGTGGATATGCGATGGTGCAGCAGCTGTCAAATTTTATTACATATAATAATGTCGCGTAATATGTGTTATGTTTGCACACAAAAATAGAGAGAAAAAATGAAAAACGTGCAGCAGAAAGAACACGACTTGTTGGAGCGTTCCCACCAAGTCACCACATTGGGTGAATATTTTGGATGGCTACAGCATTGCGAGGAGTTTATCGAAGAGCTTGAAGAACGCAGCCGTGTCAAGCGTCCGCGACTCTCAATCGGAGATAAGATAAGACAATCTTTGGTGACAAGAATTGCGCGACTCGAGGGTGCAAAAACTCAATTGCAGAGACAGTTTATACCCAGTGGTGGTAATTATAGTAGTGAAAATAACGCGGAGAGACTCATATGGCGAGAGATTGATACGGCGTTTGAGAGCCGCATCTTGACTGGTGCGGTTATAAATTATAATCACATCGAACTTCGTCAATATTTGGAAGATGCGAGTGACATTGTGCTCAAGCACGTGCGAGACGTTATGCAAAAACATAACAGTGTGAAAGTGAATACAGTGTTTAACGGAGAGTTTGTGGCGGGCGATAAGCATGCCAATAAATCAATCAATACGAGAAACTGTGAACTCTTACATATATCCGATTTACGCGAGTGGTATGAGCGGCGAGTCGTCGAGCCAATCCTTGCATCGCTCGAAGAATTTCAGGAACGCGATAGTGGATGGGCATTATCGCGTATACTAAATTTGACTGTAAATATAAATAAATATAATCCTATGCGCGCCGGATGTTACGTGCAATTATCGCGAAAGATAATAATGAAACGAGCAGTGGTTAACGTGCAATCTAAAGACAATGCATGTTTTGCGTGGACAGTAGTGGCTGCTCTGTATCCAGCTGAAAGATGCACACCGACAATCATCGTATTATACAACAGTACTGAATCTCCAAGATATTGAGTTTCCAGTCACTCTTAATCAAATTAAAAAATTTGAAATTTATAATGACATTTCAATCAACGTGTACAGTTTTGAAAATGAAAACATTGTCCCGATTCACCTTACGGAGCAAAAGAGAGACAAGCACGTCAACTTGCTCTACGTGCAAGATGCGCAAGATATCGGACATTTTGCATGGATCAAGAATCTATCTAGACTTGTTAGTATGCAATTCAGCAAACACAAGACTAAAAAATATATCTGCGATCGGTTTGTATATTTAATAAAACTATCTAAAAATATTTAAAACAAGGATATAAAAATTTTAACTTTTACTTTACAGATGCATGCACTATTTTCACTCGGTCGAGAAATTGCAATCACATGCAGTAGACTGTGAAAAGATGAACGACTGCGCTATCCGGTTACCGAGCGATAAGGATAAGTGGCTCGCATTCACCAACTACAACAGGAAGGAGCGACTACCTTTCGTCGTGTACGTCGACCTGGAGTGCGTTTTGGTGAAAAAAGAAGAATAAAATTTTTATCAACATCATCAAGTATTTAGTATGGCTTATTATGTACATTTCTCGTACGATAATTTGTTATCCGCGTATCATTCTCGTCGCGAAGCCAATTGCGTTGCATGGTTCATCGATGAACTTAAAAATTTGGCGCAACGTGTAGAAAATATTTTAACAATCAATGTCCCCATGGTAAATTTAACGCAAAATGAATGGAAAGAATTTCGAAGTGCGACTCAGTGTCATATATGTAAGAAACCATTCGTAGAAGATGATACGCGCGTACGCGATCAGTCATTTGACCGGGCGGTACAGAGGTCTCGCGCATTCAAATTGCAATCTAAATTACAAAGAATCTTTTTGCATTCCAATAGTATTTCACAATTTATATGGTTATGATTCTCACTTTATAATCGAGAAAAAAGCCACAGCGTTCGAAGAGGGAATCGATTTACTTCCGATAACAAAAGAAAAATATATTTCATTTACAAAACATGTTAAAGGTACGAAAGACAAACCGGGAAATCACATTAAATTACGTTTCATAGATTCATATAAATTTCTCACAACAAGTCTCGACAAATTGGCGTCTTTTCTGAGCAAGGATAAACTCAAAATTTTACAATCGGAATATAAAAATTTATCCGCCGAAGATTTCAATTTATTAACAAGAAAAGGTGTCTTCCCGTACGAGTACATTGACTGCGTAGATAAATTGCAAGATGTGTGTTTACCATCACGAGAATCATTTTACAGTTCCTTGACAGGTAACACAGTATCTGAGAGCGATTACGCGCACGCTGAGACTGTGTGGAAGCGATTCTCCATTCGAACGCTAGGCGAATATAGCAATCTGTATTTAAAAATCGATGTTATTAGCAGACATTTTTGAAAATTTCCGAGAGAGTTGTATCAAGAGTTATGGGCTCGACCCCGCGTATTACTATACTCTTCCCAGTTACACGTGGGACGCCATGTTAAAGTATACGAAAATTATATTTGAATTACTCACAGACATTGACATGGTTATGTTTATCGAACGAGGTATACGCGGTGGTCTGAGTCAATGTTCCAACAGGTACGCGCGTGCTAATAACAAATACATGCAATCGTATGACTCATCGAAACCATCAACGTATTTCGATGTTAATAATTTATACGGATGGGCAATGTGTCAACCATTGCCCTATGCCGATTTTCAGTGGGTCGATAATGTTTCCAATTTTGATGTATCATCGATCGCGCTCGATTCGTCTACAGGCTACATCCTCGAAGTCGATCTCGAGTATCCGCAGCATCTTCACGATTCGCACACTGACCTACCGTTTTGTCCGACACGCGACAAACCACCTGGCAAGCGCGAGGGCAAGCTTCTCGCAACCGTATATGATAAAAAGCGTTACGTGATACACTACCGCAACCTGCAGCAATGTTCACGTCACGGTCTTCGTGTTACAAAAATTCATCGTATATTACAATTCACTCAATCTGCGTGGCTCCGTACTTATATAGAACTAAACACAAAATTTAGAACACTGGCAAAAAATGATTTTGAAAAAAATTTGTACAAACTAATGAATAATGCAGTGTTTGGCAAAACGATGGAAAATGTGCGCAATCGCGTAGATGTTAAACTTTTAACAAAATGGGACGGAAGGTACGGCGCAGAGACATTGATTGCAAAACCAAATTTTCATAGCAGAAGCATTTTTTCGGAAAATCTAATCGCTGTAGAATTACGTAAACTCGAGGTGAAATTCTACAAACCAATTTATGTGGGTATGTGTATTCTCGATATATCCAAGACATGTTTGTACAAATTTCACCACGATTATATGGTACCAATGTATCGGGAGAGATGCAAAGTCATGTACACTAATACGGATAGTCTTATATATCACATTGAGTGCGACGATGTGTACGAGAATATGAAATGCGACATCAGCAGATTTGATACGAGCGACTATGCGATAGACAATGCGTATGATATACCGCTCGTGAATAAAAAGGTACCGGGTCTAATGAAGGATGAAAACAACGGTACCATAATGAACGAATTTGTCGGGCTTAGAGCAAAAATGTATGCGTTGCGCGTGGATGGTAAGAAGGATACGAAAAAGGTAAAAGGCGTCAAGAGTAACGTTATCGCGAGAACGATAACGTTTGACGATTACACGCGGTGTTTGAACGAAGAGATTGAAATGACGCGTAGTCAATCGTGTATAAGATCAAAATTACACAAGGTACACCATTCGCGAAACAAAAATTGCTCTAAGTCCGTACCACGACAAGCGTATATCTACAACTACTGATACGTTACCGTGGGGACATTATAAGATATCTTTATAAAATATAACGTGTGTGTGATTTTTTTCTTGAATGTATATTTCATATTTTATATATTGTAATGACTATTGGAAAGGATGTATTAATAAAGATTTTGTATATTTCAAATATTTCATATATTTTTATATTGAATACATTGTATTTCTTATAAAATTAAATTACATGATCCTTATGTACCCAAGAATTGTGCGAACTATCAAATCCCAACCATTTCACGTAAACCTCGTCACCCCTCCTGCGCAGTACTTTCTCCACGAGATACACATCTGGATAATTCGCGCGATGCAACTCGTGCTCGTAAAACGCTCCAGCGATAGATTTTTTGCAATAATCCTCGAGTAAATATGTTACGGGATTAGTATGTTGCACTTCAACAATCTTAAACACCTCGGTTGTCTAATTTGTGTAACCCTTTTCGAAAAGTTTCTTGTATTTGCTAACGCGTACCAGGTCACCTACTTTAAACTTTGCAGTAGCAGCAATTTTTTTACTGTTGTATACCGTATTTAAAAGTCTATCAGCGATCGTGGGAGTAACATCGATAGGTCTCATATTGATAGTGCGATGTTTTCGCGCGTTATATTCTGCAACGAGACGGGATAGCGCGTCGATCCACTTGTAAATTCCGTTCAGCGTAAACATCTTCTACATGTCGTTCTTCAGCGTGCGATTGAATCGCTCGACGACAGACGCCTTCAATACCGAATATGTGGAATAGTGATTAATGTTATGTTTCCGTATAAGCCGTTGCACATCGGTATTGTAAAATTCCTTCCCGTTATCAGTTTGTATGTTTTTCGGACATCTCTTGCTATCTCGAATTATTTTGGCGATTGCATCAGCCGTCTCCCTTCCACTTTTACTCTTGAGTGATACAGCCCATGCATACTTGCTCAACACATCGATGACAGTGAGTATGTAGTGGTAACCTTTGTTGAAACGAGAATACGGACGCATTTCGAAGATGTCGACTTGCCATAGATCATCGTATCCTCGCACTATAATGTGTCTTCGAGGAAAATTTTTTCTCGCCGGCGCGTGCAATTCGTTCACCAACTATCGTCTCTCCAAACTATGTTGATTCTTTGCTTTGTCAGTTTTTCTCGATGCCCGTTTGTTGTTCGCTTTTTTTCACTCATTTTCGTTTATCGCCTTTAATAGCCGTTCTTGACCTGTTCTAACCTGTTCTTAACCTGTTCTTGACCTGTTCTAACCTGTTCTTGATCTGTTCTTGACCTGTTCTGACCTGTTCTGACCTGTTCTTGACCTGTTTGTAGCCGTTTTTGACCTGTTCGTAGCCGTTCTTGACCTGTTCTGACCTGTTCTTGATCTGTTCTAACCTGTTCTTGATCTGTTCTAATCCGTTCTTGATCTGTTCTTGACCTGTTCTGACCTGTTTTTGACCTGTTCGTAGCCGTTCTTGACCTGTTTTTGCGTTGTTCACCACCGTCCTTTACCCATTCGAAAATCGTTCTTGACCCGTTCGCAGCCTTTTTCGCAGTCGTTTTTGACTCGTTCGTAGCTGTTTCTAATCCGTTCGTAGCCTCGTTCACAGACGTCTTTTGACCGATCGTAGGTGTTTTTGAATTGTTTGTAACCTTGAGTGTAGCCGTTAAGAACGTTTTCGTAGCCTCGTTCGCAGCCTTGCTTGAGATGCTGATAGTCTCGTTCGAAGCTGTTGCAGCTGCTGCTGCTAGGTCGTTCACTGCCACTGCCACTCATTGTAGTTAGATAGTAGTTCGATAATTCTTCGTAGCTGTTCGATAATTGTTCGCAGCCGTTCGATAATCCTCCGTAGCTGTTCGATAACCGTTTGATAGCCGCTCCTAACCTAACCTAACCCGTTCACCGATGCTCATTTAGGTTGATAGCTGTTTCTGAGTTAGCGTTAGCCGGACGTTGAAGTTCGTTTAGCACAATCTGTATTGCTCACACGTCCTTCTTAAGCGAAATCAGCTTCTCATCTGATTCTTTCTGTCGATTCATTAATCTTTTAACGCAGAACTCAACGTACAGTTT
This sequence comes from Anoplolepis gracilipes, assembly GCF_047496725.1. Lineage (NCBI taxonomy): Eukaryota > Metazoa > Arthropoda > Insecta > Hymenoptera > Formicidae > Anoplolepis > Anoplolepis gracilipes. The sequence continues at coordinate 4,522,256 of NC_132986.1, read as the reverse complement.
GCTGACGGCATCGGTGTCAGCCTCTGGTTGCGCTACAAGGCGAATCTTACGTGACCTTGCATCGAAGTCTGTAACGACGCGACACAAAGCATTTTCGTGCACATAACTTTTTACCAATCTATCCCAAGAACCGTTTGTGCCGGTTGCATCATTTCTTGGATCAAATAATCCAAATTTGTTGATAGGCATTTTTTTTCCGATGCTTCGTAAAGTGTCACGCGACGCTGATCGACTGATTAGTTTTGTCGAGACACCATTTAATTTATAATAATTCCTGCTTCGCGAAGCTCCTCGATGATCGACTGGATCTCGTTGTCGTGACCAGCTTGGCGCGAAGCGTTGAGCAATCGTAGCCGATCTACTAGTTCGTTGGGATCGTCCCAGTGTACGTAATCAATCATATTGTTGATTAGCGTCATAGCGCGAGGCATAGATATCTCCCCTCCAGATTTTGTATTTTTCGATTCGAGCGACATCAACGGTGCAATTATATGTTTGTACTTGTATCCCCTATTACCCTTCAAATGGCCCTGCGCATCATAATCGCGTCTATACGCGTTCGTCACCAATACTATGCTCTTGTATTTTTCCAAATCGTCCCCCCTCGTGTCAAGTTCGTCATCGGGAATTTTCTTGAAGATCAACTCGTACAATCCTGGCGTTCCAATGTACCGCACGTCGTCTATGACAATAGAGTCATCTTTGTTGATGTTGAATCGTTTATTGCCGAGTCGCATTTCATTCTTTCTGTCAAAATAAACTCCATACAATCTCGTGATTTTTGTCGCCACTGAGCAAAGCACCTATGTACTTTTGTACCCAAGTGGTCCAAAGTACTCCCGCAACGTTTCTTGACCTTCCGGTATTTGTAACTTGTTTCGCACATACGATGATTCGAGCATGTTACCCGAGGTTTCGAAAACATCTTCGTTTACGCTTGTTAGTGCGACTAATGGCGTAGAGGCTATCGACGGTTCATACAGTAAAACGTCCGATCGTTTCCTTTTTTTCGGTGTCGCATCTTCCTTTTCCTCTTCCTCCTCATCTTTATCCTCTTCTTTCTCATCTTCCTTGTATCGCTTGATGGGTAAGATTTTAATCTTTGCGCTACTCTCCGACTTATTTTTCACCGCGATCGCGTTGTCGACAATCTTTTGCAGCGGCTCGATAATAGGTTTAAAATGGGTCTTGACCGCGATATCGTCATCGATGTTACCGGTCTTCAAAGCGCGATGTTTCTTGCGGATCGATTCGCTCGTTTTCGCAATCTCCTTCGCCATCTTTTCACGCTCGCGAATATTATCGCTCCCAGCCATATCGATAGAGAGTGTTGAACGCTCGCGTTTCACCTCTCACGACAGAATGTAGGCAACGATTAATCGTTTTGTGGTATCGCAAACACGTTAAATCCGTTTCTGTATCGCCCGTTTGTAAGCAAGCTATCCTTGTCTATCACGAAAAATCCATACTTTTGCTGCCAACAAGTACGACATAACTCACTGAAATCCTCGTATGACATGTCGGTATTCACGTGATCGTTGTACACGTGTTTCAAGTTGATGCCATCCTGTTTAAACAAGATTAGCAGGTTCGCGTTGTCGCGTAAAAGATGTTTCGGTATTCTCGCGTATGTCTGGCAGAGATAGAAGCAGTCGACGTTCGAGTGGCGTCCCATTGAGAAATATTCTCTTATCGTATTTTGTTTGTCGCACGCCACGTCACCGAAAACGAAAATCGAGTTTGGACGTGCTTCGCTCGGTGGAATAATGTCACTGTTATTGGAGAATATAAAATAGCCGATTTCATCGATCGACGTTAACAAATTCTCCAGATATCGATATTTTGGCTGTTGCAATGACTTTGAATACACGTACACATTTTCAAAGCGGACGCCGTGCGGGCTTTCTATCAAACTAATCAGCACGTTAGTTTTACCGCAATTCGAAGGGCCGCGCGATAGTATTCGGCAGCATCGTACCGTGTCTACGCATCTCCGCGTTGTCACCCATCGAGCGTAATCTGGCGTCGTAATTTGTCACGCGTATCGCGAAAGGTTGTCGCACAAATTTCATTTTCCCACTTCCGATTCGGATCGCACGCCTGTCTATTTATAGCTGCGCGGAACTACAAAGTGTTCAGTAACGAAAAAATGTTTGTCCTGATATCAAGTCCTTACGATATTTTCGATTTGAGTGCCGAACAGCTACAGTTTGTATCTAAAGCAGTTTTATTGCGAATGTGTGGCAATCACGTTCACTACGTGTGGGACAAACTTCCGGAATACATAAAGGCGGATTCGGAGGTTCAGACCTATCGTCGCTGTTTCGAACATTACAATCGACCGTGGCAACAAACGCACATTGACGGTCCAGCGCCAATGATAAAAGATTGTCGTGAATGTCAACGAAAATAAGTAGAGGTCTATTAAATCGTGCGATAAACTTGTCGTGAATGTCACCGCAAATAGGCAGAGGTCTATTAAATCGTGCGATAAACGCGCTTCCTATCGAATTGCATATTCCTGAATACCAGTTTTGCGGTGCGGGCACGCGGCTAGAAAAACGATTGACTAGAGGTGATCGAGGTATCAACCCATTGGACGCAGCGTGTCGTGAACACGATATAGCGTACTTTCGGAGTAACGATCTTGCCGAAAGACACGCGGCGGATAGGATACTCGCCAAAAAGGCGCAAACTCGCATCACTGCGAAAGATTCGTCTCTCGGTGAGAGAGCCGCAACCACAGCTGTCTGGACAGCGATGAAAACCAAAACGAAGTTCGGTATAGGTCTAAAGATAAAAACGAAGAAAAAGACGGTGAAAAAACAAATACTTCCGATAGCGAAATGCGGGGGTGTATTACCGATTCTACCAGTGTTGGGCGCTCTCGGATCTCTGATTGGTGGAGCGGCTGGTGTAGCAAAGATGGTGAACGATGGAAAAGCTACACAACGTCAGTTTCAAGAGATGCTACGTCACAATCGCGCCATAGAAGGTCGCGGATTGTATCTCGCGCCATACAAATACGGACGAGGAGTCTGAATGAGAAAGAAAAAAAAACGTCAAAAAGACGCTAAAAATGCCAAAGGGCATAACTACCAACATACAATTGCTGCAACTAGCAAAACGTATGCACATTCCGTATTTTAGAGGTGTTTTTATGCGTGATTCATTACCGATCCGTGGTATATATCGAAACGAGAGCGGCATCATAAATTTGGATAACGCTAAAGGCTCGGGTACTCACTGGGTAGCGTATGCAAAGAGGGCGAATCGCGCTATATATTTTGACAGTTTTGGCAATCTTCGGCCGTCGAATGAATTGGTGCGATATTTAAATGTGACAAAAATAGAATATAATCACACATCCTATCAAACTTATAATCAAAGCATCTGCGGACAATTGTGTTTGCAGTTTCTCCGAACGGGCGATGCATGCGAATTTAAAGACATACATTGCGCTATTTAACTTAGTATTCGTTAAACAGTTTGGTCAACATGTCTATGACATTCACGCTGACTGGAAAGAGCAACGTTCTTGCGGCAAACTACTTTCCCAACATAGATTTAAGCGACGGTGAATACGAGCTCGGTCTAGCGGATTTTGAAAGTTATCACACGATATCGAACGTGAATTCCTCGAATAATAAATTTTACTTTGGCAAGGACGATGCGGAAATTACGATTCCCGAGGGATCGTACGAGCTGCAAGCGATACATGAATCTTTGAAACATACAATTTCACGAAAACGTTCGCAACACACAGTTCGTGATGGTGATAAAAAACACACTGACGACGACGATGACTTTGAGGCTGGAGAATGGCCTATAGTGCTCCGCGCTAATTACAATACGATGAGGAGCGAGATCAAATGCGCCTACAGATTAAATTTTAGCAAGCCTAACAATATTGGATCGCTGCTAGGATTCTCGAACCCTATACTGCAGCCGCGAAAATGGTACGAGTCGGACATGCCGATTAACATTACCAACGTGAACATTATCCGCGTCTAATGTAATGTGACCGCGGGTGCGTATAACAACGGCAAACTCGTTCATACGATACACGAATGTTCACCGAGGGTACCACTAGGATATAAGATATCGGTAACACCGGCGCACATCATTTACCTACCGATCATCGTGCGGTGCATTACGGATTTAACGTTACGCGTTGTCGACCAGGAAGGACGATTACTCGATTTTCGAGGAGAAGAGATCACCATTAGATTGTGTGTACGGCGGCGACAAAATTAGCGTGTGATGCTCGTGTTGAACGGATCGAAAGACGTGAGAGACAATACAATCTTTACGACGCCAGCGACAACAACATCGACATTTGCTAATATCCAATCATCTGGCACTAAAAAAAAGAAATTGAACGCATCAAACGTTGCGTTTTTACAATCTTTGGGATTCGTGGTGCGAAATATTTGAACGATGACTGACATTCTCAACATCGCGGACGAGCCAATCTTTGACGATCGCATCGTCAAGATTGAGACTCACTCCTATAACCCATTCGTCAACACAACGTTCGGACACAGTGATGAGATAAGAATACCCATACAACAACAGGATCTGTATACATTACCGTACGAGAGTTTCTTATACATCGAGGGAGAATTAAAGATAAAGAAGCCAGTTGGCGGATCCAATATGGTACTGCAAAATAATTGCGTTGCATTCATGTTTGACGAGATTCGATACGAACTCGATGGTGTAAAGATTGATCGGAATAGAAACGTGGGAATAACAAGTATGCTCAAAAACTATGTAACAATATCATCCGATAGAAGCGTGATTATGAGAAATGCTGGCTGGAGTGAGCCAACTATTGTGGATGGACACTTTAATTTTTGCGTACTGCTCTACATGTTATTGGGATTTTACGAGGATTACAGACGCATAGTAATTAACGCTCGTCACGAGTTGATCTTAATACGATCGCGCAATGACAATTGTCTGCTTGGAGCTTCGACGCTGGAGCCTGTGATCAACATATTCAAGATACAATGGCGAATGCCACATGTGTTGTTGAGTGAAATTAAAAAGCTGTCTATGCTGCGCGCTCTGGAAAGCGGACGCTACCTCAGCATGGGTTTTCGCTCGTGGGATCTGTACGAGTTTCCGCTGTTGCAGCGTACACCCAAGCATTCGTGGGCCATTAAGACCGCGACTCAGCTGGAGAAACCACGATATGTTATCTTTGCTCTGCAGACAGGCCGGAAGAATGTTATGCCCGAGGATATGAGCAAATTCGACGACTGCAAATTAACAAACGTGAAACTCTATCTGAACTCGGAATGTTATCCGTACAACGACATGAATCTAGATTTCGATAAAAACAAATGGTCGATTCTGTACGACACGTACGCGCGTTTCTGCAAAAACTATTACAGATACGAGTGCCTCGAACCGAGTCTCACCGTCTCACTGTTTCTACGGTCCGTTTGTGATTATCGATTGTTCTTGACAAAACGAATTGGTCAAGAGTGCAACCGTGGATGTGCGATTGGAATTTGAATCTAAGGAGAATGTGTCTAATAATACGACTGCGTACTGTCTCATTATACACGATCGCGTGATCCAGTACAATCCGTTGACCAACATTGTGCGCAAAATTACCTAAGTGTTTGCGACAATAATTTAGAGAGAGGGGAAGCAGGATATAAATCCGAGTGTTACGAGATGGTTGTCATGCTTCTTAACTGACGAAAAGGAATCTCATCATGTCTGTACCAACGTTTGTCGATCTGCAAGGATTTGTCGTTTCGAATAAATTCATCGCAAAGGAGGTGGCGGTACTGAGAAGAGAAACTGTTCTCGCACACTACATTTTTCGGAGTCCTATACCATGGCATCTCCTTATAAAATCCAAAAAGTGTCAAGCTTCATGGTTGATGGCAAATCATCATGGACTACAATGGGAAGATGGAATTTCGTTGCGTACAGCATGGCGAAACGATTGATTACAACAGCTGTAGTTGAAGAAGATGATGATAAAATGCAGTGTATCGTATACGTTAAAGGATGCCAAAAACGAGAATGGCTTGCTAATATGCTCAGCGACGATGCGAGAGAAAATTTAATCATTGAGATCTTGGATGCTGATTACGACGATATCGAATCTCTAAATAATCTAGATGTTAAAAATACTATACGATGTGGAAAACATGTTAAGAATTGCGCATTACAAAATGTATTAAAAATATTTAACTGGTGGTCGCAACGCCAGAAAGAATTGCAAGATTTGGAAAAATAAAATATTTAAACACTAATATGTTTTATTTCTTATTCCCTCCCTCCCTCACGAGTCATTTAAGAATTATTTTTATCCGAGTATTGTCTCTCCCTTCTCCTAAAAATTTCAGAGCACTAAAGTATTCTAGAATCTCCCACCACATTTATCACTAATCTCCCCCCACTACTTTGAAAAAACGGGGTGTCACGTATATTTGATTCTTCATATTCGAGTCTTCATACGGTCAGTGTTGCGTTAACCGTTCGTGAAAGTGGTCCACTTTTGAAATCTGGAAATATGTACTACGTCGAAAGAAGCAGTGGCGGCCCTAGCAGAAGCGTGAATAATTACGTACCGAGTCGTTATGAAACTCTATCGTTTGAGAACAAATGTGACAAGTAAGTTTTTGTTTAACTTCTTTCTATTTTTTCACAAATTGTTTTTAAACTAATTTTTTTTTATTTTATTTTTCTACAGCATTTTGTTGAAGCGTCGTGCGATTCGTATACTAAGTAGACGATACGCATTGACAACCATGGAATTCAAATTCCTTGAAATTGGTATCAACGTGGGTACACCGAGTTACGTGAAAATTGTCACAAGAGATCATCAAGGAAAGGAACTGATATTATCTCTCGAAACGTGGAAGGGACTCTACGAGCAACGTCGCAATATTCACGATTTACTGCGAAAGGACTCTAAAGATACCTATAATTTTATAAGCGTTGGATCACTAACAGTACGAGTTCATACGATTAACGATACTAAACTTATAAGTCTCGAATCTTTAAACGTATGCATGATGATGATTGAACCGACGTTACACCGTATGTTTGATCTCGATCAATGCATCGATGTAACCTTTGATTGATTGGTTAGAATCACCGAGAGTCGATACTAAGTTTATACAATTCTCCAATTACGCGTCCACTATAACGGATAATAAAGAAGTATCAAATGTAATACGCGCCAACGACGCCTTCAATAAACATCAATTCGTCGATTGCGAACTGGTAGTTTTAGTTTTTAGTCACATATGTAATAATAAAAAAAAATATAAAAGAGAAGAATAAAGTTTTTTTAAATTTAAATCATGATATAATTTATTTGCACGCATTTCCCATCCGTGCTTCCTCCCACACGTAAACAGTCCCAGTTCTCATACGTAGCTCGTTGCGGGGAATGACGTCATACTGGGAAGGGAGAATGCGAAGCTAAGGACCGCGAGAGAGTAAGCGCTAGAAAGAAAGAGATAGCGCGAGGCGAAGGAGAGCGAGAGAGCCAACATCTAAAAGTTAGATAGTGCGAGGCGAAGGAGAGCGAGAGAGTAAGTGCTAGAAAAGAAAGAGATAGCACGAGGCGAAGGAGAGCGAGAGAGTAAGTGCTAGGAAAGAAAGAGATAGTGCGAGGCGAAGGAGAGCGAGAGAGTAAGTGCTAGGAAAGAAAGAGATAGCGCGAGGCGAAGGAGAGCGAGAGAGTAAGTGCTAGGAAAGAAAGAGATAGCGCGAGGCAAAGGAGAGCGAGAATGCAAACAGAAATTTTTTTTCTTTTTTTTTCTTTTTATAATTTTTTTTTTTCTTTTTATAATTTTTTTTCTTTTTATTATTTTTTTCTTTTTATAATTTTTTTCTTTTTTTTTCTTTTTATATTTTTTTATATTAAATATTAAGTTATTATATCTAATTATATCTAGTATATGAAGGAAGAAGGATGGGATAGATGAAGGAAGCGCAAGCAAGCAATTATACGTGTTTAACATAATTTTTTTATTTAAAAAGTGTGTGTGTGTGTGTTTATTTATAAAAATCTGTGTGTGTGTGTGTGTGAATTTAAAAATAAAAAAAAAAGATATAAAAAAATATATAAAAGATTGCATGACGATGGTCGAGCGGTACGGCACGACGGCGACTGCTGCTGCGAGGCGCTGGAGGGGATGACCGGGCGGTGGTGGTGGCGTCCAGGTAGGACTGCTCCTGCATAACAGAAAAAAAATTTATTAATATTTTCATAATTTGAAAAAAAATACTTACACATCAAGAATTACTTATAATTACTGATCAGAATCAGTATCAGAATCTGGATCATTGTCGATGACATGTTGTAGATATAACATGTTATCGATATGTTGACGGATTTTCCGATGGATTTCTTGTAACTGCTCAGGACATGCTTGCCGATTTCCGCCTGGTAAACAGCAATTCTCGCAAGGCTTTCCCCTTAGTCTGTTGTTTTCATTCGTCTATATATAACTTTGTAGTTTGAAGATCACTGTTGAGGAATTTTTATGCCAAGTTCGCGATTTCGTTGAAACTCCACCACCGCATTCAATAGTTTTTCGGTCACCATTTTTCACAGCACTTAGTCCTAGCGAATGTCTACAAAAGTTTATTGCTGTGCACAAAAACGGCACACACTACATGCTATTACTTGGCACAGTGAGTGTCCACAGTTATTGCATGAGTTCCAACCGTAATAAATATATTGTCCAGTTTCATGTTTATACACAATTTTACCTTGTGTATATGAATCTTGAACTTCAATGAAACACCCAGAACAAAATTTTTCACTATTTTCCTCGTCGTACTTTTTCACTTCATAATAAAATATGATATTACACATTTCCTACTGTTCGGTTATATTTCGTAAATCTTCACGCACTAACGGCACTACTTGCTCATTTAAATAGTTTTCCGGATCACTCTCATAATCAGAGTCAATCACTATTTTCACTTCTTCATCGCTGTCGTCGATGATAACCACATCTTCATTGTCTTCATTGTCTTCGATGACAATCACATCTTCTATATTCATTTTAGCATTAAATCGAAAGACACTCGACGACTGTTGAATACGTTTTAACGCAGAGACAGATTCTCAAATTCGAGCAGCCGAATGTTGGCGCTGATGCGTTGCATTCTTTCCTTAAAAATTATGGAAGATGTTTCGCTCCAGTTTTATGAGAGATTTTCCGCGAGGGTGCGAAGCTGTCGAACGCCGGCGATTAAAATCTTTTTTTTCCATAATGGCGCTGATGCGTTGCATTCTTTCCTTAAAAATTATGGAAGATGTTTCGCTCCAGTTTTATAGATTTTCCGCGAGGGTGCAAAGCTGCCGAACGCCGGAGATTAAAATCTTTTTTTCCATAATGGCGCTGATGCGTTGCATTCTTTCCTTAAAATTATGGAAGATGGTTCGCTCCAGTTTTATGGGAGATTTTCCGCGAGGGTACAAAGCTGCCGAACGCCGGCGCTTAAAATCTCTTTTTCCATAATATTCTAATGGTCATAAAATGATCATAAAAATTAGAAAAAAAAACAGTTTTGTGGCTTCTAAAATGCTCCCGGCTATAAATCAACCACAAAGATAAACACCTTGCAGTTGCAGTTCTTTCCCTAAAAATTATGGAAGATGTTTCGCTCCAGTTTTATAGGAGATTTTCCGCGAGGGTGCAAAACTGCCGAACGTCGGCGCTTAAAATCCTAATGATATAATGACCATAAAATGATCATAAAATTAGAAAAAAACAGTTTTATGACTTCTAAAATGCCCCCGGCTATAAAATCAACCGCAAAGATAACATCTACTTTCGAACGTATGTAGGACCCTTCACCTCCCCACCCCCCCCTTTTCTGTAACACCAGACCTCTCGCGCCTCCCAGATACCCCCGCCCCCGCACACCCCTCGGCGCCCCATGGCTTAGAATCCCCACTATAACACTACTTTAAAGATATCTTTAAATTACATTTCACATCTGAAAGTGAGTTTTCTATTTCCTTAACTTTCTTTAAACAAATTTTTAAATAAATTTTTTTTTAAACAAATATACAGAGTTAAGAGAAAGAGAAAGAGAAAGAGGAGGGAAAGGGGAGAGAGAGAGACAGAGAGAGAGAGAGAGTAAGGGAGAGAATTATATAGTTTTATTGTTATTTTTATTCTTATAGAGAAAACATCCTGATTTATTTTCCGAGTATCAAGCTTACAAAAATGCTAAGCGGCAAAACATGGAAAAATGTAATGCTATTCGCAGAACAACTTGCGCTTTCTCGCAGGAACTATTCGAAAAGAATATTGTTCATTTTATACTAGACAGTATGTTCCCATTTAGCATCGTTGAACTTCCAGCGTTTCGACAAATGTTTGACAGTAATTTCTTACTTACTTACATAAATACTTTTTATGATTAATGTATTTGAAAGTTTTAAAAAATACATTTATATTATAGGCTTCAAAATAAAACATGGAAAAAAACCTTTACGACATATGACTCGCAATATCGTGAAAAAGAAAATCGTTGTTATTCACAACGAGTATATAGAAGTAATCAAGAATCACCTGAGAAATGTCAAATATGTTTGCACTACAGCGGATGTGTGGACTGCACCTGATCGTAGAATACTCGGTGTTACAGCTCACTGGATAAATATTTCTAAATTGTATCAAAATTAAAGTTTATTCAGATTATGTTTATAACGCTATCGATTTTTACAGCTCTGTGAAAAAACATTGAAGAGGAAATCAGCTGCTCTAGCTTGTAGAAGAATACAAGGTACTTATTCAGCTGAAATCATTGCTACTGAACTAGCTAGGATACATGAATTGTTTGGATTGAGTAATGAAAAAATAATAGCAACAGTTACTGACAATGGATTCAATTTTGTCAAGGCTTTCAAAATATTTGGCCTAAGTAGTAGCACTATTTTAAAAGTTGATCAATCAAATACAGAAAAATTGGAAGAAAAACAAATGGATGACTCATATGAAACGAGTGACGACGAAAATATTAATGAAACGGATGAGGATGATGCTGATAGTAATAATAGTATTAATGATTATAATGATAATGATGATGATAATAATGAAAATAGTCTTTTAACTGATAATGCTGATTCTGTAGGTAGTGAAGGTGAAGAAATAAGTATGCTCGATGAAATTAATATAATTTTACCTTCAACATCTGAGATGTGCAAGTCACACGTTACATCTCATAGCATCTAGTGATGCAATAAAAATAATAAAAGAGGATAGGAGATTGAAGCGCTTGCACGAAGAGGCGATCGGAGAATGTGAAAAGCTCTGGAAGAAAATGAGATCGCCTAAAAAGCGTGAAGCTTTGAAAAAATATTTGAAATGTGCTTTGAAACGCCCTGTTGTAACAAGGTGGAATTCTTTATACGATTGTCTTAAGCAAATAATTTCATTACAGGACAAATTAAATGAAATTAATGTGCAGCAATGTGTCAATTTTGAAATTAATATCAGGGAACGTCATTTTCGATATATAAGAGATTATTTAACATGTATGAAACCTTTGGCTATAGGTATTCACAAAATTCAAAGTGAGACATCCTGTTATTATGGTTGTTTAGTGCCACTTTTATTAAGTATAAATAACAAGTGGACAGCAATGCTTAAAGGCAATCAACTTATATATTGTAAGAAGTTAGTGGAAGGCATGCAAATACGTTTGTTAGACAGGTTTAATGACTTTTTTGAAATTCATGGTCAAGGAGAAGCTGCTGCTCTTGCTGCAATTACACACCCACAATTTAAAGATCGATGGTTAGGTTAGATTGTTTGAGTGACGACAAAAAAGAAAAACTGCAGCAATTGATCATCGCGACATTTAATGAAGATGAAATTTTGAAGTTACAGAAGTTAATATAAAATTATATGATTTTTATGATTTTGGCGAAGGTGTTACTCAATCTAATAGAAGATCGAAAATTTTTTCATATCAAGGAAAAAATGCGTTAGAAATTTTACGATTTCTAAATAGCAAAATTAATACTTTAGATATATTAGAACAATATCCGCAAATAAAACAATTATTTATTAAATATAATATGTGCTTACCTTCATCAGCACCAGTTGAAAGACTATTTTCATACGCGACAATGATGAATATCGCTAAATACAATAGACTAACTGACGAGTATTTTGAAAAAAGAGTAATTGCCGCTGCAAATGCGAAAAAAAAATATTTATAAATAAATTTGTACAATAAGCATTTCACATTTTAACATTTGTTTTATATGTATTTCTAATATTTGTTTTAAATATTTTTATTAAAAATGTTCTTAATAAGATATAGTTTAAAAAATGTAGATTATTTATTATTGTAAATTATAATATTTGTTTTAAATAAATGTATATATTAAAAACGTTCTTATATAATAAAAATATAGTTTGAAAAAAATGTGAATTATTTATTATTGTAAATAAAAAAAAGCGTCCTATTGTATTATTCTTATCGCTATTATTCATACTTTTAGAAATATTTTAATTATCAATCGAAAATATTCGCATTAAATTTATTATATTCAATCGTCAGTCAAATAATTTTCGATTAAATTTGCTCAAATCAATTGTTAATTGAACAGTCTTCGATTGAATTTGTTTGGTTCAATCGTTCATGGAATAATTTTTAATTAAATTCGCTCATATAAATCGTCAATTAAAAGACTTTCAATTAAACTCGTTTATATTAATCGTTAATCGAATACCCTTCGATTAATTTTGTTTATTTCAATTGTCAATCGAGCGACCTTAAATTAATTTCGTTCATATTAATCGTTAATCAAATAATCTTTAATCTAATAATATTAATCGTTAATCGATTAATCTCGCTTTTATCAATCATCAATTGAACGATTTACAATTAATTTTTCTCAAATTAATCGTCAATTCAAAAAGCTTTAATTAAATTTGTTTACATTAATTGCTAATTAATCATGGTAATTAATGAGAAAGTAATTAATTAATTTCATCCCTGTAGGCAAGATATTATTCATTATAACAAAGAGAGGAGCAATCGCATTTAAAATTTTTTCATGTCTTGCTAAATCATCTTTAGTTATATCACGTTTGTGATTTGAATAATTAACTATGATACAATCATCACCTTGATCTGTATCCAAAGCAGTAGCACCAGTAGCAGCAGCAGCAGCAGTAGTAGTAGCAGTAATTGCTGCTTCTGTGGGCAAAATATTAGTTTTAAATCTTTTTTTTTCTTGGAGATTTTCGTTTTCTATAATATTTTGCCGAACAGATTTTTGATTAATTAATTGTTTAGCTGCTTCTACTTTAGCTTCTGTGATATAATTTGGATCTCTGATTGGCATATGCCTATTATGGCGACTATCCAATATTTCTGGAAGCATACATTCGTGATAAAAGCGTGTTAAAAAAGGCAGCATTTGATTTTTCCAGAACGTATTGTCTGTACTAATCTGCACTATTTTAATACTTTTCGGCGTCCAAACAGCAAAAATGCAATATTCTCACTGTGTTATATTTAATTGACCTTGAACTTGATAAAAATATCGGTGATTCCAATTCATTTTATTAGAATCTTTTTTATCAAAAATGGCTTTTAAAGAAAGCAATGTCTCTATGGCTTTTTCTGCTGTTAAATGTTCAGCCGACAAAGGACATTTAATTTCCACAAGACCATTTTCTTCAATAAGTCCGTCAGGAGACGCACCCAAGAATGGATTATTAATATCGATAAATAATCTGCAACGTTTTATCTCTTTATTTAATTTCATCGCCAATTCTTTCCTTGCTATTTCCTCTTTATCGCGACAATATTTCATAACCACATTATCAATAGATGGAGGATATAAAATATTTTTGACAGTCGCAGCACAAGACGTGTCGGTCTCATGCGACATACGGTTCCAAAATTAGATGCCGTTAACATTTCACGTCTTAATGACAACCATAATTCGGACTTATTTTGGTCTCTGGTTTCAAGTTCAATTTTTTGCCAATTTTTTCCATTTTTGGGCAACTTTTCTAAATTATTTTGTCGAAGTTGTTCGAACATATCGGATGGAAGATCCGGTTTTTGCGATTGCGGACCGTAATAACGATTTGTTCCTGACTCTTGTTTTAATTTTGTCTGCCTTCCTTGTGTTTGTCAAGATTCTCTGGTTTTTGCAACTTTTATTTGTCGTCGTTTTTCCAGATTCTCGATAATAGGCGGAACAATTTTACACATGCTTTGATGCAATTGTGTAAGGACTTGTTGCGTATTGTATTGAACTACTGCTCTCGCAACTCTTGCATTGTAAGAGCCTCGTTTACCAAACATAATACGCTTTCCACCTATTTCTTTGCAGATTATCAAATTGAACGATTCTGCAAGATTATTGGTTAAATTTAGCAACAAGTTGTCGGAATAATCACTGAGATATTTGATGGCACCTTCTATTTTTTGATGCAGACCGTATTTTTCTAGAAATGGTACATAATTTATTGTTTTATTACCATTCTCTTTGCATATATGACCGCGTGCTTCGCATCGCTTATGTTCACCAAAAACATGGCTAGGAATGTTTAATATATCTTTTTGTAATTCTATAGCCTTATGATGTTGAGGTGTTTGTTCCTCTTTTCTCCGTAGCTCGGCGGCCTTTTCTATTTCTTTACGCATATTTAAAATATTGTGCTTTACAACATTTCGCAATTTTACAAAACCATGCCGTCTCTTCATTTTTTGGCTGAGTTGTCTCTGCCACAGCTTTCAGCTTTTTACATAAATTGCGAAGCAAGTAATTAGTACATTTTATTTTTTTTACTATCACATTGTTCACTATATGGTCTGTTATCAATAATGTCTGATATACACTACTGTCACCATCAGCAACAACAGTTTTGTAAATCAGTCCATGCATTTCGAAGCTACATTTGAACCTTCCACGATCGCATCGTTTTCCATACTTGTGGAGCTTGCGTTGCGATCAAAGTTTTTGTAGCATTTGTGAGCTCTTGGCTCAATACCTTTACGTTGTGCTACATCACATAATGTGCAGTACTTATTGCGGATAACGACGAAGAGAATCTTTCCCGTGCGGTAACCAATTATGGCTCCAATACCGGAAAGAGAGTCGTAGGCGGTGCCTTCACGATCTCTTCATCCAACTACCATCCGTCACGACTGTTATATACGGAATACCGTTTATAACTTCGTTTTTTCCAGAGTGAGCTGCTTTTCAATTTCGGCAGCCATTTTGATATTTTCAATGGCTGTCTTTTGAAAATCGTTAACCACATTCTCTCTGTATTTGACGTAAGTTGTTTCGGACATGCAAGAAACATTTATGGCTGCACACAGCTCTTCAAGCTGGGCATAACCAATTCCCATTGTAACAGTGCCTGCTACAACAGCTATATTAATGTCCAATGTTTCCGATTTTCTGGGTTCTGACCAAATGTTGGCTTTATAATTGCACATTTGGCACTTGAAAAACAATTGCGTCATGAACCCAATGCGACGAGAATTTATGAGTTTCCAATCTTTAAATTGGCACTCTATACCTCGCGCATGATTATTGAATATTCTGTGGATTTCATTCCACATGAAAGAAATATCGACAATGCGACGGTCTTCAGGCTTGCTTTCCTGGATATGATTTATATCCAGAGGGCTATTATCGATAACAAAATAGTTATCTTCGCAATGATCGACATTTTCATTACACATACTTATATGTGAGGTTGACTCCAGGCACTGTATTGTCTGGGTACTAACGCTCGAATCTGTCACATCAGGAAGTGATTCTGTCGATTTACAAAAATCGATGGATCCGTCGATAGTACACGTACTAATGTTAGTGCTCTTGGAGTCATCTTCGGTCTTCATTAGCTTCAATAATTGTCGCCTGTAAAAAATAAATTAATATTATGTAAAGTTGATACGAAAAGATTTATTTTATCACTATTCTAAGAAAAATAAATGCACAGTCTTTTGTTTACAAATATTTATCTAATTGGTATTAAAAATTAATAATTATATATTTTGATAACAAATGCGTTTTCAACATTTTGAAAAAACTGTAATCCTCATGCAAACTGCATTTGATATACAAGATTTTTCAACCAGCACATGAATAGATCGCCTCTGGCACTAACTACTATAATATATATATATATTGTGGCGGCCACAGGCCACCACAAGCGCCTGCAAAAGCGCTCCCCGCACTACGCACGAACGCCCGCGCACAAAACTCGTTGCGTGGAGCGCCGCTACGTGACGCAAGCACTCGAGAATCAAACCCGCGCGAACGCCCGCGCACAAGACTCATTACACGGAACGCCACTACGTGGCGCAAGCACCCGGGAGGCAAACCGCAAGCAGAATCCAGCGCGCGGCATATAAGAGCCGACACCCACGCGTTCGACAGCACGTCTCGCTCTGCGAAGCTATACACTACGCAGAAAGCGCGCAATTTTGAGCAGACATATCAGCACAAAAGAGTCGAATCCCGAGGCCGCTTCTCACGCCCCGTTCACCAGGGCTTATACGAGAACTCCGGGCATCCCAGGATTCGCCAGCCTCGCCACCAAGGAGGGTCAGCTTCGCCCTCGTCCCTTGGAAACTAACGCCGATAGATCTGCCACCTCTAAGACGGACGCGGCCGCCGAGAAGTTTGCTGCATTCCTGGGACATACGGGTGAGAAGATACACCTCCCGTCGCAAGTGTGGGAACTCCCAGATCGCCTCTCTCCCCTGCCTCCATCACCGCAGCGGCCTACCGCCCAGGAGCAGGCCACGCAGACCGACTGCACGAGGAGTATAAGTAGAGGAACGCAGTGCCGAGCCGCCAGTAAGGAGCAAGCCGTACAACACTCCACAGCGACTAGCGGCAAGGCTTGTCAGTACGAAAGCGGCAGCGATTGAAAGGTTACCACCACAGATAGAGGGACGCAGACGGAGCCTGCGAGACCACGAAGGGTCCGAAAAGAGAGACAACAAAGCCAGGAGCGGCAGAAGCCCAAAGCAGACGAGAACAACAACCTCGTAGACCGTTGGGGCCCGTGAAGACCACGCAAACACAGCCGCCAATCACCTGGCGCCCGTTGCGCCGATAGCCGAGCCAAACGGCCCTTTTCAGGGCCACCACAAAGACATTCACACACCACACTCCGCATTGTAAATAGCCTTGTAAATAGTAATTATTGTATTATCATAATTATATTTGGCAAGATATGCTCTGATATTGACAAAATCCATATATGGCCAATTTTATATGGATCTTTTTTTCCCGGGGTGCTATTGAAAAATTTCAAACTATTTAAAAATTTATGTGGACATTTTCCAAAAGTGCATAACTAAAAAAAAGACAATTTTAATTGACATCCGATATAAAAATTATTAATTATTTTTTGAAATTATTAATTTCTATAATTTGATTTTTAAATAATATTTTTTTTTAAAAGTAAAACAATAATTTTTCGCCAAAATATCTTTTCCAAACATTTTATATAGAAATAATGTATAATAGTATATATATAGTGTTAAAAAATTAGATAGAGAAACTTTGAAAAGACTATGAAATTTTATTTTAGTCTAGTATTATTATTGAAGTCACGAAACTTTAATTTTATACTATATAATATTACAACAAAACGTCGTACAGAGAAAACCAGTATATCAAAAAATGTTTATTTTGAAGTCCTGTTTTTTCTTTCAAAGTTCATCTAATCTTTCAATAGCTCGTATGTATATTTGTATATAAAATTACTATTATATGCTACACAAATACACACATATAAACACAGATAGTATGTCTATTTATTATACACATACAACATGTACGTAACGAATAAATGAACAGATAGAGAAAGATAATTTTGAGAAACATAGATAAAAAAAGAGCAAAAAAGAGAGTGAATGATTGAGTGAGTGATACAGTTTATTCACATTATAAACATCAAAACAATATATTGATTCGTTTGTAGCATTACTGAATATTCGGCAGAAAAAGTGTATTAATAGAAAATTATACAAATTTTCCCTTTTCTCTCTCTCTCTCTCTCTCTCTCTCTCTCTCTCTCTCTCTTCGTTGTCAGTGTTCAGTGACACTTGCGAATGAAAAAATACATACATACTTTTTTTCTCTCTCTTTTTATTTTTGTTTCTTTTTATTCTTTTTTGTTTATTTATCTGTTTATTACATACGTGTTGTAGGTATATCATGTGTATAATCCATGTGTCTTTTAATTTGTATATACCAATAATTCTAAATTTGTGTAAATATTATTTGTATAACAGTCTCTAAATATAAATGTATTTAAATAATATTAATAATAATTATAATAATTAATAATTAAATAATAATTTAATAATTATAAATACTTCTTTATTAAAATATATATATATATATGTACCTCTATTTTCATATACTTATATACATATTCTTCATATCATATTTATAACTTTTTTATAACAATATTCATAACATACAAATATGTTTTGCTCTTTGAAAAGATAAGTGCAAATCAAATTTACGATTGTATAATCACATATATGAAATCAATATCAATCGATAAAAAAATAATTTATTTTAAATTATGAATTGTATAAGATGACAGTTGGATATAACTTGGCGAGAATAAGAAGGATTACAAACATACATTTGCAAAAATTGCATGTAACATATAAATTTAGATTTTGTAATATATAAATGCAATAAAATCATAACTGTAATAAAATAAACTAAAAAAAGTATCTTTATATTCTTGTGGCTTGTCAATATTGCAAATGCATGTTTGCAAAAATATCTTTCTCATTCTTGTATAACTTTCAGATTTGTTATCTCGTATAATTTATAATCCAATTTCAACATGCACTCGATTGATTTTAAATATGCGATTATACAATTATTTTGATTTATTTTTATCTTTGCAGAGAGTAAAACACATACAAAAGAAATAACTATGTGTCTATTTTATAAATGTATTCATCTGTAACGCTGTATCTCTATAAGCTATGTGTTCGCGATTGTAATAATAAATTGTATGTACCCGATCCCCCGAGTGCGAATCTCGGAATTGTAATATCGTATAATCAAAAACCGCGCGTTCAACCTATCGGGAGCTGCGCTTTCGTGCGCGCGCCCACCGCCGGGCTGCCTATCGAGACGATACAAAAGGCTGTATCATGATAACAAATATAAGACTGGACAATATACAGGGTGGACCATTTTAATCCATCCAGTCGAATATCTCGAAAACCAAGCCCGTGAGAGAAAAATGTTTCAGACAAAAGTTGTATACTTTCGAGGGGGCCATAAGATGGTACCATTGGTTTGACCTTGAAAAGTCATTTGAAGGTCACGTGAAGGTCACTTCAAGTTTTTTAAATGGAACACCCTATATATTTTTACATATTCTTGTAGATCATCTCGAGAGCTTTCCAAAACACTTATGGCAAAGTATTTTTCATTAAGTATTTTTTGAGTTATAAGGCTTCAAAGTTGCAGTATTTTGACATAAAATACAAGATATCTCGTTAAAGTAAAAATCTGAATTTGCAACTAACAGTTACACATTTTTACTTTAACATAATTATGTGTTTTCTTTACACCAATTGATTCGTCTCATTATTCTGTGCATAAAAGTATTAGAGTAAGATAATCAAAAAATGAATATTTTACGAGATATCTTGTATTTTATGTCAAAATACTGCAACTTTGAAGCCTTATAACTCAAAAAATGCTTAATGAAAAATACTTTGCCATAAGTGTTTTGGAAAGCTCTTGAGATGAGCTACAAGAATATGTAAAAATATATAGGGTATTCCATTTAAAAAACTTGAAGTGACCTTCACGTGACCTTCAAATGACTTTTCAAGGTCAAACTAATGGTACCATCTTATGGCCCCCTCGAAACCATACAACTCTTGTTTGAAACATTTTTCTCTCCCGGGCTTGGTTTTCGAGATATTCGACTGGATGGATTAAAATGATCCACCCTGTATATATGATTACCAAATATATATATATATATATATATATATATATATAATATATATATATATATAATATATATATATATATACATTATATTTAAATATATATTTAAATATAATGTATATATATATGTATATATATATTATATTTATATAATAAAATAAATGTATATATATTTATTATATAAACTTATATATATACAAATATATATATATATATGTGTATATATATATATATATATATATATATATATATAAAGTATCATGTCTAAATAGACACCCTGCAAAGTAATATATAAATATAGAAATGTAAAAATTATTATATGTGTAACGAGGCACCTCCCGTTACTGACAACAGCCTCGTTCCCGAACGACCATTAGTCGGAAGTCCGAAGCCTGGTGACTATCAACTGGGCAAAAGCGGAGGGCGGTGCGCCCTTTTTTTAGACCTCTAACTCGCGGCCGTTGCGACCGGAGGATTACGGCGAGCGAGAGACTAAGTTCCGCTCGGGTACCGTCCGACCGTCACCGTAAACACCCGAGCGGCGACACGGTCTCGATGCTCGCCGAAGCCTCGAACTCCGCCGACCGATCACAAAGAAGCCCGAGGTCGCAACGGCGTTCAAAGTTAAACCTTCCAGAAGAATTACGTTGAATAATTTATGTTACATATGTATAAAAGAATAAAATGTAGTACAATAGGGCCTCAGGCGAAAATCCATATTACAATAACCTAACGCCAGTAGTGAAACCTTGTGGGGTTCTTTTTACATGCACTTTGTAGCAGACTCAAAACCGTACAAATTTAAACTTTTTTGTAACTTCAACCAGTTATGAAATATTTGCTCCGACATCTATGGACAGACACCCTATATATATAATATTTTATATATTCTGAGACAATTTTAGTTGTGCATATTATATAATTATATAATAACATACTATTTCTTTATATATATCTATATAATAAATTATGAATATTGCTATAATTTAAAAATTATAAATATTATGATATAATAAAAAATTATACATAAATGTATGAAAATAAAGATACATATACAGGGTTTCCCATTTTAAATAATACACTCAAATATCTCTGAAACGGTGCGAAATAAAAAAATTTTTCAAACAAAAGTTGTATGGCTTGAAGGAGGCCATCAGATGGTGGCAATGATTTGACCTCGACATTTTTTTATTAACGTACCGTTTCGAAGATATTTGATTGCATTATTTAAAATGGGACACTCTGTATATACATTTATTGACATATAATTACTAGTTTGATTTTCAATATTCAACTTCTAAATTTATCTTTTATTTTTGGAAAAGAGTGACAAAATGCTTTATTTTTGGAAATAAAAATAATTTGTTTGATTTATTTGAAGACGCGCGGTATAAACAAATGAATCGCGTGAAAATATACATGTATCTATTGCGCGGTGATAACGTGCATGTAACGTGACAACAGACACACACGCACACACACACACACTCACACACACACACACACACGCGCACGCTCGCACGCACGCACGCACGCACGCACGCACGCACGCACGCACGCACGCACGCACGCACGCACGCACGCACGCACGCACGCACGCACGCACGCACGCACGCACGCACGCACGCACGCACGCACGCACGCACGCACGCACGCACGCACGCACACACACATACACAGATTGTATATCTATTACGTAACTACATCCATAACAAATAGATACAGACATACAAATCGGAATTATAGATGAATCTTTTATTCAGGATCATCTCAAGTCTAGTTCTAGGATTCTGTTCAGCCAATAAGATAGCTGAATGGAATCTGGAAAATTTACTTGAGAAGATGTTGAATGTAAGCCCAATCTATATATATATATATATATATATATATAGAGAGAGAGAGAGAGAGAGAGAGAGAGAGAGAATGTCTTTGCAAAAATTATAACGTATATTATTGATCGTATTTATTACTGACAATAAGTACTGGGCATAAAATATCGATGGATATAGATTTAACATTCTTTTTCCCTTTCAACTTTTTTTCTATAACCGTCCCTTTTTGTTTATTACATACGTGCATCTCTATCTGTTTATTATATACGTGCTATGAATAAATGGTTATATATCTACTAATCATAAAGATATTGGAATTCTTTATTTTTTATTTACAATCTGAGCAAACATAATTGATTTATCCTATTCGAATAGAATTGGGATCATTAGAACGACGTCACATTAAAATAATCAAATTTATAATTCAATCATAATTAGGCATACATTTATTATAACTTCACATTTGTAATTGTATCTTTTTTGGTGCAGTTGGAAATTTTCTTATTCCTTTTATTGTTTAGATTCCTAGATATAATATATCTTCATACTAAAATAATACAAGATTTTAACTATTGATATATAAATTTTAAAGAACTAGATCCTAGAATTCTGTTCGAATAAGTTAACAATTATACTTACTCAGATTGGGAATAAAAAATTAAAAATCCAATATCATTATGATTAGTGGACATATAATCATTTATTCATATAGCACGTATGTATAAACAGATAGGGATGGTTATAGGAAGAAAGATGAGAGAGAAAAAGAATGAGTGAGCGAGTATCTGTATATCTTATCGTTTGCACTATTGTGAGATAAATGGTGTAAATAAGAAAAAAAGAGAAATCCATCGATACTTTATGCCCAGTACTCAGTAATAAATACAATTGATAATATATTGCTTTATGATTTTTACAAAGACATTTGGTCGCTTATTTGCTCTCTCTCTCTCTCTCTCTCTCTCTCTCTCTCTCTCTCTCTCTCTCTCTCTCTCTCTCTCTCTCTCTCTCTCTCTCTCTCATTATTATTTTTCTCTTATTATTATCATTTATTATTTTTATACATGGTAACCAAAAAAATTTATTGATGGAAAATTATTTTTAATAAAATATATTAAATAACAAATAAATTATTATTATTATTATTCTAAAATTTTGGATTACAATTTTTAAAATATTTTCTTTTCATAAAAAATAACGAGTTTATAAAAATCTTCAAAAAATGTTTCATTACACGTGATACTTCAATAATATTCACGTGTTCCTGGAGAATCTTCACACTTTCAGTTTTAGAAATTCTTCAGAAACACATAACTGAAGAAGTAAAAAGCATTACATCTGACATATACATATGATTATTGACCAATTTTTGAAACATTTCAAAGTCATAGTTGAAAAATAATTAAACATTTTTATTAACTTTTATAGTCTAATTCCTGAGTAATAAGTTATATTTTATTTTATTTAATAGCGTTTTTTTAAATAATTTTTTTCACCAGAATATCTTTTTGGATTACCCTGTATATCTATAAAAAATGGTATTTACTCAAAAATTTGTAAAGGAAGGTATGCATTTGAAGCAATTTGGAGAGCATGATAGGATCATTGGGTTCATTTTAGATGGAACAATCGTTTTCATATCGAGCAAAAAAACATGTTACTATGAGATGTATGCATGATTTCAATATCCCTTTTATCTTCCTTTTTCATGAAAATGAAACTAAGTGTGAAAAAGGAATCAAACAATTCTGGCGTGTTGCTATAACTGCTTGAAATGCATATCCTTCTTTATTGCCAATACTTTGTTATATTATTTTTATATATCATTTTATATGTCATTACTTATATATACATACATTAGCATAAATATACCTTATGGTCAAAAAGTACCCGGAATTTGTCAATAAAATGAAAACGGTTCATTTATTTATTTATTTATTTATTTATTTCAAAAGTGACATGTAAATAACTGACAGATATACCAATCTAAAAAAAAAATTATTTTGACAATATCTCAAGCGCGGTTCGTTTAAATGAGAAATTCCGGGTACTTTTTGATCATAAGGTATACATAAATCGTAACAATACTTTTGTTATTAATAATAAAGCCCTTCCAAACGCTTTTTGTATCCAAGAAAGCTTGCCTGAAGGCCATCTTATTGTAGACATTGCTACTCAGAACATCAATAACAAATCCATTCGAGAATCAGTGGAATCACTCTCTGATGTGGATTCGGAAATTGATATCAGAGTAATGGAATGCCAAGTAGATAAAGAAAAAAGTAAAAGTACATATAGTAAAAATGTCGAATATTGGGAAGATAGTAATGATTTTGTTATCGTTAATGGCCCTTTGGATATGAATCGTATCCAGGAAAATATGCGTGAAGGCCGTCGCATTGTCGACTTTTCTTTCATGTGGAATGAAATCCACAGAACTTTTGACAATCATGCGCGAGGAATAGAGTGCCTATTTAAAGATTGGAAACTCGTAAGTTCTCGTCGCCGTAGGTTAAAAACGCAGTTTTTTTTTCAAGTGTCAAATGTGCAATTATGAAGACAGCGTCTAGTCTGAACCCACAAAGTCAGAAACAATGGACATTAATACAGCTGCTGTAGCAGGAACTATTACAGTTGGAATTGGTTTTGCCCAGCTGCAAGAGCAATGTGCAGCCATGAATGTTCCTTGTATGTCCGAACCATCTTATATTAAATACAGAGAAAATTTAGTTGATGATTTTAAAAAAACAGCCTTAGATAATATGAAAATGGCTGGCGAAGTTGAAAAACAACTCGCTCTTGAGAGAAACGATACTATAAACGTATTCCGTATATACCTGTTGTAGCAGATGGTAGTTGGATGAAGAGATCATATGGTACCGCTTATAACTCTCTTTCCGGTGTTGGAGCTATAATTGGTTACCATACGAAAAAGATTCTCTTCGTTGGTGTTCGCAATAAATTTTGCGCAATATGTGATATGGCAGAGCGAAAAAGTGTAAAACCTAGAGTTCACAAATGCTACAAAAATTTTGATCGAAACACAAGCTCCACAAAGATGGAGAGTGATGCAATCGCCGAAGGTTTTAAATATAGCCTCGAAATGCATGGTCTGATTTATAAAACGGTTATTGCCGATGGTGACAGTAGCGTATATCAGACCATTCTTGATAACAGACCATATCGTGAGCAAATGGTGACGGTAAAAAAAATAGAATGCACCAATCATTTGCTTCGCAATTTGTGCAAAAAGCTGAAAGCTGTGGCAGAGACGACTCAGCCAAAAACGCAAAGACAGCGTGGCTTTGTACAACCGCGAAATGTAGTGAAAAATAACATTTTAAATATCCGAAAAGAGATAAAAAAGGCAGCAAAGCTACGAAGAAAAGAGGAACGAATACCTCAACATTATAAGGCTATAGAATTGCAAAAAGATATCTTGAGCATTCCTAGCCATGTTTTTGGCGAACATAAGCGATGCGAAGCACGCGGTCGTATATGTAAAGAGAGTGAAGATGAAACGAAAAAAAATTATGTGCCATCTCTGAAATTATACGGTCTATATCAAAAAATAGAAAGTGCTATCACACATAAGCGATTATTCCGATAGCTTGTTGTTGCATTTCACCAATAATCCTGCAAAATCATTCAATTCGATAATCTGCAAAGAA
This sequence comes from Anoplolepis gracilipes, assembly GCF_047496725.1. Taxonomy (NCBI): domain Eukaryota; kingdom Metazoa; phylum Arthropoda; class Insecta; order Hymenoptera; family Formicidae; genus Anoplolepis; species Anoplolepis gracilipes. Next base: position 4,496,748 of record NC_132986.1, on the reverse strand, counting down.
ATTGGTGGAAAGCGTATTAATTTTGGCAAACGAGGCTCTTATGATGCTAGAGTTGCGGGAGCAGTTGTGCAATATAATACACAAGTCCTTACACAATTGCATGAAAACATGTGTAAAGTTGTTCCACCTATTGTCGAGAATCTTGAAAAAAGACGACAAATAAAAGTTGTAAAAACCAGAGAATCTCGAAAGGAACAAGGAAGACAAAAAAAAATTCAAAACAGAGCCAGGAGCAGATCTTCATTATGGTCCGCAATCGCAAAAACCAGATCTTCCATCTGAGGTATTCGAACAACTTCGACAAAACCATTTAGAAAAATTGTTCGGAAATACGAAAAACTGGCAACAAATCGAATTCGGAACAAGAAATCAAAATGAATCAGAATTATGGTTCACTAAGACGAGAAATGTTGACGGCATCCAATTTTGGAACCGTATGTCGCATGAGACCAACAACGTCTTGCGCATCAACGGTAAAATTCATTTTATATCCTTCGTTCACTGATAATGCAGCTGTAAAATATGGTCGTGACAATGAAAAAATAGCGAGGAAAGAACTAGCCAAAAAATTAAACAAAGAAGTGAAACCTTCAGGATTATTCATCGATACTGAAAATCCATTTTTGGGTGCTTCTCCTGACGGATTTATCAATGAAAATGGTTTAGTGGAAATCAAATGTCCTCTGTTGGCTGAAAATTTAACAGCAGAAAAAGCCATTGAGACATTGTCTTCTTTACAAATTATTTTTGATAAAAAAGATCCACACAATATGAATCGAAATCACCAATATTATTATCAAATTCAGGGTCAGTTGAATATAACACGACGAGAATATTGCATTTTTGTCATTTGGACTCCAAAAAGCATGAAAATATTGCGTATTGATGTAGACAATATTTTTTGGAGATATCAAATGCTTCCTTTCCTAACACGCTTCTATAATGAATGCATGCTTCCAGAAATCTTGGACAGTCGTCATAAAAGGCATATGCCTATTAGAAATCCAAGATATATTATAGAAGCTAAAGAAGCAGCAGCACAAAAAAAATTTAGTCGAACAAGTAGACGAAATATAATCGAAAACGAAAATGGCCCAGAAAAGAGCAAAAGATTCAAACCGAACGTTTTGCCATTGGAAGCAACAATAACTGATATTGCTGCTATTACTCTGAGTGAAAAGCAAGATGACGATTTCATTGTTGTGAGTGATTCGAAAAATGAAGAACTAACTGCAGACGATATGGCAAAACAAAAAGAATTTCTAGACAAAGCGATTGCTCCTTTTAATTTAGTAAAGGATAATGTATTACCTATACATAGCAAAATAAACGACGAATCATTGGATCGATTTTCACGTCGTAAGAAATAAGTCTTGTTTCGAAACACAAAGTGTGTTATATTTGGAATATCTTCACTTAATTGAAGCAAGTGGTAGCGACAAAAACTTACAAATTATTGGGGGAAACCGAAGTGATCACTGGCGATGTATATTTTTTGACGGTACCAAGCTTCGAGTGTACGACAGTCTACCCGGTTGTACATACGATAAATTGGTACCTAAAAAAAAAAATTACATTCATCGTCGTTATCCACAAATAAGTGCAAGTAATATAATATTTGAAAAGGTTTAAACACAACTTGATGGTACATGTTGTGGAATTTATGCTGCAGCTTTTGCTACAACTATAGCTTTAGGAGGAAATCCTTGTAATGAGAAATATTTTAATCGGGTTGAATATATGAGGCAACATTTTCTAAACATTATAATAGAAAATGAACTGTCGGCTTTTCCAAAATGGTAAAAATTCTAATGAATATCTTTGGAAAAAGACGTCTCAATGCAAATGACTCACTTGCAATTAGTCGGAGACGAAAAAAATACATATATTGTGATTGCGTTGTTATGGGAATGTACGCGATGAAGAGGCCTTCTGTTGTCCATATTTTCAATATACAAATATTGTATAATTCCATGAATATCGCAAATATTGGGTGTTTGCAGGGTGGAGCAGCAATGGAATTACTTGCCTCCTTCCTGGATAACAATAAAACCCAAAAAACTTTCTCGATTTACATCTACCTTGTTGTGGTGAGAAAGCTTTATACTAAAAGGTGTAAAATTATGAAAGCAGTTTTAAATAAATGTGGAAGTAATATTTTATGTCATTTTATGTCACCCTTCTCGCTTTGAAAAAAATTCTGCTTCTATCTTTAAAATATATGAACACACACACACACGCACGCACTCACGCACGCACGCACGCACGCACATATAAACATACATATCACTGTATACATATACATATAAAGGATGTCTCATTTGAAATATTGACCTCAAATATTAGTAAAAAATATATTTTACAGAAAAATGTTTTAAACAAAAGTTATTCGGTTCGAAGGAGGCCACAGAATGATACCATTAGTTTGATCTTGAATAGTCGTTTGAAGGTCACTATCAAATAAATGAAACTCTCTAATATTCTATTGCAGCTTACTTCAAAAGTTTTTCAAAACACTATGATAAAGTATTTTTGTTAATAACTTGTTGAGTAATAAAGCTTGAGAGTTGTAGCAAATACAAAATATCTTTATTTTGGTGTCGTTTTAATCGTAAAAATTTTGTTAATTGATTAAAATTATTTTCAAGCTGATAAAATGCGGAATAAGAAATTTTATTTTTTATAATAAGGTAATATGTGATGCGAAAACCAATTGATAAAGGAGTCCTCGCGAGCGGGACTTCGTTAGCTATCTCGCTTGCTCCTCCGTCCTCGCTCTCTCTACGGCATCAGCGATCTTTCCTTGTCTCTACAAATATGAACATTTTATTATATTATATTTATTTAGTATTATATTATATTAATTAATATTATATTAATTATATTAATTATATTGTATTTAATTTAAACATTTTATTTGGGGTCGTTTATTATTTTCAAGCCGATAAAATGCGAAATAAAAATCTAACATTTTATTTAATAAAAGGACGGACGAGGAGCAAGCGAGATAGCTAACGAAGTTCCGCTCGCGAGGACTCCTTTATCAATTGTTTTTCGCATCACATATTATCTTATTATAAAAAATAAAATTTCTTATTCCGCATTTTATCAGCTTGAAAATAATTTTAATCAATTAACGAAATTTTTACGATTAAAACGACACCAAACGTGACATAAATTGGATAATATTTAGAAATTGTAATTACGATTATATTTCTAATTAAACTTTCTCGATTTACAAGTACCTTGTCGTGGTGAGAAAGCTTTACACTAAAAGGTGTAAAATTATGAAAGCAGTTAATAAATGTAGAAGTGGCATTTTGTTATTTTATATCACCTTTCTCCCTTTAAAAAAATTCCGTATATAAACAAACACACACACATCACTGTAGGCGCGTTCGTGGAGACGCTACGCTAACAGCGTCGTTCTATCTTTGTTCAACTTTTAATGAGTAACAAAGATAGAATGACACTGTTAGCGCTAATAGTGTCTCCCCGAACGCGCCCTGTATATACAGTCTCATGATGTCTCATTTGAAATAACGACCTCAAATATAAATACATTTTACCGAAAAATGTTAAACAAAAAATATAATCAAATATTATATCATATTACATATTTATTCATATTTATATTTATTATTTATTCATATTGTATCATAGTGTTTTGAAAAGCTTGAGGTAAGCTGCAATAGAATATTAGAGAGTTCCATTTATGATAGTAACCGACTTGATCTTGAATAGTCAAACGACTATTCAAGATCAAACCAATAACATCATTTTATGGTACAAGTGCTCTTGGACACCTTGTATAAATATATATAAATTATTTATGCATGTATGTATATACATATGCATGGTATGTTAGACACACATACGTGCATACACATATACATATATATTTTTGTCTTTCCCTTTGTATATATATATATATATATATATATATATATATATATACAGAGAGAGACAAAAATATGCGTATATGTATGCACGTATGTGTATGTAATATACTATGCATATATATATATATGCATAGCATATTACACACATATATATATATATGCATAAATAATTTAGTCATATATGTACATCAGAAATAACTAAATGTTATTTGCGCCTAAATGTATAAAAATATATATGTCAATGTGAACAGTTCAAATTATGTAAAAAAGTCAGACTCATATTTATATTTTACTATTATCGATACTTACATACGTTTACATATGCGTATGAAATGATGTATCAGTAAAAAATACACTATGTTGTCTGATTTCAACATAAGCGTAAGCGTATGTAAGCATCGATAGTAAAATATAAATATGAGTCTGACTTTTTTACATAATTTGAACTGTTCACATTGACATATATATTTTTTGAACACAATGAGAAATTGTTCTTTATGACATCTATAAAAATAATACATATGTCGATAATGGCGTAATTAAAATTATCGATATTATCGACAATTTTAATTCCGTCGAAATGAGGGCGCTATTCCATCGGAGTTCGACCGTCTGTTTAGGATCCCCTTAAATGAAGACGCTATCCCGTCGAAGTTCGACTGTTACGTCTGGTGATAAAATTTAAAAGCAGAAATCTGTAAAATTCTCTACAAATCAAAAATCGAGAAATGAGAAATCAAAATAAGACTTATTCTAGATACTCTTAGTACTCTACTAATACATATTATTTATGCTTTATTATTTATACTTATATTGGATCATTATATCTAAATTCGTATATTAATAACGGTTATGAGAGGTTCTATGATAAAACAAAGAGAGTTTCTGATGCGTAACACATATAGATTTATAACTTTTCCTGGTTTTTTGTCACCCTACGTTCACCGGGTTTACTGAGATCCAGGAGTTAGTGATCTATCGCGATAATTCTTATGAATTTAACAATTTACTACTCACCCAACCTTTTGATAAAATACAACTATTTCGTATCTTCAAATTCTCTGGCGACGAAGCCCACAATGTCCTCTGGGTTAGTAGATGAAATTATATACGTCGTACATATATATATATATAGAAGACGGGTGTCTTGGTAAAATAAAGATCTCCTCCCTTATTATGGTATGTCAAATTGCCATGTATTGATTATAAAAATACAGGAGTATATCTATAAAAAGGTGCGCACTAAACTAACGAATACGAGATACTCGAGTAATGTAACAAATGCAGTGAAATTAGTAAGTGTTAATTAGTTGACGGTCGGATGGAGACTGCCCTTTCTTTGCCTAATGAGGCGGGGATTTTTGCCTACGAAATGCTGTCGCTATCTTTCTCTTTCATGCCATACCGTTTGTTCTGATGGTCCGGTATGCGGCTCTCCAATTTTGTTTATAGACGATTCGGCCGTTGGTTGATAAGACAAGCGTTCTCGCTCGTCTTAAGAGCGTCTTATAATTTCATGTAATATTCGGAGTACAATTTTTGTCGGACAGATTTTTCTTCTCTTCTTATTTGTGAGTCGGTTTTTTAGTCGGTGTTAGTCGTAATAACTTGAAATAAAATCTGCTTGTTCCTTACATTATTCGTTACTAATATTAAGATCTTTTTGCAATATATATATATATATATATATATATATATATATATATATATATATATATATATACAGGGTGGACCATTTTAATCCATCCAGTCGAATATCTCGAAAACCAAGCCCGGGAGAGAAAAATGTTTCAAACAAGAGTTGTATGGTTTCGAGGGGGCCATAAGATGGTACCATTAGTTTGACCTTGAAAAGTCATTTGAAGGTCACGTGAAGGTCACTTCAAGTTTTTTAAATGGAATACCCTATATATTTTTACATATTCTTGTAGCTCATCTCAAGAGCTTTCCAAAACACTTATGGCAAAGTATTTTTCATTAAGCATTTTTTGAGTTATAAGGCTTCAAAGTTGCAGTATTTTGACATAAAATACAAGATATCTCATAAAATATTCATTTTTTGATTATCTTACTCTAATACTTTTATGCACAGAATAATGAGACGAATCAATTGGTATAATTAAAACACATAATTATGTTAAAGTAAAAATGTATAACTGCTAGTTGCAAATTCAGATTTTTTCTTAAAGATAACTATGTGTTTTTTTTTTACACCAATTGATTCGTCTCATTATTCTGTGCATTAAAGTATTAGGGTAAAATAATCGAAAAATGAATATTTTACGAGATATCTTGTATTTTATATTAAAATACTGCAACTTTGAAGTTTTATAACTCGAAAAGTATTGACTGAAAAAATATTTTATTATAGTGTTTCGGAAAGCTGTCAAGATAAGCTACAAGAATCTGTAATAAAAATAGAGCTTTTCATTTAAAAAAACATTAATGACCTTGACTTAATTTTGACAAGGTCACTCAAGGTCAAGTCCACATTTCCATCATGTGTCCCCCTTCAACCCATGCACTTTTGTCTAAAACATTTTTCAATAAAATCATCAATTCGCAAGATAATCGACCATATCACTTAAAATGAAACACCCTGTTTATATTTATAATGTATAGCCTTTGAGACTATAACAAATTATTCGTACGTACAAATTAAAATAAACGTTTTTTTAATGAATAAGAAAAGGACAACCCATTATTTAACTCATTATCTTTAAAATATTTTTGAAAATAATTTTCAAAAAACTTTTAAACGTTTTTTTAAAACATTGTTTGCTAATTGGAATATTACATTAACTATATTAAATATATAAATATTTATTAACTAATTATATAATATTACACTTAAAAAGTATATATACTTACCTGTATAATTTTTTAAATGTATTTTCCTCTACATCAAATGGGTTTTGACTATCTCGTAAATTTCGTCTTATAATATTTAAATTTTGTCGTCTTCTCTTTTCTACATTTTCTTCTTCATTATTATTTAATAAAATAAGATATTCCATTTTTAAGAGTTGGACAAGTACACTCTCTCTTACTTTCCGAACACCGTTATAAATAAGCAAATTAACCTTTCATTTAGAGACATTGTGTGATACAACAGATAGTTCGACATAAAATTTCTTGTCGAATAATTTCACGTGAAATATTTCACATTTTCACTATAGTGAACTTTATGCAATCAAGTAAATGCTCACTTTTGTCATTTTCATTAGATTTCAAAATATATAATTGACCCTCTGGAAGTCGATTCAGAGGGTCGATTTTGTAACTGAAACATGGTGAAAATGCTAAAGGTGAGCAGTACGCGCGATTCTGTAACTTTCACCGTAGTGAAAAAGTGAACTCTCTCATAGGAGTTAGTCCGATAAAAATATTTGTGACGAATGGTGAGATCCGAGAGAGAAAAACTAAGAGATAAGAAAGAGGAGAAAAAGAGTGGAGAGAAACCGTAGAGAGTGATCGTGATTTGGTGATGAATTTTTGTGTGTATTAATAGTTTGAAATTCAATATAGTTTTGCATAAATTATAAAAAAATAAATTAGAGCAAAGTAAAGAAAATGGTATGTACATGAATAGGGGGGCCTATTCTCGAAATCATACAAAAAATTTTCGTATGCGAAAGTAACGCAGTGTGATCTTTGATTGGTGCATATTTTTAGATCTAAAAGTATACACTAATCGAGGATCGCGCAACGTCACTTTTGCCTACAAAAATTTTTCATAGAATTTCGAGAATAGGCCCCCTGTTGTAATAGTAGTGATAATGTTTTAAAATTCTGCATCTATCAAACAAAGGAGTTGACAATATTAATTAAAAATTAATGATGTTTTAGGTGATTCATATTCTTTTCTACCTTTCTTAATGACGCCAAAATTAAATCAAGAGGAAGGAACTCCAGATGTAAGGTACATAGACCATCATGTCCGGACTCGTGTGGCGATAGAGCGATGTTTCGGCATTTTAAAAGGTCATTGGCGTTGCTTACGGAAAGAACGAGCTTTACATTATCGTCCAGAATTTGCTGGTAATTTCACTTTTTAATTTCTTTCATATAATTATATTATTTAATTTTCTTCATAACTTTCTTTTATCATTTTTTTCCAAGTTTTTTTTTAAATTAAGTTTTTTTTTAAATTAAGTTATAATTCTTAAATTTAAATTCAAAATAATATAATAACTTTAAATTTATATTCAAAATAATAATTAACATTATTATTTTGAATATAAATTTAAAGTTGCTACTTTCTCATATAGCTCTTATCGTCAACGCTTGCTACATAACATGGCAATTACATGGAGGATTCCTAATAATGAAATTTATCTGGATGAACTAAATCTTGGATCACCGATGCCATATGAAAATATTGAATGGAAGAATGTGGAGAACAAATTCGAAATCGAATAATCTAGTGGTATTTTAGTAATTAACCTCGATATTGTGACGTTATTATATTTTTTTATATTTATTCTATTTCTTCTATTTTTTATATTTATTATATTTTTGCAAATTTAATGTATTAACATATAATAATGTAATGTGTATATCATATACATGAATTTGTATTTTTTATATTTATATTTTTTCATATGCATAATTTTTAATGATATTTCTAAATACTGATGTGTAAATAATAGTGTGAGAAAAGATAATTTTTCAAAAGGCATATATTATATTTTCATAAGAAATACAGTTTATTTTACAAATTTATTTTACTTTATTTTAATTATTCTAAATATTGTGGAGCAATCGATTGCACAATATATGTTAAGTTATCCACCTTCTCTATTAATGCTGTCAAGAACTCGATTTTTTATTGTTTACCTTTTTTTTTAAATTCGAATTTTTCTGTGACTAAAATTAATTTATCTTTTTTATTTGCAGCATTTGCTCTTGAATATTGTTATAATCAAAAGTGTGCTGTTCGAATAAATTCTTAACGTTGGTTTTTTTTTATTTTAATTTGTATCTGGAAAAATGTAATATTAATAATATCAGTTTCTTTCTTTATGTTTATTTAATAGATATTAAAAGATCTAAATAATACAATAAAATATATATTTTCATATCACACAGGGATGAGTTGTAATTAATTTTAGGGGCTTTACTTTCGATATCAAAATATCTTTTATTTTGTGTAGAGTAGTTGCAATGTACATTTTCTGTATTTTGTACATTTTCTGTATCTTCTTGTCCATTTAATGTATTTTGTACATTTTCTACATCTTGTACATTTTCTGTATCTTGTACATTTTCTAAAAATGTAAGTACAATGGAGGATATCTGAAACAGAACAAAATCTCTTTTTTGTACTACTTTGCAAGAAATAAATCGTAAAAAGAAACATTATGTATCATCACTTACATTTATTGAAAAATTCTCCATGTTATCATTTATTACATACGAAGATGATTTAGAATATCTACTATCTGTCAGTGAGTTAACTAACATTCTTGAAGGAGGAGTTATTATTTCGCTGTAGAATATCTACTATCTGTCAGAATTAACTGACATTCTTGAAGGAGAAGTTATTATTTCGCTATCGAGGGAATATTTCTGAAATTTATATTAATAATATTAATAATTTTAAAATTCTATTATAACTCTATATAAAGCGGGACGGTCCTAGTTGCACACAGTATAAATCGGACACCACCAATCAGATTAGTCAAATCTATTCTGGTTTTACCTAAGTAAACAATCTGATTGGCAGTGTTTAATTTACATTGTGCACAACTGGGACGTTCCCTTGTAAAGCAATGTCAACCTCAAAATTGATCTCCCTTGAGAAATCTTGCACTCTCTGGGAGCTGGTTTGCAAACTTTGCAAAGACAATTTCTTGATTCTTTGCCAGCGGGGAGTTACCTGTAAATTCTGTTCTAATGTTGAAGTCTTTTCAGCAGCTGAAGATTAAGTTGAAGCAGAATTTGATGAAAAATGGAAGACAAAATTTTTTCGGGATAGCAAATTCGTTAAAATTAAATAATCTTGTGAAGGCGAATCACCAATAGCTCATCCTTCAGGAATGCCAGACATTCCACTAGCATCAGAGGTAAAAAATTCTAATAAATCTTTTTCGGAGGGGCTTACATCCAAAATTTTTTGTGGTCCTCCACCAGTACTTCCTGCATAACTTTTGTACATAGCCACCCTTATTAACAAATTTGATTTCCAGTCACGCCATGTCTGTAATAAAAAAATAATGACAACACTATGGAATTATGTAAAATAAGATAATATTATGTAAAACTGCATCATTTACAACACTAAATAAAAATTCATATTTTTTTACTTTTGCTCATTTTTTCGGCAACTTTTGTGGTCAACAGCTCGTTGAATTTAATTTTGCTGTTATTTCTTCCCATAACCCGTCCTAAAATATATTCATTCATATTCATTTATTTTAAATTTATTATTTTTATTATTTAGCGTTTATAAAAATCACTTACCAGGTTTTTTTATTTTCGCTATTATATAATATCTTAATCTTCCTCTTCCGAAATCCGGATGGGAACGCATAAAATTTATCAGAACTTGTTTCTGTTTCTCAGTTACGTTCATTTTTATTAAAAAAACTCAAAAACTCACAATAGTCATATATGTAATTACATATATATGATATTAGTATTATAGGTTAATCACCAATTATTATTTTTCACGTTATTTCACGTACAGTCCTTCACAAAATACTTTTCACCATCCTTTGGTGATCTTAGTTAATCTAGTGATTTCGTATTTTCACCACGACGTTACAGAATCGCGCGAACTTTACGTGAGATGAAAATGCGATAAGTGAGCGATCTCACTTAAGTTACAGAATCGACCCCCTGGGCATCGATTGTGTATCTTTGTCGACTTTCCTCACCTTTCGTAGTTTCATCTCACATGAAAAAAATACGCGCGATTGGCTATCGTCAAAGTGAAAATGCGATATTCCTATGCTCACGGGAACGAAATGTGAAATAGTGAAATATTACGCATGTGAAAATAAAGAAACATAACTTCTTCACTTTTATAAAAGTTTATTAGTCAAACATAAACGTAACAGAGAAATAAAAAGAAATATTAAATATAAATTGCTTTCATGCAAAAATATCCTGATTTCGGAAGAGGACGTTTACGCTATCATAATGAAAATAAACGAAAAATCGTAAGTACATAAATATTGATTATTTCTTCCATGTTAATTACATATTCCTTTTTGGGTTCTCTATAAATATTATTTTCTACTCTGCAAGAAAATAATATTTATAGAGAACCCAAAAAGGAATATGTAATTAATATGGAAGAAATAATCAATATTTATGTACTTACGATTTTTCGTATATATATATATATATATATATATATATATTATGCAGATTGTTTATAAATATTTCAGGATGAACTTTGGGAGAAATTATCTTCAGTATTAAATACTGCAGGATGCGGACCATGCAAGACTGCTAAGGAATGGGCTAAGGTAATCTTTAATATTATCTATATATGTAATATTCATTATAATGGAATTATATTTTTGCTCCTTATTGTCGTAACCCGACATACTATCTGAAAAAAGAAAAGAATAAAAAACTAAAATAAAGCAAGCAAAGCAAATAATAAAAAACATTAAAAAGAAATAAGCAAGGAAAATTAAATAAGAATTAAATAGGAAGATTAAGAAAGAGAAATAAGACGTGACCAAAGGAAAGCAAGTGACGGTCAAGCTGAATAAGCATTACGAAATCAGAGCACGGAGCACGTACCGCGCTCCGGTCCGAAAAACCTCATCCTTCTTTCCTCAAAATTAAAGCGATATATAAATCGATCGCGAGAACCCTCGCGATCGCCCACAAGAAGTAATCCGTCTATCGACACGGTTCGTCAACAGACGACCGAAACACGCAAAATAAAATAGTGTAAGATAAGTGTAATAGTACGACCGAAATATATTCTTTTACTGTAAATATGGAGTGCGTTCATTTGCTGCCTGAGTTCTAACTCTTTGGGCGAACATCCCAGAAGACCCTATCCTCACGGCATGGGCACAACATTAATTGGTGGCAGCGGTGGACGCCAGCACAAGTAAAGCAAAAGAAATAAAGGACGTGGTGACCAAGCACAGCCACTACAACGGAGAAGACAACCAGGAACTTCCCGAACACTCGGTATGGGACCCGCTCCGAGACAACAACCGGACTACAATCTGAGAAGGCACCGACCTTTTTTTTTAACGTTGGGAAATGCATTACGCATCCGCCTAGGAGCGGGGACTCCCAGAGGGTATGTGGCACTCACCCATTCGACCGGGACTCGTCCCCGCTGAGTGGTTGAAGGAGAGAGGACTCCCAACGCGCGGGCGACATTGGGCGTCCACGGACATTTTCAGGGGCACTTGCGTGCTCTTCCCGCTGTCTTTCGGCTGCCTCCTTCCGCAGCATAACATGTTCGCAGAAGGAGACAGCCGCCTGCCATTCTGTCTCCCCCTCCAGCATGGCTTTCACCAATGCTGGGAGGGAGACATCTTCCCCGACAACGTGTTTGAGCGTCCGCCTGGCCTCGTCTCACGCCGGACACGCCACTAGGGTGTGATGTGGCGTGTCCGTCGTACAATCGCAGTGGTGACACCGCGCATCCTCTTCCTTCTGGATGCGGTGCAGATACTCACTGAAGCATCCGTGCCCGGTGAGCATCTGCACGAGTCTATACCTCAGGGACCCGTGTCTGCGCCCCATTCCTTTAAAACTGGGCGCAGTGCCCCGATAGTGTAGAGCCCGTCTCTAACTTCAGCCAGGCTTTTTTTCCATTCGATGATTTTTTGCTGTCGGAGCCGGGTCCTCTGGGCGTGGAGCACACGCCGCAGTCTTCCCGCTGGGATTGATGTCCGGGGGCCATCTTTATCGTCTGGATCGTCCCCCCGCAGAACCACCCTATATTGATATAAATCAGTAAATATGGCCGCGGAGAAGATTCACGGAAAACTCCGGGACACCGCGCACACTGCCCCGAAAAGAGACGGTGCGGTATCCCCGCATGACCCGTAGCGTCAGTCTTCTTTGCGTGGCCTCTAAGATTTTTAGAGGCACGCGACTGTTGCTGACGCGGTCATACCATGCGAGGGCTCCATACATGGCTATAAACCGCGCTACCTTCATGTAGAGGCGGCGCGCGCTATCCCCGAGACCCCCCAGATTCGGCATAAGTCTCGACTGTTCATAATTGCCCGAATCCGGGGGGCCATCAACTTAAAGTGCGGCGTGAAGCTCCACTTGCTGTCCAGAACAAGTCCCAGGTATTTTATCTGAGACCCGATCGGGATAACCGTATCCCCCAGGTGCATCTGGGCCACCTGTGGACCCTTCGACCGAGGTCCGGAAAACCAAATGGCTTCGGTTTTTTGAGGGACTATCCTGAGACCCAGTGCACGGACGCGATGTAACCAGTGCCGTTCCCACTTCGGCCAGGCGGATCACCTCATCCCATCCTCTTGCCCGGGCCACCACTAGCGTGTTATCAGCGTAACAGTGAGAGGCCCGGGAGGAGGGCACCACAGAGGACCCAATTATACCCCAGGTTCCACAGGAGTGGTCCTAGGACCGACCCCTGTGGAACTCCCCTGCTGCGGGTTTCTTTACGATTCACCTCGCCGTATCGCTCCGAGTATGTTATAAATTTTTGGCTCAAGCTCCCAATAACTTCCTTTATATAATTGGGGACTCTGTGATACTCCTGAGCCCTTCTTATGCATTCCCACGGAAGGGAGTTAAAGGCGTTCCCGATATCAATCGATACCGCAACTGCCTCCTTCCCCTGGGACACTGCCTCTTCCGAGGGATCTCACATGCTTGATGGCATCAATCGTCGAGCGTCCCTCGCAGAATCCGAATTGGCTTTCCGCTAAATCGGGGCTTACTTGAGCTAGATGCCTCCTGAGGCGGGCAGCTGATATTCTTTCGAATAATTTGCCCACCTCATCGAGGAGGCATATAGAGCGACACGCCGAAGGAGAGTCCTCCGGTTTACCCTCCTTGGGGATAAGCACCAGTCTGCTTACTTCCAAATTTTAGAAAAGCGTCCGGTCCTCAGGCATTGGTTAAATAGGGACCGGACGCTTTCCCCCAAGACTACCGAGGCCAAGGCCAGGGCCTTGACGGGGATTCCATCAGGCTCCGGAGCAGTGTTTTTGGCCCGGAGCCTCTTTATCTTCCCGCCGAGTTCCTCCGTGGTCACTTCGAAATCGTCGGACCACGAGGCTGGCGCCAACACGGGTGGTCGAAACGGCAACTCAATGGGATTTTCCCTAGGAAAGTTTGTCGACCACCCGGGTTAGGAGCTGGGACTGGAGACGCTCAATTGTGGGGGGGGGCTCCCTCTGGTTAATTTCTTTCTGATAATTTTATAGGGACGCCCTCACGGATCTTGATCAATCCATTAACTCGTCCCAGGCCGTGGCCTTGTGAATGGGCAGCTGGAGGGAGGTCTTCAAGGTCTTGTACTCCTCCCTCAGCGGTGCCGCCGTCGCCTTGGGCTCTCTTCTTCGGCGACACCTGGTATAGCGTCGCCGGGCTGCGTTGCATTGATTTCTCAGCCCGGCTAGCTCTTGGCTCCACCAATATGTCGTCCTTTTTGCGCGGACGACTTTGCCCTGGGGCATCGCCACATCACAAATCTCCGTGACGATCCTCCGGAGCTCCATCGCCCCCACGTCCACGTTTTCCCAAGGCCTGGACAGTTTGCCGCTCTAGGCCTTTGCGACGGCGGCTGCCATTAGGTAGTCGCTGTTTAACTTCCTTCTTGACCACCGAGGCGGTTTAGTGGAATTGCTCGCCTTGGTGGTACGTCCTCTAACTAATATAGCCGTGGTGGGGTCGGAGACGTTGAATCTGATGTACTGGTAATCCGCAAGCGTCTCCGCCTCCACCACGACCCTCCACTCACTCACTATGCGTGCGGCCGCGGCGCTTCCCAGGGTAATATCGATTACGGACGCGCCGTTGGGCCGCACGCATGTGAATTCACGACTCTGGTTGAGTACTACTAGGCCTAATTCATCGGCCCTCTCAACCAAGGTCGTACTTCTCTCTTCAGTCACCGGGGAACTCCAAGTGCTGGACTTTGCATTGAGGTCTCCGGCGACAATTACTGGGCGATCCATTTCTGGGTGGATAGTGTTAGAAATGTCGCCCAGCAACCTCTCAAATTCGGAGGTCGGTTGGGCGAGAAGTAGAATAAGCTTCCCTTGAATACAAGCGAGAAGGGACATGACGGGCCACCAAGCCTGTGTCCCGTTTCTCAGCCCTTGGCTTCACACAGCTGACAGCTGAGGGGCGCCTCACATTGGGCGGTCTTATGTCCGGGGAGGCCGCACCTGTAGCATTTATCGCTACTGTCCTCCCTTCCTATTGAAAATATATATCAAGATAAAGTTTCCATGTACGGTGTCCAATTGTGCGGTGTCCAATCTTGCAGTGTCCAATCGTGTGGTGTTCAATCGTTCCGTGTCCAAACGGGTGTCACCCATGGGTATTATCCGGGACGACCGAAGACCATAGTCCCCTCATCACGTCATGATGGTACACCACGAGGGGGCACCGGCGTAACTTTTTTTTTACAAGGAGAAATGCCTTATGCATACCCCCCTCCTCGGGGAAAGAGGGGAGTTATGTCGGACTCGCACCGACTAAAACCCCTTGGTGATCCTCCAGAGCGGTTAAGTGGGCAGGCTCTGGCTTCGCTTTCTACCAGAACCTGCCCCCACCAGAGTCCCCCGTCCCCCCATTCCCAGCTCTTATGCGAGCATGGGTGGAGGGGGGAGGGAGAACTCCCTTCTGTTTTTTATGTACATGTAGCAGCGATGCGGGACCACCACGCATCGCTGCTAAAATCGCACGAGCCGCGGTGCAATGGGGTGTGAGTGTCTCCTGTACTCGCATTCCTACGACCCTGGAGAAGGGACGACCTAGAGTGGCTAAGGGTCGAGTCGGGCGTGCGTCTTTCTCGCCACGCCAACCCTCCTTCTCCGAGAGGGAGGGGCACTTGCGTCCTCCTCCCTCTCCCTTTCAGCGGCCTCCTTCTGGGACATAACGTCTTCGCAGAAGGAGACCACCGCTTCCCATTATTGTTCCCCGTTCAACATTGTCTCGATAATGTTGGACAGGAAAACCTCTCTGCCTATGGCGCCCCGCAGGACACGACGGCTCTCCAACCACGCAGGGCACTCGGCCAGCGTTTGCTCCGCCGTGTCTGACGGGGCGCTACAATGGTGGCACATTGTGGTCGGCTCCCTCCCGATTCGGTGCAGGTACTCACCAAAACAGCCGTGGCTTGTGAGTACCTGCACCAATCTATAACTAAGGGCGCCATGTCGTCTACCCACCCACTCCAAAAACAGTGGGCGGACAGCTCCGACAGCGCGTAAGGCTTTCCTTGCATCCGCAAGGGCCTCCTGCCATTCTACCATGTTGCGCTGCCGGAGTAGGACTCGCTGCCGCGCTTCGATCTTTCTAAATAGTGCCAGGGGTTCAAATCTCCCCTCCTTTAAGGCTTGTTGGCGACGGGCCACCTTGATGTTATACATCTCGGTGTATATGCCCGCCGCCATCTCCCAGGGGAGGCTTCCCGACACTGCACGCCTCTTAGGAAATAGTCCGGTACCCCCTGATAACATCCTCCGCTGCACATCCCGCAAGATTTTGCGGTTGCGGCGAATCCCTATACGTTCGTGCCATGTGGGGGCACCGTACAGGGCAATAAATTGGACTACCCCCATGTAGAGATGACGTGTTCCTTCCCTGGGCCCCCGAGGTTCGGCATCAACCTGCCGAGGCAGGCCGATGCCATTTGAATTCGGGGGGCCAGCCGGTCGAAATGCGGCCCGAAGTCTCAACGACTGTCGAGAACGAGACCCAGATATTTCATCTGTATCCCGACTTTGACGCCCTCGATATTCAGGGCTCTGTCCTTCGGCCCCTTAACCGAGGCCGAGGAAACTATACAGTCTCGGTTTTGTTAAGGGCCACTTTCAGAACCAGAGCCCTGATCATGCCGACCACATGTGCCACTGCCACCTCTATAAGCGCGATGGCGCTCCCTCAATCGTCCTCCCAGGTCATGACTATGGTGTCGTCAGCGTAGTACATCACGGCCACGCCCGAGAGGAGGGTGCCTCGCAACACTCAGTTGTATCCAAGGTTCCACAAGAGGGGTCCTAGGACCGACCCCTGTGGAACCCCTCTTCAGGTCTCCCTCCTTCCCATAGCGCCGTACCGCCCTCGATACACGATCCACCTGTCCTGCAGGTGAGCCTCAAAGGTCGCCCAGCACTTCTCTAAACCCGCCAACCGAGCTTGCACTGCCCTTGCGGTTCAGGGAAGGAGGGTTTTGTTTCCTTCCCCTCTTAGCCTTCCTACCTACCCTTTCCCACCAGCTGACTCCATGTCTCCCCACAAGAAGATACTTGGTGAACAGGGGCGGCCGACCTCTTCCTCTTCCCCCCGACTACCTTTGGGGTTTGAGTGTTATAGGCCCTTTAGAGGGTTTTGTGGCTGGGCTGTGACCACACCCTTTCCCTTCTTTTTTGTAGCCCCTTTGACCTCCTTCGGGGCCTATTCCACCGCCTTGGCCTCGACGGAGGGCGCGCAGAGCTCAGAGGCAGCCTAAATGTCTTCTCCGGCAGAAGGCGACCCTCGATGGCGGCGAACCTAGCCGTCAGCATGTCGCCCACCTGTCGGAGCATACTCGCCATGAAACTCTCCATCAGCGACGCCCCTGTTGCATTCTAGGCATCCAGCGGAGTACCAGCTGTCGGGGGTTCTCTCTTGCTGTTCTCAGGGTTTGGTATCGTCACAGGGTCTACCTCCATCTCGAAATCATCCTCATCTGGGGGGAGAGGAGTGAAATGAGGAGCCAATTCCGTCTTCGGGGCGGCCTTTCTATTCTTGCGGGTTTTTCTTCTCTTTTTGATCTCACGAGAGCCGGGGTCCTTCTCCTCTCATTCTCCTCATTTACGGAGGGGGCGGAGGGTCCACCCCTATAGTTGCCTGTTGTTTCGCGTTCAAAGATAGAGGCAGAGTCGAACTGCGAGCGGTGCTTTATCGCCCTGACCTCCCGTATCAACTTCTCCAGTTCTCTTTGATTGGCAACCTGTTGTTCCTCCAAGATGCCAATTTTGTCCCTGAGAGCCTATTTTCTCTTTCGAGCTCTTTGATCTCTTTGGAAGCCGAGAGGGCTCTCAGTCCTCTCATGGCCACAGCAATCTTCGCAGCCGACTTGTGGAGATGTGTAATGTACGTGCCTTTCAGATTTTTTAAGGTTTTTGCCACTTTCACAATCGTGTCAATGGCGTCCTCAGTCTCCCTTAACACATTGTTGACCGGTCACGAATTAACCTAACTCGTGTCTTCATGCCCAAACGTTGCTGACCGGCCACGAGTAAACTCGTGATCGATACGCTTTTTTTTCGCATCAGCGTCGTTGGGTCAGTGCGTTCTCGGAGAGCATAGAGTGTAATTGTTGTTCAGCATACCACAACCTGTGTCTTTCGCTAACAAAACCTGTCAAGTTGTGTCCCTTTTGGTATAAAAAAAAACGTCAACCATGACGGAACGTAACGGTGAAGAATCCTTTAATGAATTATACACGGATGTTTTATCTGATTGTCCGAGTGATTTTGAAATAAATTGTAGTGATTTGGAAAATGATACTTTATCAGAAGACAGTTATGAATCTTTTTTTAAAGCACCAAAACGGCAAAAAAGAAATATAATAGAATCTGATAGTGACAATGATTTGGAAGAAGAGTGGAACAAAAATGATATAACACCAACCTTGGAGGATTATTTAAATATTCCTGGTGTAACTGTTGAATTTGGTGCGCCGAGTATCAGTGAGGTAACGGCTTTACTTTTTGATAGTAGTTTTTGATTTATTTATTACGCAAACCAATTTGTACCACTTTCAAATGAAAGAATTGCATAAAAATTCTGCTAAAACGTTACATGGACGGAAGTTACCACTAACAACATAAAAAAGTTTCTTGGATTACTGATATTGATGGGCCAAACCAAAAAATTACATTGGAGAGATTATTGGTGAACGGACCCTTTGGTTGAAGCACCAATATTTTCTAAAACTATGTCCAGAATGAGATTTAACCAAATTCTTACATTTTTCCATCTGAATGATAATAGACAAAATACATCTACTGGAGACAGGCTTTGCAAAATTAGACCGCTTTTGGATTATATTATTCCAAAATTTCAATCCCTATACATACCCAAACAGGAATTAGCTCTAGACGAAGCAATGATACTATACAGAGGACGTATCAGCTTCAGGACGTATAACCCGGCAAAAATAACAAAATATGGAATTTTAGTCAGAATGCTTTGTGAAAGTGAAAGTGGGTACATATGCAACTTCGAAGTCTATTCGGGAGAAAGAAAGAAGCTGTAAGAAACCATATTGTCTGTGTTGGAGCCATACTGTCTTGGTTATTGGCATCATATATACCAAGATAACTATTATAACAGCGTTTTTACAGCTGAAATATTACTAAAAAAAAAACATTAGTCTGTGGTACCATACGGGAAAACCGTGGCTTGCCAAAGGTTCTAATAGAAAAGGCCAAAAGTCTACGCTGGTCACTTGAGCTCCTTACCCCAGGCACACCCTCCAGAAGTGGAGGGCTGAGGCTCCGCAAGAGTCCACTTCTCACCCAAACCTCCTCCCTTTGGAGGGAGAAGAGAGGAGGTCTTCCTTGCTGGTTTTAATAGCAGGAGACCTCTTCTTCCTAGAGGCTAGACATGGCTTCCTCTTCACCTTCACAAAATCGTGGCGTTCCAAAGCCATCACGCATGTGACCTTCGGAAGAGTCTTGTTTATCAAGCTCTCCCTCTCTAGGTCTGCTACCCCTTCTAGCTCTCTTGGGAGAGCCCTCTCACTCTCTACCCTTGTCGCCTGCTCCCACACGTAGTCAAATTTATTTGTATTGAAATTAGCGAAGCCTATCACTCCATAAGGCTCTCACAAACAAAAACTTTTACTCTCTATCGTGAGATATATAATTGGATTCCAGTATCCGTTTGCAATTCTTTCTTCCATAAACAACATAATTCTCTACAATTCTTTTACAAAAAAGAATTCAACAGATTGGATAAAAAATTCAATTTTCTAAAAAGGAAACAATATCTTTTAAGATTAAGAAATTTAAAACAAATTCAGTATTATCATCCTTCGAATAATAACACACAAATTGACACAATATTTTCTCTAGGTCATGAAAATAGTACACACACAAATAAAAATAAAAATAAATCTATAGAAATTAAAGTCTCACCCACTATGTTTAGTGACTTCATACAATCTTTAACTCAAATTAAAGACAAATGGTTTATTAATTTATCCTCAATAGATATTCCAGACAATATAACTAGTTTTTTGCAATTAGGAGATAATTTTAGTTTATGCACATCCAATATTGATAAATTGACAGTTGAATATATAAAAAACATCGAGATAAATTTACTAAAAATACCTATTGACGAACGATTGGCAATTAGAGAGAGATCCGGAAGAGTAGTTACAGTCTTTCCAACTACAAATTCCAAATAACCCAATCAATTCTGAATTAAATTCACTCTTTCAAAAAACCAAAAAGTTCCTAAAACACAACAGCGACCTTATACTCACACCTGCAGACAAAGGGAATATAACAGTAGCATTAGACAAAACTCAATACCTGTGCAAAGTAGAAGAAACCCTGAATGACAAAAAAACGTACTTAGTTGTTAAAAAAGATCCTACTAATAAAGTGACGAGCGATGTCCACAACTTGCTCAAAAAGGTGGAAGAACAAGAATTACATTTCTTATGCCAATTATAGATCATTATACATAAGTGATGGAATTATTCCTAGAGCATATGGACTCCCCAAAGTGCACAAAAACAATGTTCCGTTTAGAATTATAGTGTCATCAATAAACAGTCCAACATACAGATTAGCTTCCTTTCTACATGAAATCATGCACAAAAATTTCCCTCCTGCACGTAGTCACATTAGTAACAGCTTTGAATTGGTTGATAAATTATCGAACTATAAGATTTCTGATGGATTTACTTTGGTCTCTTTTGATGTCATTTCGTTGTTTACCAACATCTCCTTAGAAGCTGCAATTAATAGTATCGCAAAAAAACTGTCTTATATCACTGACAACTGTGATATTCCTACAGATGAACTTTTAATTGCGATCAGATTGATTTTGAATTCAACTTTGTTTTACGTTTAACAACGTCATTTACAAACAAACATTCGGGACACCTATGGGCTCACCGTTATCTCCACTTATAGAGGACATAGTATTGCAGGAGCTAGAAGAAACGGCCTTAAAAAATTTGAATTTCACCACTAACTTATACTACAGATATATTGGTGATATTTTAGTGGCAATTCCTCTCTCCATGATCGATATAATGTTGGATTGCTTTAATTCAGTGCATGAGAGGTTACAGTTTACGGTTAAAGTTAGCACCAGCAACAAAATTAATTTCTTAGATGTTTCCTTGACCATAGAAAAGAATCACATTTTATTTGATCTATACCGTAAGCCTACATTCTCAGGCAGATATCTGAATTTTTTCTTTCAGCACCCGTTGTGCCAGAAGAGAGGAACGATCATTGGCCTCATTGACAGGATTTTTTTCTTATCACATCCTACCTTTCACACCCACAATATCACACAAACGATCAATATACTTCTGAATAACAATTACCCTCTTGAATTCATTTTTAACACCATCAATAATAGACTCAAAACACTAATAAAAAAGGACAAATTAAGGGAAAATAAAAAAAGACAGGCGACAATAACAGCACATCCTACTTTTTGATTCCATACGTCTCTAAAATTGCAGAACAATTTAATGAGGTCATTAAAAATGTCGACGTCACACTATCTTACTTTAGCATGAATAAATTAAATAAATTCATAAAGGCGCATAAAAATCCGATACCACTATCTCTACAATCCAATATTGTTTATAAAATCAACTGTAATAATTGCACAGTTTCTTATGTAGGACAGACAGGCAGAAAATTAAAAACCAGAATAGGGGAACACAAATCAAACACAAAAAATAACAAAAATAATTCAGTCATTTCTAACCACATAGTAGAGTGCAATCATAACTTGATTGGGAAGAGGTCAAAATTATAGATAAAGAAAGGTTTTACTATAAACGCTTGATCTCTGAAATGATTTTTATCAAAAGACAGGTAAATAGTCTAAATTTGCAAACGGATACAGAATGCCTAAATTCTATGTACATAAACATGATTGACACTCTACCTAAAATATAAACATCTCTAATGTCAAAAAGGGGCCTCTCTAAGCTACATGACAGAGTTAAAAATGTATTTGAACAAGAAGCTTCGTAATATCACATCGTCCACAAAATCTATGACGTAAAGGAGCAAACCCGTAAGTTATATCATCATAATTTTTAATCGTTATCAATACTCAACCGTATATCGATATTGAGTTTGTTTCGTGGATAATCAGTCGGTGTTTTTTGTACATTTTAACGTAGATGTCAATCGGTGTTATAAATTGACCATGAATCCTTTGTCTCCCCTTGGCTTACCAACCAAAGGAGAAACTCATCAACGTCAATCGCAACGCTAACCGAATCATGTTTTTTTTATTATTAAGATGATGCTAAATTTAACACCGTACCGTAATGACTTTTTGTATTTGACCGATAATTTGACTAACGTTTTTACGAAATTTGAATCAGACACGTAATGTTAATAAACATAAAATTATGTAAACAAATATTTTCGATTACAACATAAACCGTTTATTATGAATGTAATTAGCGCTGAAGAAGGTTTTAAAGTAGATCGAAACGTTCATTTCCTTTCATTTATAATTTTATAACTATAATAATAAATATATTTGCGTTCCAAGAACAGCGATTTGCTCTTATTAGCCATTAATTTGTATCATTTTTATATTTTTTTAATTTAAGAGCTTGTCTTCATATTATATTATTAGGATCCATTAATAAAATGATCCCACTGCCCGCTGCGGCTCCGCCACTTAGGGTATATCCTCACTGGCCGCGGGGTGTCCCGAATGACCGGCAACAGCCCAACGACCGGGCCCCAAGTTCCCCGGGGGAGGTGGCATATGACTCGGGCTGAGGGATGAGCATCCCCGGCACTGGTCTTCAGCCGCCTACTGGCCCGTGGGAGTTTTTACACTCCCACGGTTTTCAGGGGTTCCCGGCCTCCGGCCCTCCCTCTCCTGCACCCATCCCGTCCACCTCGCTTCGCGTGGAAAGTTGCAAGCCCATGTGAACTTTGCTTTGTCTTGCAATGTACATGCGAAGTGAGGTGTCCAATCGTGCAGAATGCGTGTCCAATCGTGCAGAATGCGTGTCCAATCGTGCGGTGTCCAATCATGCAAAGTGTGTGTCCAATCGTGCGGTGTCCAATCGTTTGGTGTCCAATCGTTCCGTGTCCAAACAGGATACTCCCGTGGTTTATCAGGAATACCTAAGGTGAAATTCAAGATACTATAACGAGGCAATCCCGTTACTCCAGCCTCCTCAAACCCGACCGTCCAACACGTCGGAAGTCCGCTACCCGGCGAACACCGGCCGGGCAAAAGCGGAGGCGCGGTGCGCCCTTTTTTAATCTGTATAAAGATCGCGGCCGTTACGACCGACGGATCTTGGCGAGAGACTAACAAGGGAACTTCTCCAACTGTAAATTTCCGATTTTAATGAGCTTTGAATATTTTGTAGTTTCGGTCAAAATAAGAGATACGTATTTTTTTATACGTGCTCATACGGCCATTAAGGGATTGAAACACCCCCTTGAAAAAAATTAGTTTTTATCTTTCTGAGCGAATATTGTCGGTAAGAGGATATTATTACCCACCCATATTCACACATATGTACATCCACTACACTCACACTTACACAATCCGCACCTACACACATGCACACACGCACACATGCGCGCACACACACGCAGTGTGTCGTGTACCTTGTAATGTCATGCCGCGCCGCCGACACTAATGCCGCGCGGTGTGACTTTCAAGCCTCATAACTCAAAAAGTACTTAATCAAAAAATATTTGACTTAGTGTTTTGGAAAGCTCTCGAGATAAGCTACAAGAATATGCAATAAAAAATAGTACTTTCCATTTAAAAATTTTATTGTTATTTTTACATGACCTTGACAACGCTCTTCAAGGTCATACTGATATTGCTATGTACTGCATTACTCGAAACCCTACAACTTTTGTCTGAAACATTTTTGTCTATCGCGCTTTGTTTTCGAAATATTCAGCTGATACGGGTGGTCATGGACACCCTGTATACTATACTATTATTATATATATACTATATATACAGGATGGATCATTTTAATACATCTAGTCGAATATCTCGAAAACCAAGCCCCGGAGAGAAAAATATTTCAGACAAAAGTTGTATGGTTTCGAGAGGGCCATAAGATGGTACCATTAGTTTGACCTTGAAAAGTCATTTAAAGGTTACGTGAAGGTCACTTCAAGTTTTTTAAATGGAACACCCTATATATTTTTACATATAGTTGTAGCTCATCTCGAAAGCTTTCCAAAACACTTATGATAAAGTATTTTTCATTAAGTATTTTTTGAGTTATAAGACTTCAAAGTTGCGGTATTTTTAAATAAAATACAAGATATCTCGTAAAATATTCATTTTTTGATTATCTTACTCTAACACTTTTATGCACAGAATAATGAGACGAATTAATTGGTGTAAAGAAAACACATAATTATGTTAAAGTAAAAATGTGTAACTGTTAGTTGCAAATTCAGATTTTTACTTTAACATAATTATGTGTTTTAATTATACCAATTGATTCGTCTCGTTATTCTGTGCATAAAAGTATTAGAGTAAGATAAAAAAATGAATATTTTATGAGATATCTTGTATTTTATGTCAAAATACTGCAACTTTGAAGCCTTATAACTCAAAAAATACTTAATGAAAAATACTTTGCAATAAGTGTTTTGGAAAGCTCTCGAGATGAGCTACAAGAATATGTAAAAATATATAGGGTATTCCATTTAAAAAACTTGAAGTGACCTTCACGTGACCTTCAAATAACATTTCAAGGTCAAACCAATGGTACCATCTTATGGCCCCCTCGAAACCATACAACTCTTGTTTGAAACATTTTTCTCTCCCGGGCTTGGTTTTCGAGATATTCGACTGGATGGATTAAAATGGTCTACCCTGTATATATATATATATATATATATATATATATATATATATATATATACAGGGTGTCCCAGAACCTTCCGTCCGTAAAATGACGTACTCCTGACACAATTCTAAGACAATTTTTCCTTCACTAAAATTTGATTTAAAGTGTAGTTTTTGAGTTATAAGCGAAAATAGTTAGCAAATCACTCGTCGAGTACAGAAGGCAGACAGGTGCGGCGCGGCGCACCGCGAGCGCGGGCGCAGTTGACCGTCCGACGAGTGATTACCGCCGCATGAGTCAAAATCGCTATCTATTTTATCTTATAACACAAAATTATGCTTTAAAAAAATTTTGGTAAAGAAGAAAATGTCGTATAATTACGTCAGGAATAAGTGTTCCTTAAAATAACGTCGGACGCTGCGATCAGCTGATTGCTACACGCAATGTGTGTATGGCTGAGTGTGTGCGTAAAAGAAAGGGACAGAGTGAGTGAGTGAGTAAGTGAGTGAGAGAGAGAGAAAGAGAGAGAGATAACAGTCTCCGCGACGGCGCCGCGACGCTCCTTCGATTGTCATCCACATTGTGGTCGACGATCTCAGACCGATCGATATATTGATTTTCTGGCTCAAGTGAGAGAGTCAATCAATATTTTTAAAAAACGCGTGCTACATACGTTTTTGAAACTATTGCATTTATGATGCGAGGAAAAAAATTTGGGAAAATTTATTTTTATTTTGCTCACAATAAGATGTTTCAACGTAAAAATGTTTGGTCGCTCTGAAAAGAGCGGATTGATTAAAAAAAATTTTTAGAGCAGATGCTCGAAATGCCCGCCGTTCATCCTAACGCAAGCTCGCATGCGTTTTAATAAATTTCTTTCGACGTTCTCCATTATTTCTTCGTCGATATTCCAAATAGCAAATCGTAATTTTGTCTCCAGATCTTCTATATCTTCGGGAAGCGTTTTATAAATTACTTCCTTGCAGTATCCCCATAAAAAAATCGAGAGGGTTGAGATCCGGAGATCTTGCGGGCCAACGTATCGGGCCGTACCGACCCATCCAGCTTCCGGGAAAATTCTCGTTCAAATAATTGATAACGATCTTGGCGTTGTGTGGCCCAGCACCGTCTTATTGAAAGACAATATCGTTTCTTTCAAATAATGGCACATCTTCTAAAAAATGTGGTAGATTTTTTGTTAAAAAATCTACGTAGGTTCTTCCAGTTAAAATATCTGGAAGAAAAACTGGACCAAGTATTTCAGTACCCATTATTCCAGCCCACACATTAATCTTCCAATGAGTTTGGAAATTTCGAAGTCGCGTGACTCTGGGATTTTCTTTGCTCCAATAGTGCATATTATGCACATTAAAAATTCCTTCTTGTGTGAATAGCGATTCATCGCTGAATATCACACGAGAGGAATATGTGGGATCTTGATCAACGTTTCGCAAAAAATTTTCGCAAAACGTTCGTCTTGCAGGGTAATCTGCTGGTCATAAATGTTGCACGCGTGTATAATGAAACGCGTGCAACTTTTCTTCTTTCAATATTCGTTGTACGGTTGTACGAGATAAATCTTGTTCTCGTGCAACTACTCGAATACTCGTTTCGGGAGCATCCTCCAAAGCACGGATGACTCTCTCCATTAAATATTTTTACGTTGAAACATTTTATTGTGAGCAAAATAAAAATAAATTTTCCCAAATTTTTTCCCTCGCATCATAAATGCAATAATTTTAAAAACGTATGTAGCACGCGTTTTTTAAAAATATTGATTGACTCTCTCACTTGAGCCGGAAAATCAATATATCGATCGGTCTGAGATCGTCGACAACAATGTGGATGACAATCGAAGGAGCAGTCGATGACAATCGAAGGAGCGTCGCGGCGCCGTCGCGGAGACGTCTCTCTCTCTCTTTCTTTCTCTCTCTCTCTCTCTCTCTCTCTCTCTCTCTCACACTCACTCTCTCACTGTGTCCTTTTCTTTTACGCACACACTCAGCCATAATTTTATGTTATAAGATAAAATAATTTTTAAAATATTTTTAGCGACTTATGCGGCGGTAATCACTCGTCCGACAGGTTGATTACCGCCGCATAAGTCGCTAAAACTATTTTATCTTATAACATAAAATTATGCTTTAAATAAAATTTTGGTAAAGAAGAAAATGTCTCATAATTACGTCAGGAATAAGTGTTCTTTAAAATAACGTCGGACGCTGGGATCAACTGATTGCTACACGCGATGTGTGTATGGCTGAGTGTGTGTGTAAAAGAAAGGGACAGAGTGAGTGAGTGAGTGAGAGAGAGAGAGAACGAGAGAGAAAGAGAGAGAGAGAGAGAGAGAGAGGAGAGAGAGAGAGAGAGAGAGAGAGAGAGAGAGAGAGAGAGAGAGAGAGAGAGAGAGAGAGAGAGAGAGAGAGAGAGAGAGAGAGAGAGAGAAATAACCGTCTCTGCGACGGCGACGCTGCTTCGATTGTCATCGACATTGTCGTCGACGACTTCAGACCGATCGATATATTGATTTTCCAGCTCAGCTGACAGACACATAGCGTGTAGCAATCAGCTGATCGCAGCGTCCGACGTTATTTTAAGGAACACTTATTCCTGACGTAATTATACGACATTTTCTTCTTTACCAAAATTTTTTTAAAGCATAATTTTGTGTTATAAGATAAAATAGATAGCGATTTTGACTCATGCGGCGGTAATCACTCGTCGGACGGTCAACTGCGCCCGCGCTCGCGGTGCGCCGCGCCGCACCTGTCTGCCTTCTGTACTCGACGAGTGATTTGCTAACTATTTTCGCTTATAACTCAAAAACTACGCTTTAAATCAAATTTTAGTGAAGGAAAAATTGTCTTAGAATTGTGTCAGGAGTACGTCATTTTACGGACGGAAGGTTCTGGGACACCCTGTATATATATATATATATATATATATATATATATATATATATATATATATACAGGGTAGACCATTTTAATCCATCCAGTCGAATATCTCGAAAACCAAGCCCGGGAGAGAAAAATGTTTCAAACAAGAGTTGTATGGTTTCGAGGGGGCCATAAGATGGTACCATTGGTTTGACCTTGAAATGTCATTTGAAGGTCACGTGAAGGTCATTTCAAGTTTTTTAAATGGAATACCCTATATATTTTTGTATATTCTTGTAGCTCATCTCGAGAGCTTTCCAAAGCACTTATTGCAAAGTATTTTTCATTAAGTATTTTTTGAGTTATAAGGCTTCAAAGTTGCAATATTTTGACATAAAATACAAGATATCTCATAAAATATTCATTTTTTATCTTACTCTAATACTTTTATGCACAGAATAACGAGACGAATCAATTGGTATAATTAAAACACATAATTATGTTAAAGTAAAAATCTGAATTTGCAACTAACAATTACACATTTTTACTTAAACATAATTATGTGTTTTCTTTACGAGCTTGGTTTTCGAGATATTCGACTGGATGGATTAAAATGGTTCACCCTGTATATACAGATATATATATACATATATATATACATATATATATACATATACAGGGTGTCCCCAAATTGACGGATTAACTCTCGTGGGTAGATTGAGCGTGTTAAACTAAAAAGAAAAATTTTATATCATTTTGCTAAATTCGCAATAATTAATGAGATATAAATTAATAAAGATCGGCCAATACGTGCTAGGATAAGCGCGCGGCGCGAAGAAGGCTCTTACTTGTTACTTGATACTAGGCTCGCGACGAGACAGCAGGCGGAGCGCTCTACAAAGGACGTACAAAGGATATACAAAGAGCGTACTAAAAGAGACACGTACATCGCTCTGCGTTTATGTTTTGCCTAGTATCAAGTAACAATTGGGAGGTTTCTTTGCGCCGCGCGCTTATAGTGGCACGGATTGGCCGATTTTTATTAATTTATATCTCATTAATTATTGCGAATTTAGCAAAATGATATAAGATTTTTTTCTTCAGTTTAACACGCTCTATCTACCCACGAGAGTTGATCCGCCAATTCGGGGACACCTTGTATATATACATATATATATATATATATATATATATATATATATATATATATATATATATATATATATATATACAGTGTGTCCCATAATTCGCGAACCACCCGTTACGTGCAGGTAGAGTAGGTTAAACTGAGTAGAAAAGTTTTATGCCATTTTGCAATTTTCGCAATAGTTAATAAGATATTAATTATAAGAGATCAGCCAATCGGCGTCCGGTAAGAGCGTGCCAGCGAAGCGGGCACGAAGAAGTCTTCCACTGTTACTCGATACTAGGCGCGCCGGCGAAACGGGAGGCAGAACGCTCTGCATTGACAATCTGAAGAGTCACACACATAGTACGCGCTTCGTTTAATGGCGTCTGACTTTTTCAGTTGTCAGTATGTACGAGCGTGTAAAAATGTTAGAAATAAATAAATAATAAATATTAAATAATGAAATAATGAATATTAGAGCAATAGAAATTATTTTAAAATAATAAAATCGAAAAGACTTTGTTATACAAATACAAATTCGAAATATGAAAGGCTGTTAATAAAAGTTTGAAAGCCCTTTATACCCGAATTTGTATTTGTATATCAGAGTCTTTCCAATTATTATTATAAAATAATTCTTAATTATAATATTTAACATTTATTCCTAGTTTTCTCTATTGTGCTCAGAGTCTAACGCTGAAGTCTTGCATCGATAAATTATTTTTTCTCTCTCTTTCTCTCTCTCTCTCTCTCTCTCTCTCTCTCTCTCTTCCCCTCTCTCTCTCGTACGCACGCACGCAACATAAAAAATGTGCTATCGTTTCCTCATCACCTTGCGGTAGATAGCAAGGCGCATTTTTTTATAGTGGTATCCCCAATAGGTCTAATCCACTCATTATTTAAAGCTAAAATTGTTCGAAGTGTCTTCCTCGTTCTCGTACACAGAGTTCGGCCCTTCGAATAATATTACGCGTCGCGCGATACGCCATATCCGGCGTGATGGTATTAAAAGCTGCGAGAATTGCTTCTCGCATTTCCGCTTCTGTACGCCGGTGTTCGACCAAATCTTTGATATATCCCCATACAAAATAATCTAATACATTTAGATCTGGTGATCGCGGCGACCAGATGATTGGGCCACCTTGACTCATCCACCTGTCCGGATAATGCGCGTTTAAAAATTCGCGTGCCTGTCGTGAATAATGTGCAGGTGCCCCGTCGCGCTGGAAAATTAGTTGCGCTCTTGCGCGGAAGGGAATATTTTCCAAAAGTATAGGCAATTGATTTTGGAGGATATTTGTATATGCTTCTCCATTTAAACAAGGCGGTAGAAAGTAGGGCCCAGACCAATTTGAAAATTGCCGAAATAAATAATTTAATGAAGCTGCAAGAAAAAATTTTTTTAGATTACTCTGTAAATTTATTACTTACGATTTCGTTCGCCGTTATTCCTGCCCATACATTAATTGCCCAACGATACTGAAAAGCGTGTTCTCGAATGGCGTGCGGATTTTCTTCCGCCCATAATAAAAAATTACGTCTATTAAAAATACCGTTAGGCGTAAAGGTGGCCTCATCGGTCCATAGAATGCGGTCGGGAAAAGAATCATCCCGCCGACATTGTGCAAGAAATCCTGTGCATGTTTCGCCGACTATTAATATTTATTAAAAATAACAGGAAAATACATTAAATAAATAAATAAAAATACCTTCACAAAAATAGATGCGTGGTTCTTGGTTTCTCGGCAAAAGTTGCTGTAATCGTTGAAAATGAAATGAATGTAATCCATTTTGGCGCAAGATACGATGCACTATGTTTCGCGAGAGACCAAGCATCCTAGCCAAACAGCGCACACTAATCTGAGAATTATCCTCCACTGCTCCGAGAACCCTCTCCTCATCATTTACACCATACTGCATTGGTGCACCAACAGTTTGGCGATTTGCTACCAAAACTCCCGTTTCTCGTGCGCGTTGTATACACCTTAAAATCACTAAGTGATTGGGATGTCGTTCACGCTCGGGAAATTGCTCCGCGTACAAACGCGCCGCGGCACGTGCATTTTTCCCGGCCATTCCGTATGTGATAATCATATCCGTATATTCCACGGCAGTATAACTCATTTTCGTATAATTTCTTACGACAATATTTCTTGCGTACACGTAGGAGACTGAGCAACTACTAATGTGGAGTAACGAATAAATCGAAAAATTGAACGTTGAATTTTGTTTTCTATTTGCTTCAAACGTTGGTGCCGCGCGGCGGCTTATCTTTACGTATCGCGAGGCGGTATTCTTTAGATGATAATGATAGATAATTACGTGTTTTAATTACGCCAATTGATTTGTCTTATTATTCTGTGCATAAAAGTATTAGGGTAAGATAATCAATCGTATTTTATGTCAAAATATTACAACTTTGAAGCCTTATAACTCGAAAAGTATTTAATAAAAAAACATTTTATTATAGTGTTTTGGAAAGCTCTCGAGATAAGCTACAAGAATATACAAAAATATATAGAGTGTTCCATTTAAGAAATTTAAAATGGGCTTTACGTGACCTTCAAGGTCAAACTAATGGTACCATCTTATGTCCCTCTAGAAATCATACAACTTTTATTTGAATACAATCTGATATAACTTTTGTCTGAAACATTTTTTCGAATTTTCATTATTTTCCGAAATAGTTGCCTAGGGAGATTAAAATGAAACACCCTGCATATATATATATATACACATATAGTATGTTTTTTCTATTTTATAAATATATAAATTAATATATTTCATACATATTTTTTCTACTTATACATATATATATATATATATATATATATATATATATATATTAGAATCCAGTCGATTCCATTTTAACATCTATAAAACAACAAAGGCAACCGGATCAAGATATAAGAAAAGATAAATATTTTTCTTCATCATTAAGAAATCAGGATATACACATAATTGAAAATAAAAAAAATGTTTTTGTATGTATAAAATTTTAGATATATGCATATTAAATGTATAATGCTGTTTTATAATCATGACAGATTTGTAATATTATTTTGTCGATTTTAATTAATAGGAAGAAAAAGAGTCATCAACTACTTCTAAAGATAATATAAAGAAACGCACAAGTGCACAAAATTCAGAAGATACGTAAATTATTATGTATGTAAAATAGATTATACTATTTAATATTTTTCATTAATATGATATTTTTATAAATGTGTGTGATTTAGATATAAAAAGACCATGACTTATGGCAACTGCCATTGATTTATTGGAGAAGAAATCGTTCAACTCTGAGAACATTAATCAAAAAATATTGACACTAAAAGAAAAAAAATTAAAGTTAACAAAAGAAAAATTAACTATTTATAAGAAAATTCTGCAACAATTACAAAATATTAACAATGAACTATCATGTTGGAGAGAACACTTTGTTGAACAATATCTAAAATTTGAAGGTAATTCTAAATAGACTTAGTAAACTATCTTATTTTAGTAGATAATATAATTCAACGACCAAACTAGCCAGTAACTTCTTTATTAGTACATAAATTAATACGTACATGAAAATGAGGCAAAGATGAATAACAATGTGTTTTACACATGGAATGTATTTTTATATATTATATGGTTAAAAAACTAAGAAGATTAGTAGATTAAAATCGCTAGTGATTCCAAATAGTAGATAGTATAATTCAACGACCAAACTAGCCAGTAACTTCTTTATTAGTACAACGTTTCGACCATTTGGTTGTGGTCCTTTTCAAGTGTCACTGTATAATCAATAACAAAATAATCACAATGTCAATCACGCACAGAAGATAAACGCGACCAAATCGACCGAAGAAAATAAATTAATACGTACATGAAAATGAGGCAAAGATGAATAACAATGTGTTTTACACATGGAATGTATTTTTATATATTATATGGTTAAAAAACTAAGAAGACAAACCAACTAGTGACGAAACACGTCTTGTCAAAGCAAATCTATGAACTAAACAGTTTAGTGCAAATTATGGCTGATGATGCAATACTCGTTCTTTTCTCAAACATCGCCAGCATTCTTTTAAAGCTCCAATACACCTTTCTACTGCAGATCGTGTTTTAACAAAATGTTGTGTGTATTTAGCTTCTGGTGACCCTTCAGGTGCATTCATAATTGGTTTTAATAAAAATGGCAGAAGTGGATAAGCTGAATCTTCTAAAAAACATGTTAAAATATATTCTATACTGTATATAAAACTAAACAAAAGTAAAAGTAAAAATTACCATATCAATTATCTGTATTAAAAACTAATAAATAGCTGAAATATCAAATAAATAATACTACCTATAAGCCAAGAACTCTTTTCACCTGCTTCCTGTTGTCTTTCTAAATGATGAAAAAAACTTGAAGAACGAAAAACTCTAGAATCATGTGTCCTTCCTCCGTACAGTGCATTTACTGTCAATATTTCACCATTATATGAAGAAACATAAAAATATAACGCTTGATTTTCTTTCTAATTACAAAATTAATATCATAAAGTTATTTTAATTGTACATGTTACATATCATTACATGTTTATTATAAATTATAATATTATTTTATTTATACGTACAATCATTGTATTTAAAGAATGATATAATTTTCTATTAATAAATAAATGTTTTCTTTCATTTTGGGGTGGAAAAATAGCTATGTGACTCCCATCAATAGCACCAATAACTCCAGGAAATCCAGGTTTTTCAAAAAATCTAATGTTAAATTTTATATAGATTATAAAAATATATATACATAAAAGAATCGGGGAACCTCATTTATTAATATTTACTATTATGCATTATTTATTTTTTATTTATGCTGTATATGTGCTTTCTCTCTCTTAATCTTTAAGCTATTTACTCTTGTTTTATTTGTTGTTTTTTTATATCCGATATTGGAAATTGAATCCATCGTCCTATTAAGACATTTAATGCCTCTATTGTAGCATAAATAGCAACGAAAATGGATGTTTGACTCATACATGATAAAAAATCCTGTCCTACTTTTCGCTAATAAGAACCAGATGCGAGAAAATGAAGTGTTGCAAATATCTGGAATTATAAAAAAGCCATATTAAAGTATAAAAAAATAAGAAAATATTGTACTATACTTGTAACTATACTTACTTGTTGTTGGAAGCAGCACTTATTATAGTTCGAATTCATATTGTTTCGCGGGCACTTAAGTGGCGCTTCATGCAGTACGCGACTACGGCAATATATCTATGTATAAAGTTCGTTTTTTAGTTTATGCTCATGCTGTGATTCTCGATATAATAAAAAGCCAACGTATTAAACAATCGAGCAATTTAATAAGCTCAATCCATCAGGTTATGGGTCCAGTCTGCTAAATATACAATTGTGGTATAGAAGACAAAAAGTCAATCACAGAGAGTACGCAATATCAAAGAACAGCAGCGTCGAGTTAACCGTTATAAAGGATGGCACACAATAACCTCAAATTAAACATTCTGTTGTTGAATGGAGGAAATTATGTTTTCTGAAAAATCAAGATACGTGCGATATTAATACGTGATGACTTATGGGAAGTTGTAAGTGAACCCTAAACCTGTGGTTAACGATGCGTAAACAAAGCGCAATAATAAGGCTATGGCATATATAACACTGAGTGTGGAAGACAATCAATTGATACATTTCGCACATTTAGACGATGCTTTTAGTGTGTGGCAGACACTATCAAGAAGGTATGAGCGTTCAACTTTTGGTAGTAGGTTATACTTACGCAGGAATTTGTATAGCATACATTATCGTAGTGGACCTATGTCCAAACATATTGATGCAATTATGGAAGTAGTTGGTTTGCTACAAGGATCCGGAATACCTCTTGAAGATGAGGAAGTAGTCGCAGTTTTGCTAGTAAGTCTTCCAGAATCCTACTCAGGCCTTGTAACTGCACTTGAGGGAAGGCAAGAAACAGATCTAATAGTCGAATATGTAACCGGAAAAATGTTGGACGAATATCAGAGGCGCACCGAGAACATGGAGACAGACGAGAAAGATCTAGAAGTAGCTCTTCAGTCAGCAGTCGTAATTCCAAAAAGGAAAGGTAACAACAATTATTCTAACTCTAAAATTGAAAAAGGAAAATGAAATGTTAACAAGGATATTAAAGAGATTCGGACATGTTTCTTTTGTAATAAGCTAGGGCATATTAAAGTAGATTGTCGTTTTTACAAGAAATCACAGCAGAAAAGTACAAACACCGAATCTAGAAAAGTTTTAGCGACAGCAAAACTTGGTGTTCAAAATGATTATGTCACATTCAGCGTATGTGAAGAGGCGAGAGCAATTCGCACAGGAAAATGGTACATTGACTCGGGAACTACGAGTCACATGACTAATGAATCAACCTTTTTCTCAGAATTACAAGACACGGTCACTACAGTATTTCTTGCTGATGGTTCTACAGTCAAAGCAGCTGGAATCGGAAACGGTCATTTAGTTTGTAAAATCGCAGACAATAACATTCAAATAATAGAACTCAAAGATGTGCTTTATGTTCCACAGCTTGATGGTGGATTGTTGTCAGTACAAAAAAATAACTGAAAATAAATGCCGAGTAGTATTCCAGGAAAATAACTGTATTATTTACAAAGGACAACAGATTGTCGGGAAAGCCGAGTTAGATGGAAGTTTGTTCAAGATAAAAACAGCGGAAACAGGAGATTCAACTAGATTAGCGACTGCAGCCAAATGTATTCGTCTTTGGCATCGGCGACTCGGACATAGAGATCCAGATGTAATAAAGCGATTGGTAAAAGAAAAATTGGCTACAAGAATTAAAATAACTAATTGTTCAGATGAGATAGCCTGCGAACACTGCATTAAAGGTAAACTAACACAAATGAAATTTCTAGAAAGTAAGCATAGAGAAAAGGAGCCAATAAGATTAATCCATTCCAACCTGTGTGGACCGTGCAGACTACTCCGAGTGGTAATTGATATTTTTTAACTCCCAATGATGATTACTCTCGATTTACAATTGTGCGTCTATTAAAGTCAAAAGACGAAGTTCCTAATGCTATAAAGGAATATATCGCTTCAATGTTAATAAGATTCGACAGGAAACCCATGATTTTACGTACAGATAATGGCAAGGAATATATATCATCAGAGATGTCAAATTTTCTACGGAAAGAAGGACAGCACCAACTAACTGTAGTATACACTCCGCAGCAAAACGGTGTAGCAGAACGAAAAAACAGATTTTTAACTGAATCCGCAAAATGTATGCTATTAGATGCGGGTTTAGATAACCGTTTCTGGGGAGAAGCTATATTAACTGCAACGTATCTACAGAATTGGATGATCGGTCGCAGTGTTAATAAGACTCCAATTGAATTATTTACTGGAAAGAAGCCGGACATTAGTCATATTAAAATCTTCGGATCAAAGGTTTATTCACTCGTTCCTAAACAGAAACGAAAGAAATGTGATGACAAGGCAGAAGGAGTGTTGATCGGATACGACAGACATACAAAAGGATATCGAATTCTTAACCCTGATACAGATCGAGTCTGGATTAGCCGTTCTGTGAGAATAATAGAATGTGAAACCAGTCATTTTATTGGAGGTTACCGAGGAAAACGAATAAACAGGAAGCAGAGACTCTCATTGTTGAAATATCAGATCCAGTTGATGAAGATGCATCAAGATTAGAAGAGGAATTAGATGTATAAACTTCGGACCAAGAATATGCAACACCACCACAGAATACACCGGAAGGACCGACAAGACGTGTATCTCAACGGGAAAATAAGGGCATACCTCCTAATAGATTAACATATAAAGTACAGACAATCACAATTAAGGAGCCTACCTCGTGGACAGAAATGCTGGAATTACCATTACAAGAAAGACAACGATGGATCACCGCGGCAGAGGAAGAAATAAAGTCTTTAAATGAACACCAAGTATAGGAGCTGATTGATCTTCCACCTGACAAAAGAGCTATTACCTGCAAGTGGGTTTTTAAATGCAAGCTAGATGAGGAAGGACGAGTTCAAAATTACAAAGCTCGACTAGTAGCAAGAGGCTTCTCACAATGTCATGGAAAAGACTATGATGAAACCTTTGCACCTGTAGTAAAACATGAAACAATTCGCATTTTATTAGCTATAGCAGCTAACAGAGGATTACATGTATGCCATTTAAATGTAAAAAGTGCGTACCTAAACGGTGAGCTTGAAGAGGAAATTTTCTTGGAACAATCACCAGGTTTCCAGAAACACGGAAATGAATCTAAAGTGTTGAAGTTACACAAGAGTATTTATGGTCTCAAGCAATCAGCACGAGCGTGGAATAAGAAAGCTACCGAAGCACTTACACAGATAGGTTTTACACAAGGAAGTGCTGATCAATGTCTATATACTAGAAAGGAGAAAAATGGTATTACGACTTATGTCTTACTTTACGTCGACGATATATTAGTAGTTGGAACATCTA
The DNA here is from genome assembly GCF_047496725.1 of Anoplolepis gracilipes. Lineage (NCBI taxonomy): Eukaryota > Metazoa > Arthropoda > Insecta > Hymenoptera > Formicidae > Anoplolepis > Anoplolepis gracilipes. The sequence continues at coordinate 4,459,077 of NC_132986.1, read as the reverse complement.
CGGAATTAACAAAAGAAATAGGTAAAGATCTTCAAAAATATTTTAAAATTAAAGATTTAGGAAACGTTAAATATTATCTCAGCATGCAAATAGAGCGAGAAGAAGACAGGTCAATTTTAATTAACCAGAAGATGAAAATCACTAAAATTTTAAAGGAATATGGTTTGCTGGAACCAAGACCAGTGGCAACACCAATGGAAGCAGGTTTTTTGAAAGCAGACAAAGATAGTAGTCCAAAACTACCGAACAATATTCAATACAGACAAGCTATTGGATCTTTGTTGTACATTGCCATGGTATCTAGACCAGATCGCTATGGCTGTAGGAAACTTATGCCGTTATGTGGAAGAGTCTACAGAACGAGAATGGAAAGCAGTCAAAAGAGTAATACGATATCTTGCATCTACAATAGACAAGAAATTACGACTGTTTTCAACCGACAAATTGGAACTAAAATATTTTGTGGACTCAGACTAGGCAGGATAAAAATGATAGAAAATCTACAAGTGGTTATGTGTTTCGTTTGGGAAACAGAACTGTAACATGGTCAAGTAGAAAGCAAACATCAGTGGCCATGTCATCGTCAGAGGCCGAATACATTGCGGCATCACATGCAAGCAAAGAATTGCTTTGGTGCCGACAGCTATTGAAGGATATGAATCTTCCAGTACAAGACCCAATAATCATCAATAAAGACAATCAAGGATGCATTCATCTGATCGAATCAGATAAAAATGGAGCTCGTACAAAACACATAGATGTCTCCTATCATCACATACGAGATTTACGAGAGAAAAGAATAATAGAAATGCGATACTGTCTTTCAGATGAAATGTTAGCTGACCTGTTAACTAAACTGCTGGCTAAGAAACGTTTTTTGAAATTAATAAGTTGGATCAGAATTTGTTGATTTAAACTATTTTAAGCAAGGAGGGGTGTTGAAAGCAGCACTTATTATAGTTCGAATTCATATTGTTTCGCGGGTACTTAAGTGGCGCTTTATGCAGTACGCGACTACGGCGATATATCTATGTATAAAGTTCGTTTTTTAGTTTATGCTCATGCTGTGATTCTCGATATAATAAAAAGCTAACGTATTAAACAATCGAAAAATTTAATAAGCCCAATCCATCACTTGTAAATGTGGAATTGCAGTTAATTTTTTTGGAATTGGCATAAAAACTGTTGCTTCTTCTATTAGCTGTTGAATCGCTATTTTAGGTAACCTAATATACAAATTCCATTTATATAAATATATAAATTTAATTTGTGCAATATATATAAATATAAATATTTATATATATTTATATGTATCTATATTGCACAAATTAAACATATACAAATTTGATTTTATAAATTATTATACTTGTATTACCTATATAATTTCATAAATTTATTATCCGCAATATCAAACGGGTCTTGAGTATCTCTTAATCTCCTTCTTAATAAATTTAAATTCTTTTTTCTTATTTTATTATTATCATTTTCATCGTTTTCATCTATAAATAACATGAAAATATAATCTATGTTGATGCTTGAAAATCGAAAACTTTAAGTAAAATATGTATTTCGATCAATTTCGACACACTCTTGTTCACTTTTGACACCTTTTGTCATGGAATTTATTATCGAACAATCTCACCTGAGAAATATTGCATTTTCACTATGATGAAAATTATCCAATCAAGTGAGAGCTCACTTTTATTATTTTCACTAGGTTTCGCGATACACAATCGATGCTCTATTATGGGGGTCTATTATGGTTTTTGGGTGGTTTATTCATTTTTCACATTATCATTTCACGTGACTTTAGTCACTCAATTACGGAACTGTTGAGTAAAAATGTGAAAAAACTAGGCATTTTCGGTAATAATATTTTCACAGATCTACTTACGATTCCATATAGGCCGTAACAAAATAAGGTTAAAGTGCAAAAATTTATCATTTAAATTTATTGTTAGAAAAATAGACAACATGAATATTATAGAAAAACAAAAGAAAAATTTATTAAATTATATGAAAGAGAATGAAGACTTTGCAAGAGGCCACTTACGTTATAATAGTGGCAATAAAAAGATATTAGTACGTATATATTTATTATCTATAATTATACACATTAAAATTATTGTTGACAGTATCGTAATATTATATTTATAATAAAAAATTATATAACAATGTAGATAATAATAAGAAAATTAATTTTATTTATACAGGATGATATGTGGGCTACTATTACTACATCATTAACTTCTGTGGGATTTGCACCTCAGAAACAATCCAAAGAATGGCAAAAGGTATTTATAAAAGAAATTATTAAGTATAACAAATGATAAGTATAACAATATTTAATCACACTACTATAATTGTTAAGAAATAATATATGTATATTTTACATAAATGCAGACATGGAGAAATTGGAAGGCAAATGTATTAAAGAAGTGTGCAGAAAAAAAAGTTACGCTGGTGGTACTAGTGGAGGACCACCAAAAGTTATAAGAATGACAGAATTGGAGGAAAACTTATTAGAAATTATAAATCCAGAAACCGCTGGCTTAATCGACATGACTGAAGGAGGAAATTTTAATAGGGTAAAGCAAATAAAGTCTACGCCTATTAATAAATTGCAAACAGAGGATTCTGTCACAATACACAGTATGGAGAATTATATAAAGAGAATTATATGCAAGGGCCAGAAGAATATCTATCTAATTTTGTGCAAATGAAAAGAGTATATATAAGAGTATATACTGCATTTTATATATTAATTAATAACTAATGTTTTTAATACGAATAATAGAGATATAATGAATATAAAATAAATATTGGGACTTAATAATTATAATAAATTCAAATAATATTGTAGGTAAATGTACTTCTATGTTGGCTCTGAATAAAATACACAAAGCAGATGATACAATAAAAAGAACATCAACATCTACAAGAATTTACAACACAGATTTATCAGCACAGGTAAGTAAAATAAAATAGATTATATTTTCACTTACTAATGAAATTCAAATAAAATTTAGACTAATCATTAAATTTAAATAATATTTGTAGAAATTTAATTCTAAGTTGAGTACTAATAAAATGTACAACGTCCTGGATGATACAGTGAAGAATACGTCATCTGCAAGTACAATTTCTGACACAGATTTTTCATAAGAGTAGTAATGAGGCAGGTATGGTCCGTCAAAACAAACCCCCCACCACCGTGCTATCGGGCGCAGAGGGGGGTGTCTGGTGTTTCCCCCACCACCACCGGGTCTAACAGAAAAAAAGTGATAGTTGGAGAGGGAAGGGTCAGGCTCGTGGTCAAGTAAGAGAAATTTATTTTTTGGAAAAATTTTCTGATTTTTTTAGGACTTGAACCTGGGTCCTCCGTATTGCTGATCCTGGTCCTGGTGTGCTGGGCTAAATAAGAACTTACTAGAGTAAAGGTTAGATAAGGCATTTATGTTACGTAGTGGGGCAGGTATGGCGCACGGGGCCGATATCGATTACTGCGCTGGTGGGGGGGGGGGGGCGAAAAAGCGCTTTGACGTTCTGCAAGCGGGGGAGGTATGGCTCTTGGGGCGATGTCAGTTACGGTGACGGTGGTGGGACGAAAAAGCGCTTTGGCGTTCTGTACGTGGGGCAGGTATGGCCCGTCAAAACAAATGACGTCACATAGTAAGCGAGCGTGTATAGCGTTATGCCTATGAAGCCGTCAACGTCTGATCATGAAAAAAAAAAGGATAATAAAACAGGAACGTACAGGTTCTGTCAAACGCGACAGTATGATGCAACGAAAGAAATAGTATTATCAGTGGCGTATATTACGATGTGTGCCTATTGTTGAAAGAGGTTACGGAATATCCTCTTTCAACAATAAAAGTAACGGAACTACTTATATGTAAAATGAGAAAGAGGAGTGGGTGAAAGAAATCGACAATAGTTTTAAATGTATAAATATGTAACGTTTATATTTAAAATTTTTTTATAAAAACAAAATTACTCAAGAAGTTTTTACAAAATAAATAATTGAAAAAAATATTCCAGGGATAATGATTATAATTTTCGTTTTGTTACTATCTCATATACAATTTGATTGAGGTAAAGCGAGATTATTTCTAAAAATGTTATTTCAAAGTATATATCGAGAAATGATAAATCTTTTAGCTGAATGCAGTAGGGGGGCTATGGGGATTCTAACCCAGGGAGGGTTGGGGAGAGGGGGGTCCTACCCACGTCCAAAAACAGATGTTTATCTTTGTGATTGATTTATAGGGGGGGAGGGGGTACTTTAGAAGCCATAAAACTGGTTTTTTTCTAATTTTTATGACTATTTTATGGTCATTTTATGTTTTTTCTCATTTTTTTATGACTATTTTATGGTCATTTTATGTTTTTTCTAATTTTTATGACTATTTTATGGTCATTTTACGTTTTTTCTAATTTTTATGACTATTTTATGGTCATTTTATCAGGATTTTAAACGCCGGCGCTTAAAATCTTAATGATAAAATTGCCCATAAAACGGGGGTGAGACTTCTTCCTTATTTTTTTTTAGGGAAGAATTTGCAACTGCGCCAACGTTTGGCTGTTAAGTGCCGGCGGTTGGTAGCTTTGTACCCTCGCGGAAAATCTTATCTTTGTGATTGATTTATAGCCGAGGGCACTTTAAAAGCCATAAAACTGTTTTCTTTTCCTAATTTTTATGACTATTTTATGGTTATTTTATCATTAGAATTTTAAGCGCTGGCGTTCGACAGCTTTGTACCCTCGCGGAAAATCGCCCATAAAACGGGGGTAAGACATCTTCCTTATTTTTTTTTTAAGGAAGAATTTGCAATTGCGCCAACGTTCGGCTGCTCGAACATTTTATGATTAGGATGTCGTAGGAAAAGAATAGAAATTTTTGGTTGACACTGTGACGAACAGGTCGGGTCGTTTTTATAGGTACAAAAGCGTTGACATTCGGTAGGATGTGTTAAGACAGCATTAGGCGAAATATAAGAAGGATGAGAGCCTCGTCAAATCATAGTACGATTTGAAAGCGCATAGAGGAAGCTGTGGAAAAAAAAGTTGAGTGGTTACTGTCAATTATTTGAATTGTTAGTGACACAATAGTGAATAAATGGAAAATATTAATTTCGAAGCGATAATAGACGAGTCGTCAGACGAAGAGCATGCGTTGTCGGATAGTAATTATATTAGTGATTGCAGTGATACTGATTTTGGCGACAACGTAGTAGAAAGTGAACAAGTCCGTGCGCAAAATCAACGTAAGATTTACGCCATACACTTTTATTATTCCACGGGTAGTGCTCTAGCTCTCTGTGCTTCGTGTATGGACACCTTTCGAGATGACATCGGAGTAATGTACGAAATACGGAGATATAAAGTTACATCACCCGATGAGGTGGATATGCGATGGTGCAGCAACTGTCAAATTTTATTACATATAATAATGTCGCGTAATATGTGTTATGTTTGCATACAAAAATAAAGAAAAAAAAACAAAATAAAAAAAAAATGAAAAACGTGGAGCAGAAAGAACGTGACTTGTTGGAGCGTTCCCACCAAGTCACCACATTGGGTGAATATTTTGGATGGCTGCAGCATTGCGAGGAGTTTATCGAAGAGCTTGAAGAACGCAGCCAAGCGTCCGCGACTCTCAATCGGAAATAGACAATCTTTGGTGACAAGAATTGCGCGACTCGAGAGTGCAAAAACTCGATTGTAGAGATAGTTTATACCCAGTGGTGGTGATTATAGTAGTGAAAATAACGTGAAAAGACTCATATGGTGAGAGATTGATACGGCGTTTGAGAGCCTCATCTTGACAGGTGCGGTTATAAATTATAATCACATCGAACCTCGTCAATTTTTGGAAGATGCGAGTGACATTATGCTCGAGCACGTGCGAGACGTTATGTAAAAACACAACAGTGTGAAAGTGAATACAGTGTTTAACGGCGAGTTTGTGGCGGGCGATAAGCATGCCAATAAATCAATCAATACAAGAAACTGTGAACTCTTACATACATCCGATTTACGCGAGTGGTATGAGCGGCGAGTCGTCGAGCCCACCCTTGCATCGCTCGAAGAATTTCAGGAACGCGAAAGCGGATAGGCATTATCACGTATACTAAATTTGACTGTAAATGTAAATAAATATAATTCTATGCGTGCCGGATGTTGCGTGCAATTATTGCGAAAGATAATATTGAAACGAGCAGTGGTTAATGTGCAATCTAAAGACAATGTATGTTTTGCGTGGGCGGTAGTGGCTGCTCTGTATCCAGCTGAAAGACACACAGACCGACAATCATCGTATCCGCATTATACAACAGTACTGAATCTCCAAGATATTGAGTTTCCAGTCACTCTTAATCAAATTAAAAAGTTTGAAATTTATAATGACATTTCAATCAATGTGTATACCATCGAAAATGAAAACATTACCCCGTTACGCCTTACGGAGCAAAAGAGGGACAAGCACGTCAACTTGCTCTACATGCAAGATGCGCGAGATATCGGATATTTCGCGTGGGTCAAGAATTTATCCAGACTTGTTAGTATGCAACTCAGCAAACACAAGAGTAAAAAATATATCTGCGATCGGTATGTATATTTAATAAAACCGTCTAAAAAATATTTAAAACAGGGATAACAAATTGTAACTTTTATTTTACAGATGCATGCACTATTTTCATTCGGACGAGAAACTACAGTCGCATACAGTAGACTGTGGAAAGATGAACGATTGCGCTATCCGGTTACCGAGCGATAAGGACAAATGGCTCGCATTCACCAACTACAACAGGAAGGAGCGACTACCTTTTGTCGTGTACGCCGACCTGGAGTGCATTTTGGTGAAAAAAGAAGAATAAAATTTTTATCAACATCACCAAGTATTTAGTATCGCTTATTATGTACATTGCTCGTACAATAATTCGTTATCCGCGTATCATTCTCGTCGCGAAGCCAATTGCGTTGCATGGTTCGCCGATGAACTTAAAAATTTGGCGCAACGTGTAGAAAATATTTTAACAACCAATGTCCCCATGGTAAATTTAACGCAAAATGAGTGGAAAGAATTTCGAAGTGCTACTCAGTGTCATATATGTGAGAAACCATTCGTAGAAGATGATACGCGCGTACGTGATCATTGTCATTTGACCGGGCGGTACAGAGATCCCGCACATTCAAATTGCAATCTAAATTACAAAGAATCTTTTTGCATTCCAATAGTATTTCACAATTTATCTGGTTATGATTCTCACTTTATAATTGAGGAAATAGCTACAGCGTTCAAAGGGGAAATCGATTTACTTCCGATAATAAAAGAAAAATATATTTCATTTACAAAACATGTTAAAGATACGAAAGACAAACCGGGAAAGCACATTAAATTACGTTTCATAGATTCATATAAATTTCTCACAAGTCTCGACAAATTGGCGTCTTTTCTGAGCAAGGATAAACTCAAAATTTTACAATTGGAATATAAAAATTTATCCAAAGATTTCAATTTATTAACAAGAAAAGGTGTCTTCCCGTACGAGCACATTGACTGCGTAGATAAATTGCAAGATGCGTGTTTACCATCGCGAGAATCATTTTACAGCTCCTTGACTGGTAACACAGTATCCGAGAGCGATTACGCGCACGCTGAGACTGTGTGGAAGCGATTCTCCATTCAAACGCTAGGTGAATATAGCGATCTGTATTTAAAAATCGATGTCTTGTTATTAGCCGACATTTTTGAAAATTTCCGCGAGAGTTGTATCAAGAGTTATGAGCTCGACCCCGCGTATTACTATACTCTTCCCGGCTACACGTGGGACGCCATGTTAAAGCATACGAAAATTATATTTGAATTACTGACAGACATTGACATGGTTATGTTTATCGAACGAGGTATACGCGGTGGTCTGAGTCAATGTTCCAACAGGTACGCGCGTGCTAATAACAAGTACATACAATCGTATGACTCATCGAAACCATCAACGTACTTGATGTATTTCGATGTTAATAATTTATACGGATGGGCAATGTGTCAACCATTGCCCTATGCCGATTTTCAGTGGGTCGATAATGTTTCCAATTTTGATGTATCATCGATCGCGCTCGATTCGTCTACAGACTACATTCTCGAAGTCGACCTCGAGTATCCGCAGCATCTTCACGATTCGCACACTGGCTTACCGTTTTGTCCGACACGCGACAAACCACCCGGCAAGTGCGAGGACAAACTTCTCGCAACCTTATATGATAAGAAGCGTTACGTGATACACTATCACAACCTGTAGCAATGTTCACGTCATGGTCTTCGTGTTGCAAAAATTCATCGTATATTACAATTCACTCAATCTGCGTGGCTCCGTACTTATATAGAACTCAACACAAAATTTAGAACACTGGCAAAAAATGATTTTGAAAAAAATTTGTACAAACTAATGAATAATGCCGTGTTGGCAAAACGATAGAAAATGTGCGCAATCGCGTAGATGTTAAACTTTTAACAAAATGGAACGGAAGATATGGCGCAGAGACATTGATTGCAAAACCAAATTTTCATAGTAAAAGCATTTTTTCGGAAAATCTAATCGCTGTAGAATTACGTAAACTCGAGGTGAAATTCTACAAACCAATTTCTACAAACCAACGCGTAGTCAATCGTGTATAAGATCAAAATTGCACGAGGTATATACCATTCGCGAAACAAAAATTGCTCTAAGTCCGTACGACGACAAGCGGTATATTATACCTACAACTACTGATACGTTACCGTGGGGACATTATAAGATACCTTTATAAAATATAATGTGTGTGATTTTTTTTTCTTGTATACATATTTCATATTTTATATATTGTAATGACTATTGGAAAGGATGTATTAATAAAGATTTTGTATATTTCAAATATTTCATATATTTTTATATTGAATACATTGTATTTTCTTATAAAATTAAATTACATGATCTTTATGTACCCAAGAATTGTGTGAACTATCAAATCCCAGCCATTTCACGTAAACCTCATCACTCCTCCTGCGCAGTACTTTCTCCACGAGATACACATCTGGATAATTCGCGCGATGCAACTCGTGCTCGTAAAACGCTCCAGCGATAGATTTTTTGCGATAATCCTCGAGTAGATATGTTACGAGATTAGTATGTTGCACTTTAATAATCTTAAACAACTCGGTTGTCCAATTTGGTGTGTAACCCTTTTCGAAAAGTTTTTTGTATTTACTAACGCGTACCAGGTCACCTACTTTAAATTTTGCAGGAGCAGCAATTTTTATACTGTTGTATACCGTATTTAAAAGTCTATCAGCGATCGTAGGAGTAACATCGATAGGTCTAATATTAATAGTGCGATGTTTTCGCGTGTTATATTCTGCAATGAGTCGGGATAGCGCGTCGATCTACTTGTAAGTTCCGTTCAGCGTAAACATCTTTCACATGTCGTTCTTCAGCGTGCGATTGAATCGCTCGATGACAGACGCCTTCAATACTGAATATGTGGAATAGTGATTAATGTTATGTTTCTGTATAAGCCGTTGCACATCGGTATTGTAAAACTCCTTCCCGTTATCAGTTTGCATATTTTTCGGGCATCTCTTGCTATCTCGAATTATTTTGGCGATTGCATCAGCCGTCTCGCTTCCACCTTTACTCTTGAGTGGTACAGCCCATGCATACTTGCTCACCACATCGATGACGGTGAGTATGTAGTGCTAACCTTTGTTGAAACGAGAATACGGACGCATCTCAACGATGTCGGCTTGCCACAGATCATCGTATCCCCGCACTATGACGTGTCTTCGGGGAAAATTTTTTCTCGCCGGCGCGTGCAGTTTGTTCACCAACTGCCGTCTCTCCAAACTATGTTGATTCTTTGCTTTGTCGGTTTTTCTCGATGACCGTTTGTTGTTCGCTTTTTTTCACTCATTTTATTATTCTTTAATAGCCGTTCTTGACTTGTTCTAACCTGTTCTAACCTGTTCTGACCTGTTCTGGACTTATTCTAGCCTGTTCTTGACCTTTTTTTTTTACCAGGCAGTGGGAGGAGAGAATGCATTTAGGCACACCCCCGGGTCCTCCCGGGGGTAGTGTTGGACTCACCCGGCCCGTCAGCGCGAGCGCCCGGCCGGTCCTACCAACTAAACTCTCCCCCTCGTGGGCGGGTGTTGAGACCCGCCCACTGCAGGTAAGTCGTGCTGTCTTCTCCATGTGTCCGGACCACGGGTACGCATGAGCTGTCTTCTGCGACCCGGACGGAAGCTAGGCTTGTGCAGCCATCACGGTGTTAGTGGTCCTCAGTTGTACTCTTCTGTATCCTGACCGGAAGACACTCCCTCGGGGACCGGGGGTGACGAGTAGGGGACCTGGGTTGGCATGGAGGTCCTTTTCAATCCGATCCATCCGTGTTTGGACTCATATGAGCGATAAGGATGATCATCGAGTCCTCTAGTTGTAAGGCAGGGCATAGATCCAAAAGGTTCTTCGTCCCGCCTTTTCCTGTTGAAGAATCTTAACTACTACAGCGAATTGCAGCTAGTAAGGTCTATCCTCTATCCTATACTATAACTAGAGTTAAATTTAAAACTAGCTTAGCTTACTTATTATTTTACTTCTAAGTTACACTAATTACTCTAAGTTACTCTTAATAGAGCATAACTACTGTTTGCACTTAACTACTGTTTACGGAGCTATTCGCGATAGCTGCTTCTTTGTACGACTGTCTTACGGCGCAATTAAGACCTGCCATCCTGTGTTTGCTAGGTAGACCTTTCTCTTTACACAGTGTACAACTGATTTCTCTGTCGCACATTCTAGCTACATGGCTGGCTTCACCACATTTGTAGCAACAGCCAGCTCGATCAATCGGTGCCCTGCACCCGCTACCTATATGGCCGAATTGCCAGCATCTATAACATTGTATAGGCCACTCGACGAGTTCGACGTTCGCAACCTATCTTGATTTTGCCTATCCTAACTAACCTATCTCCTATATCATACGGGCAGCTCGCGTATGCCACAAATTTGCCACCTCTTACTTGCCTTACACCACTGATTCTTAAGTCTTCCTTTGAGCACTCTCCACTGTCTGCCAATGCTGATGCGACATCGGCAGCACTAGTGGCTATGTCGAGGCCCAAAATCAGCAGTTCCGCACCGATCTGTGGTCTGGTGATCACCGCAGCCTCTCCAAGAACGCGCTTTATCTCCTATTTAAGACAGTCCGCCTTGTTCTTGTTGTCTGTGCCAAGAACCTCAATAATAAATGCTCCGCTAGCTGTATTCCTGGCGTTGGTCTTCTCTAGTCCAAGTTCCTGGATCTTTGGATCCTTGCGTGCGTTACGCATTGCCTCGGCGTATGACATCTTACTCGTGTCGACCCTGATAAGTACTGCAGCCTTACTAGCTAAGCTTACCTTCCTGTTGCGTTGTGACAATTTCTCGTGATCGATCTTTTTCTGAGGTTCGCTTCCTTGAGAGCTAGCTAAAGCTTTCTTTCTTCCTAAAGATTCCTTCCTTTCTAGTACTCTTTTCGGTGTCACCTTGATAGTCCTCTTAGTCCATTTCTCTTCCATCCTTTCCTTTTCTTCCTCTAGATTAATCCCATTTCCATCTTCCTTGTTTCCAAGGAGCTGTTGGGTCGAGTTCAGTACAATACCGGAATCCAGATCCTGTTCCCTTTTTTCAGGGTCCTCCTCGTTAGCAGGAGTCGCTGCTCTTTTTGAGGGTTCTCGTTGGAGACTCGTAACAACATCCTTCAGGCCTTCAGTCTCATTCTTCAAAGATTTGATCTCTTCCTCATGCTTAGTTCTTGCATACTTCTGTTCTTCCATTATGATCTTAATATATCCGGTAAGCTCAGCCACTCCGCTCCTAATGCTCAGTACAACGTCTTCGTTATTGCATCCGGCGGCATTGGCTGTCTTAAGTTCTTCTAAACTGCGTATCTTTTCGTTCAGATCCCTGTTTTCCTTGCACAGTATCTCTATCTTCTGAGATATCTTCTCGAGTTGGGCTCTGCGCTTCTTTTCTCTGATAGTAAGGCTTTTTTCTTTTTCTTCGTGCATTTTTCCAAGTGTACTAAACATATTGATTGCTCCGTAACACCTGGCGAACATCCTCCTTTGGTCTTGGAGCCTATATCCTTGCGACTCACCACAAAGTCGTAAACCTCTTCTATCCAGTTCCTGCCGGTGTTTGTTAGGACGTCATAATGATAATCACCGAGTCTCTCGAATGTCACTGTCTTAAGACTCCTACTGTTTTTGTCAAGTTTGAGACCAACTCACCTTTTTCGGTCTCATTCTCGCATAACACCTCAGTTTCTTCATCGCTAGAGGCGATATCTTCTGCATAGTAGGTAAGCACTTCTTTATGCATTACCTTCGCCATTATACTTACAGGTAAGTAAATTGTCTATATTGAGCTCTAAGTTTGTATAAACGACTATTCTAGGCCGTATAGTTACGGCCCTTATATTGCGCATGCGCACAAAGAAATCTACCATTAGCGGGATTCGAGACTCGCTATTCACCACGTGGAGAGATAAAGGAACCGCACAGTTCCCCTCGCAACCAACGCGTAACTTCCAACGTCACGTGTACCTACTGCGCATAATTTCAGTCTGTTTTTCGAAAAATGATGATCTGAATATGTCACTTTTATCTAAGAGAGCACCAAAACGCGAATATATCGACGCGCACGTCCTCCGATAACCTAAAAATTACTACGCATCTAAAACAGATTTTTGACCCCGATATGATATAAGGGGGGGTATAATACGTCCCAAAAATCCAAACGCGCATCCAAAATTTCACTCGCTGTGCCAGTGCGCAGCGCCCAAAATTTGCACTAGTGCCCCCTTATTTTTAGGTCTACGTTCATTGGTGAACACCACCCTGTCGTTAGTTTCACGATCCGACCCCAAGATCACAAGATATTCACGAAAACACTAACTCTTATCCCTAGTTATTTTCGAACACATTGTACGTACTCTATGTTCGTATTCTATGTCTCATGAAAATCCACTATATCCAACGCTTACGCAAACTTGCTGAGGCGACTGTACATGCGAGCTTATTTCCTCGCGCGACTATACCAGTCACCTAAAATGGCTGCCGCGTCAACTCCGCGTTTCGCACGTGTCCTAATGAATATATTTTATAGCGATTTTCGGTGTAAATAATCTTCAAATATGTGTTTAAATGATCGCGGACGCGACTACCCGTCCTCCGGGACGAACGAGGAGGCAGTATACAAATAGTGTGTTATCGATAATTAATTACTCGATCATGTTGTTCTTGACGGTTACATCAGTCCACTGTGTAATTATCGCTTACAGATAACTTATAGTTATTACTGTTGAGACGCTGGGATTGCCTCAAATGCATCGAGGGAGATGCATTGACAGTGTCATTGTACTGTCAGCAACAGTTTTAACATCTACGTGTTGCAGAGGTATTCAATTTTATTAGAAGCTGCATCCTTATAGACATCATGTAACAACGTAAGTAACACAAATATTCGTCTGTTTTCAGGTTCACAACTCAGTGCGTCTATCATACATCACCGCTATCGTCAATAATATATGCAGAACACGCCCAGTTGACAGGATACTGCGCCGTTCTAACCCATCGCTGTCACATCAATCCGGCGACGGAGAGAACAATAATCTCATCGACAACGCCGAATAATCACAATTTTAATTAGCTTCTATATTAATAGCTATTACACTAGGTTAATGTTGTACTTCTATTTACAGATCTTTAATACTGTTAGGCCGCAAATCAGGAAATAACATCTCGATATCGTTATTAACGACCACAATTGATATTCAGAGGTTCAACCACGCAAGGGTGAGTCTAGTATTATACATTTCTATAATTAACAGTCACTGATAGTTTGTACACCACTCAATCCATGCATAATTCCCCTCTTTCTATTTCAGATTAAATTATATGAATCATACATCTCACTGAATTCTACGGGAAAGGGTTTCCGTACAACATAGCCAGTGTTAGGAAACCTTCCTCAGAACCTACAACTGTCAACTCTACAGAGTATGAGAGTCTTCAACAAACAAGATAAGTTAATGTTAACCGTAATGTCTGTTTTAAATTAATATTAATATTCTAATTAACTATTCAGAAAAATATCTGTTCTAACTGTAATAATACTATTGTTTATTTCAGTGGTCACCGAATGCCAGCAGAAAGTCATCCGCCAGGGCCGCATGTCATTTTCGCTGGCTGACAGATTTTATAACCTCTCAATGCAGTATGTATGATGCATTACCACTATTTATTTTACTGTTTAAGATTATCCAAAAACGTCTATATATCTCTATTAATAAGTTATTTATAAAATAGAAACATTATTTTCAGACAACCCCTGGCCATCAACGCGATATAAAGTTCCTCGTCTGGATATAAGCTAAGTTAAGTAGACATTCCGCGTAGCGTCTGTTTTAAAATAAAATGTTCATTAATTAACACCTTGTTATTGTTGCAGATTTGTATGCCTGTTCCTATAACAGAGAGAATATCGAACAATCAAGTTGATCTTATTTCACTCAACTAAACTAAGGTAAGTTATAACTAATTTAATTATCAATTAGATATAAGCGTCTATTATAGTTTCGCATTCATTTAATGTTTCTTTTTCTTTTATTTTCAGGTACAACAACTCCCGAAGCCAGCAGAAGAAGGGGATGTTCTTAGGAAGAGATCATTGCGATGAACCAGGACATCAATCGTTGAGGAAGTCTCCGCACGCACACCGGATCCACGTACCATTTCCTGGAATAAAACAGCCGAGACCGGACCCGTACGATTATCCAGAGGTGGGTCCCTCCGATGATTACGATTGTGCCGTCCCTCACGGTCGGTCGTTTTTCGCCGATCTAGAATTAACCTCTGTAAACATCCAATTTTTTCCTCTTGCAGGGTTACTATTAACTTCGGACTGAAAGAATGCGGATGTCAGCATCCAGACAACATTATCAGAAAGGTATGAGACACTCAAAAGTTCAACAGATTATGACAGATTTAATAACCCAACCCTTTTATTAATTTAGGTTACTGTCATCATCAAAGCAGAGGGATCATCCGATTAAAGAAGAGACTTGCGCCTCTATTTTTAAGAAACGTACACTCTTTTTGTAAAATAAAAGTATATTTAAGTCTAGTTTATTAATCCCTGCTAAATTAACCAAAATGATTTTACATGGGCCATTGCACAGCGGTTCCACAATAAGCATTCTAACCACTGTTTCATGCACCCACACACCTCTGTAAAAAACATTGTCCTCGTTTCGTATTGTATCTTAGTAAAACACTACATCCGAAAATAATATCAACAAGTATATTCCTTTTTAATCCCTGTGGAGTCCACTTGTCATACTATCATTTTCCGTCTGTTGTCGCCATTTTAATGTATCGTCTGTGTCACCACGTGCTCCTTCCTTATTACCAACTTGTATTTGTAAAAGTTGAGTCAGGTGCACACCTACCAACTGTTTCTATACTCTGTTGCCATACGTGTTCGTGTAGATTTACACTACTATGTGTTACACTGCACCACATTCACTGTAATTTTATGTTGTAAAATGTATGTCAATGGTTTGTCAGTGAAGGACAGTATTAAGAATTATTAGTGAACTGTCATCATCTCCATTGTTTTAACCAGTGTATGGCATATCACACCTCACACTTTTGTTAACACCTATTGTACTTGCACTTCACTGTACCTGCACTTAGACCAGTATGTTAACCGGCCAAGTTTTTTACCACTAATAAATATAAATTAAACGTCCTGTCATAATAAAGAATTATTATCATCTATATTTGTTGCACAATTCACTGTCACTTTCCGCTTCTGTTAGCGCGGTTTCCCGGGCACACCGAGCGCGGGAGACACGTCACCGTGACGTCATCGGGTCACGTATACAACCGATTTATGCTGTTTTCGGCAATAATTAAGCGCTTCGATGACGGAAAACGCGCCACCACCCACTTTTGATACACACTGTTCTCACTAGTTTCAGTAGCTCACAGGTTTAACTATCATTAACGTCCGAAATGACACTTTACTGTTGTGCGAGGCCGACGTGGCCGTCACGTCATCCGCCCTCCACGTACGCGACTGAAACTTCTTACGGTAAAAAACACGCAAAGGCGACATTTTCCGCACACTAGACCGCACCATCTCGGTTTATAACAATTCTCTGTTAATCGCGAAACTGATTTCACGGCCTGAAAGGTCGAAATAAGCCCACTTCACTCTTAAACGTCGCCAGCGTGGACGTGACGTCATGCCATGACTAAAACGCTTTTCCAGTTAATTATCAGTAATTAACAAAGTCCACATTAACAAAAAGTATATGAATCAAGAGTATTCGACGCCGCGAATCACTCGAATCACCGTTTAACTTCAAAAACACGTTTCAAACCACCCGTTTTTATTCGTCTTGGCGGAGCGACCTCAGACACGTCCGCTCGCCATGCCAGATACCACCGAGCTCCAGCTTGTTCTTGACCTGTTCTACCCTGTTCTTGACCTGTTCTAACCTGTTCTAACTTGTTCTTGACCTGTTCTAGCCTGTTCTTGACCTGTTCTAGCCTGCTCTTGAGCTGTTCTAACCTGTTCTTGACCTGTTCTTGACCAGTTCTTAACCTGCTCTTGACCTGTTCTTGACCTTTCTTGCGTTGTTCACCGTCGTCCTTCACTCATTCGAAAATCGTTCTTGACCCGTTCGCAGCCTTTTTCGCAGTCGTTTTTGACTCGTTTGTAGCCGCTTTTGACCCGTTCGTAGCCTCGTTCACAGACGTCTTTTGACCGATCATCGGAGTTCTTGAGTTGTTTGTAACCTTGAGTGTAGCCGTTAAGAACGTGTTCGTAGCCTCGTTCGCAGCCCTGCTTGAGATGCTGATAGCCTCGTTCGAAGCTGCTAGATCGTTCACTGCCACTGCCACTCATTGTAGTTAGATAGCAGTTCAATAATTCTTCGTAGTTGTTCGATAATTATTCGCAGCCGTTCGATAATCCTTCGTAGCTGTTCGATAAGCGTTTGATAGCCGCTCCTAATCCGTTTACTGATGCTCATTCAGGTTGATAGCTGTTTCTGAGTTAGCGTTAGTCGAGCGTTGAAGTTCTTTTAGCACAATCTGTATTGCTCGCACGTCCTTCTCAAGCGAAGTCAGCTTCCCGTCTAATTCTTTCTGTCGATTCATTAATCTTTTAACGCAGGATTCCACGTACAGTTTGTTGACGGCATCAGTGTCAGCCTCTGGTTGCGCTATACGGCGAATCTTACGCGACCTTGCATCGAAGTCTGTAATGACGCGACACAAAGCGTTTTCGTGCACATAACTTTTTACCAATCCTATCCCAAGAACCGTTTGTGCCGGTTGCATCATATCTTGGATCGAATAATCCAAATTTGTTGATAGGAATTTTTTTCTGATGCTTCGTAAAGTGTCACGCAACGCTGATCGACTGATTAGTTTTGTCGAGACATCATTTAATTTATAATAATTCCTGCTTCGCGAAGTTCCTCGATGATCGACTGGATCTCGTCGTGAGCGTTGTAACCAGCTTGGCGCGAAGCGTTGAGCAATTGTAGCCGATCCACTAGCTCGTTGGGATTGTCCCAGTGCACGTAATCAATCATATTGTTGGTTAGCGTCATAGCGCGAGGCATAGATATCCCCCCTCCAGATTTTGTATTTTTCGATTCGAGTGACATCAACGGTGCAATTATATGTTTGTACTTGTACCCCCTGTTACCCTTCAAATGGCCCTGCGCATCATAATCGCGTCTATGCGCATTCGTCACCAATAATATGCTCTTGTATTTTTCCAAATCGTTCCCCCTCGTGTAAAGTTCGTCATCGGGAATTCTCTTGAAGATCAACTCGTACAATCCTGGCGTTCCAATGTACCGCACGTTGTCTATGATAATAGAGTCATCTTTGTTGATGTTGAATCGTTTGTTGCCGAGTCGCATTTCATTCTTTCTGTCAAAATAGACTCTATACACATGATCAATCTCGTGATTTCTGTCGCCACCGAGCAAAGCGCCTATGTACTTTTGCCCAAGTGGTCCAAAGTACTCCCGCACCGTTTCTTGACCTTCCGGCGTTTGTAACTTGTTTGGGACAAACGATGATTCGAGCATGTTGCCCGAGGTTTCGAAATCATCTTTGTTTACGCTTGTTGGTGCGGCTAACGGCGTAGAGGCTATCGACGGTTCATACAGTAAAATGTCCGATTGTTTCCTTTTTTCGGTGTCGCATCTTCCTCTTCCTCTTCCTTTTCCTGTTCTTCTTCCTCTTCCTCTAGCTCCTCATCTTTATCTTCTTCCTTCTCATCCTCCTTGTATCGCTTGATGGGTAAGATTTTAATCTTTGCGCTACTCTCCGACTTATTTTTCACCGCGATCGAGTTGTCGACAATCTTTTGCAGCGGCTCGATAATAGGTTTAAAATGGGTCTTGACCGCGATATCGTCATCGATGTTACCGGTCTTCAAAGCGCGATGTTTCTTGCGGATCGATTCGCTCGTTTTCGCAATCTCCTTCGCCATCTTTTCACGCTCGCGAATATTATCGCTCCCAGCCATATCGGTAGAGAGTGTTGAACGCTCGCGTTTCATCCCTCACGACAGAATGTAGGCAACGACTAATCGTTTTGTGGTATCGCAAACACGTTAAATCCGTTTCTGTATCGCCCGTTTGTAAGCAAGCTATCCTTGTCGATCACGAGAAATCCATACTTTGCTGCCAACAAGTACGACATAACTCACTGAAATCCTCGTATGACATGTCGATATTCACGTGATCGTTGTACACGTGTTTCAAGTTGGTGCCATCCTGTTTAAACAAGATTAGTAGGTTCGCGTTGTCGCGTAAAAGATGTTTCGATATTCTCGCGTATGTCTGGCAGAGATAGAAGCAGTCGACGTTCGAGCGTCCCATTGAAAAATATTCTCTTATCGTATTTTTTTGTCGCACGCCACGTCATCGAAAACGAAAATCGAGTTTGGACGTGCTTCGCTTGGTGGAATGACGTCACTGTTATTGGAGAATGTAAAATAGCCGATTTCATCGATCGACGTTAACAAATTCTCCAGATATCGATATTTTGGCTGTTGCAGTGACTTTGAATACACGTACACATTTTCAAAGCGGACGCCGTGCGGGCTTTCTATTAAACTAATCAACACGTTAGTTTTACCGCAATTCGAGGGGCCGCAAACGATTGCGCGTATAGTATTCGGCAGCATCGTACCGTGTCTACGCATCTCCGCGTTGTCCCCCATCGAGCGTAATCTGGCGTCGTAATTTGTCACGCGTATCGCGAAAGGTTGTCGCACGAATTTCATTTTCCCACTTCCGATTCGGATCGCACGCCTGTCTATTTATAGCTGCGCGGAACTACAAAGTGCTCAGTAATGAAAAAATGTTTGTCCTGCTATCAAGTCCTTACGAAATTCTCGATTTGAGTACTGAACAGCTACAGTTTGTATCTAAAGCAGTTTTATTGTGAATGTGTGGCAAATCACGTCCACTACGTGTGGGACAAATTTCCGGAATACATAAAAGCGGATTCGGAGGTTCAGACCTATCGTCGCTGTTTCGAACATTACAATCGACCGTGGCAACAAACGCACATTGACGGTCTACCGCCGCTGATAAAAGATTGTCG
Source organism: Anoplolepis gracilipes (assembly GCF_047496725.1). Classification (NCBI taxonomy): domain Eukaryota; kingdom Metazoa; phylum Arthropoda; class Insecta; order Hymenoptera; family Formicidae; genus Anoplolepis; species Anoplolepis gracilipes. Next base: position 4,439,354 of record NC_132986.1, on the reverse strand, counting down.
CGAATGTCAACGCAAATAGGTAGAGGTCTATTAAATCGTGCGATAAACTTGTCGTGAATGTCACCGCAAATAGGCAGAGGTCTATTAAATCGTGCGATAAACGCGCTTCCTATCGAATTGCATATTCCTGGATATCAGTTTTGCGGTCCGAGCACGCGGCTAGAAAAACGATTGGCTAGAGGTGATCGAGGTATCAACCCATTGGACGCGGCGTGTCGTGAACACGATATAGCGTACTTTCGGAGTAATGATCTTGCCGAAAGACTCGCGGCGGATAGGATACTCGCCAAGAAAGCGCAAACTCGCATCACTGCAAAAGATTCGTCTCTCGGTGAGAGAGCCGCAGCCACAGCTGTCTGGACAGCGATGAAAACCAAGACGAAGTTCGGTATGGGTTTAAAGACGAAAACGAAGAAAAAGAAGGTGAAAAAACGAATACTTCCGGTAGCAAAACGCGGGGGTGTATTACCAATTCTACCAGTGTTGGGCGTTCTCGGATCTCTGATTGGTGGAGCGGCTGGTGTAGCAAAGATGGTGAGCGATGGAAAAGCTACACAACGTCAGTTTCAAGAGATGCTACGTCACAATCGCGCCATGGAAGGTCGCGGATTGTAACTCGCGCCATACAAATACGGACGAGGAGTCTGAATGAGAAAGAAAAAAAAACGTCAAAGAGACGCTAAAAATGCCAGAGGGCGTAACTACCAACATACAATTGCTGCAACTAGCAAAACGTATGCACATTCCGTATTTTAGAGGTGTTTTTATCCGTGATTCATTACCGATCGGTAGTATATATCGAAACGAGAGCGGCATCATAAATTTGGATAACGCTAAAGGCTCGGGTACTCACTGGGTAGCGTATGCAAAGAGGGCGAATCGCGCTATATATTTTGACAGTTTTGGCAATCTTCGGCCGTCGAATGAATTGGTGCGATATTTAAATGTGACAAAAATAGAATATAATCACACATCCTATCAAACTTATAATCAAAGCATCTGCGGACAATTGTGCTTGCAGTTTCTCCGAATGGTCGATGCACGCGAATTTAAAGACATACATTGCGCTATTTAACTTAGTATTCGTTAAACAGTTTGGTCAACATGTCTATGACATTCACGCTGGCTGGAAAGAGCAGCGTTCTCGCGGCAAACTACTTTCCCAACGTAGATTTAAGCGACGGTGAATACGAGCTCGGTCTAGCGGATTTCGAGAGTTATCACACGATATCGAACGTGAATTCCTCGAATAATAAATTTTACTTTGGCAAAGACGATGCGGAAATTACGATTCCCGAGGGATCGTACGAGCTGCAAGCAATACATGAATTTTTGAAACATACAATTTCACGAAAACGTTTGCAACACACAGTTCGTGATGGTGATAAAAAACACACTGACGACGACGATGACTTTGAGGCTGGAGAATGGCCTATAGTGCTCCGCGCTAATTACAATACGATGAGGAGCGAGATCAAATGCGCCTACAGAATAAATTTTAGCAAGCCTAACAACATTGGATCGCTGCTAGGATTCTCGAACCATATACTGCAGCCGCGAAAATGGTACGAGTCGGACGTGCCGATTAACATTATCAACGTGAACATTATCCGTGTCGAATGTAATGTGACTGCGGGTGCGTACAACAACGGCAAACTCGTTCATATAATACACGAATTTTCACCAAGGGTACCACCAGGATATAAGATATCGGAAACACCGGCGCACATCATTTACCTACCGATCATCGTGCAGTACATTACGGATTTAACGTTACGCGTTGTCGACCAGGAAGGACGATTACTCGATTTTCGAGGAGAAGAGATCACCATTAGATTGCATATACGGCGGCGGCAAAATTAGCGTGTGATGCTCGTGTTGAACGGATCGAAAGACGTGAGAGACAACACAATCTTTACGACGCCAGCGACAACATCGACGTTTGCTAATATCCAATCATCCGGCACTAAGAAAAAGAAATTGAACGCATCAAACGTTGCGTTTTTACAATCTTTGGGATTCGCGGTGCAAAACATTTGAACGATGACTGACATTCTCAACATCGCGGACGAGCTAATCTTTGACGATCGCATCGTCAAGATTGAGACTCACTCCTACAACCCATTCGCCAACACAACGTTCGGACACAGTGATGAGATAAGAATACCCATATAACAACAGGATCTGTATACATTGCCGTATGAGAGTTTTTTATACATCGAGGGAGAATTGAAGATAAAGAAGCCAACTGCCGGATCCGATGTGGTACTGCAAAATAATTGCGTTGCATTCATGTTTGAGATTCGATACAAACTCGATGGTGTGGAGATTGATCGGAATAGAAACGTGGGAATAACAAGTATGCTTAAAAACTATGTAACAATATCATCCGATAGAAGCGTGATTATGAGAAATGCTGGCTGGAGTGAGCCAACTATTGTGGATGGACACTTTAATTTTTGCGTACCGCTCTACATGTTATTGGGATTTTGCGAGGATTATAGACGCATAGTAATTAACGCTCGTCACGAGTTGATCTTAATACGATCGCGCAATGACAACAATTGTCTGTTTGGAGCTTCGACGCTGGAGCCTATGATCAACATATTCAAGATACAATGGCGAATGCCACATGTGTTGTTGAGTGAAATTAAAAAGCTGTCTATGCTGCGCGCTCTGGAAAGCGGACGCTACCTCAGCATGGGTTTTCGCTCGTGGGATCTGTACGAGTTTCTGCTGTTGCAGCGTACAACCAAGCATTCGTGGGCCATTAAGACCGCGACTCAGCTGGAGAAACCTCGATACGTTATCTTTGCTTTGCAGACAGGTCGGAAGAATGTTATGTCCGAGGATACGAGTAAATTCGACGACTGTAAATTAACAAACGTGAAACTCTATCTGAACTCGGAATGTTATCCGTACGACGACATGAATCTGGATTTCGATAAAAACAGATGGTCGATTCTGTACGACACGTACGTGCGTTTTTGCAAAAACTATTACGGATACGAGTACCTCGAACCGAGTCTCACCGTCTCACTGTTTCTACATTACGGTCCGTTTGTGATCATCGATTGTTCTCGACAAAACGAATCGGTCAAGAGTGCAACCGTGGATGTGCGATTGGAATTTGGGTGTAAGGAGAATGTGTCTAATAATACGACTGCGTACTATCTCATCATACACGATCGCGTGATCCAGTACAACCCGTTGACCAACGTTGTACGTAAAATTACCTAAGTGTTTGCGGCAATAATTTAGAGAGGACGCAGGATATAAATCCAAGTGTTATGAGATGGTTGTCATTCTTCTTCTTAATTAACGAAGAGAGATCTCGTCATGTCTGTACCAACGTTTGTCGATCTGCAAGGATTTATCATTTCGAATAAATTCATCGCAAAGGAGGTGTCGGTGCGAAGAGGAACTGTTCTCGCATATTACATTTTTCGGAGTCCTATACCATGGCATCTCGTTACAAAATCCAAAAAGTGTCAAGCTTCATGGTTGGATGGCGAATCATCATGGACTACAATGGGAGGATGGAATCGTTGCGTACAGCATGGCGAAACGATTGATTACAACAGCTGTAGTTGAAAAAGAAGATGATGAAATGCAGTGTATTGTATAGGTTAAAGGATACCAGAAACGAGAATGGCTAGCTAATATGCTCGGCGACGATGAGAGAGAAAATTTAATCATCGAGACCTTGGATGCTGATTACGACGATATTGAATCTCTAAATAATCCAGATGTTAAAATACTATGCGATGTGGAAAACATGTTAAGAATTGCGCATTACAAAATATATTCAAAATATTTAACTGGTGGTTGCAACGCCAGAAAGAATTGCAAGATTTGGAAAAATAAAATATTTAAACATTAATATGTTTTATCTCTTATTCTCCCTCCTCATTTCCTCCCTCCCTCACGAGTCGTTTAAGAATTCTTTTTTATCCGAGTATCGTCTGTCCCTTCTCCTAAAAATTTCAGAGCACTAAAATATTCTAGAATCTCCCACCACATTTACCACTAATCTCCCCCCCCCCCCCACTACTTTAAAAAAGGGATGTCACGTATATTTGATTCTTCATATGATCAGTGTTGCGTTAACCGTTCGTAAAAGTGGTCCACTTTTGAAATCTGGAAATATGTACTACGTCGAAAGAAGGCGGTTCCAACAGAAGGATGAATAATTACGTACCGAGTCGTTATGAAACTCCATCGTTTGAGAACAAATGTAACAAGTAAGTTTTTGTTTAACTTCTTTCTTTTTTTTTCACAAATTGTTTTTTAAACTAATTTTATTTTTTTTATTTTTCTACAGCATTTCGTTGAAGCGTCGTACGATTCGTATACTAGGTAGACGATACGCATTGACAGCCACGGAATTCAAATTCCTTGAAATTGGTATCAACGTGGGTCCACCGAGTTACGTGGAAATTGTCATAGGAGATCATCAAGGAAAGGAACTGATATTATCTCTCGAAACGTGGAAGGGACTCTACGAACAACGTTGCAATATTCACAATTTACTGCGAAAGGACTCTAAAGATACCTATAAGTGTTGGACCGCTAACAGTGCGAGTTCATACGATTAACGATACTAAACTTATAAGTCTCGAATCTTTAAACGTACGCATGATGATGCTTGAATCGACGTTACACCGTATGTTTGATCTCGATCAATGCATTGATGTAACCTTTGATCGATTGGTTAGAATCACCGAGACAGTCGATACTAAGTTTACACAATTCTCCAATATCGCGTCCACTGTAACGGATAATAAAGAAATATCAAATGTAATACGCGCCAGCGACGCCTTCAATAAACATCAACTCGTTGATTGCGAATTGGCAGCTTTAGTTTTTAGTCACAATATGTAATAATAATAAAAAAAATGTAAAAGAGAAGAATAAAGTTTTTTAAATTTAAATCATGATATAATTTATTTGCACGCATTTCCCATCCGTGCTTCCTCCCACCCGTAAACAGTCCCAGTTCTCATACGTAGCTCGTTGCGGGGGATGACGTCATGCTGGGAAGGGAGAATGCGAAGCTAGGGACCGCGAGAGAGTAAGCGCTAGGAAAGAAAGAGATAGCGCGAGGCGAAGGAGAGCGAGAGAGTAAGCGCTAGGAAAAAAAGAGATAGCGCGAAGCGAAGGAGAGCGAGAGAGTAAACGCTAGGAAAGAAAGAGATAGCGCAAGGCAAAGAAGAGCGAGAGAGTAAGCGCTAGGAAAGAAAGAGATAGCGCGAGGCGAAGAAGTAAGGAAGATGTCTCACCCCCGTTTTATGGGCGATTTTTCGCGAGGGTACAAAGCTGTCGAACGCCGGCGCTTAAAATCCTAATGATAAAATAACCATAAAATAGTCAAAAATTAGGACAAAAAAAAACAGTTTTATGGCTTCTAAAGTGCCCTCGGCTATAAATCAATCACAAAGATAAGATTTTCCGCGAGGGTACAAAGCTGCCAACCGCCGGCACTTAACGTTGGCGCAGTTGCAAATTCTTCCCTAAAAAAAAAATAAGGAAGATGTCTTACCCCCGTTTTATGGGCGATTTTATCATTAGGATTTTAAGCGCCGGCATTTAAAATCCTGATAAAATGACCATAAAATAGTCATAAAAATTAGAAAAAACATTAAATGACCATAAAATAGTCATAAAAATTAGAAAAAAACAGTTTTATGGCTTCTAAAGTACCCCTCCTCCCCCGGCTATAAATCAATCACAAAGATAAACATCTGTTTTTGGACGTGGGTAGGACCCCCTCCCCCCAACCCACCCTGGGTTAGAATCCCCATAGCCCCCCTACTGAATGCGTACGTTACGTTCTATTTCTTTGCTATTACTCTTAATCAGAAGTTTTATAATACTGCTATTAACGTTACTATTGACAGGAAGATTTATCTCTATTTCGTTAGATATCGCGCACATTCGTTGACACAGTTGAAAATTAAATTTAGTTGATTCAAATGAACGTTTACACACCCAACTATATTTTCTAGTTCCAGAAAGGTTGCTCTTTGCATTACTATCGCAACGCTGTAAGTTTTCCGTTTCTTCGGTATAAGCCTGTTTGCGTTCGTATCCTCAATGTTTTCGGAAGGAAGATCTTGCACGTTTTCGCGATACACTACTAGCACAGCTCCAGCACCATATGCGGTAGTAAAATTTATAATTACTTTGTTGATGATAATCGTACTCTGTTTAATTTTATCACCATTTAAGTACAAAGATATCTGTTTCATGTTTTCTTGAAATTTCTGCCAAGATTCCATATCGAAGCAAATTCCTGCAGCGCTATGACATGTTAATTTAACAATCGGTAGAAAATCCAGTTCCTCTCCATCCGACGCCATAAGTCTCACATGAATTTTCTTCGTATAGGATGAATTCGGGCCATATGTCATGGATAACAACATACGTTGCAGTTCGATTTTTCCCTCGGAATTGCATTCTGTCTTAGAAGCGCTGAAGGAATACAAAGATTTCTTGAAATTTCCTTACGATTGTTCATGATAGCTGCTTCTGCGTAGGAAATCGAAGTTCGAATAATCGCGTTCGATGTACAAACGAAAACAGCAAACTTTTACAGTTGAACTTGTGAGTTCGGATGGCAGGAAACAACTGAACTTAATTTGCTCGAAATACTTAAATTAGACAGATGAAATAGAAAAGTGGTTGGGAATGCGCGCGCAAAATAATAAGAAAAATTACGTGTATGGAATTTTAAATCGATTAAAAAAATAGATTATTATAAAAATGTGTGTTACCCTTTATAGCTTGCCTGTGTCTCGTCTAATGTTCAGAGAATAATATTTTTATAATCAAATTTTTACAACGTAGTTTTACAAAAATCATGAAAAATATAATAAAAGAATTTTTCATATATATATACAGGGTGTCCCGTAACTCTTAATTAATATTTTAAGGAGTGAAAGAAGATTGAATTTTGAATAAAAAGTTCTTTTTCTGATTTTGGCTCAGACCATTATTTACCGAGTTATTAAGAATTAAAGTTGATCTAATCAGACGGCGCGCGGCCGGAGTACTTAGGAGCGTAGCATGCCATGGGACCCTTCGCTTACCGTACATTTTCTCCATTAAAATTTTATTTTAAATTTTCTTGTTAAATAACGAATAAATAAATAAATCAATAAATTGATAAATAAATAAATAAATAAATAAAGAAGAATAAATACAGTTACAAATGTATACAAATTTCTGATTGTTTTTTATTCTTATTTATTATTTCTTATTATTTTGTTTATTTAATTATGTATTATTTATTTATACACTTATTCAATTATTTAACCGATAAATTCTCACGGCTAATCAAGCAGTGATGAGAATAACTACGGGATGTTCGCCGTGAATATTTAGGAAGATTACTGTCAAAAAAGAACATTATCATAATAAATAAATTGTTTAAACAATTTCTTAAAAAATTGTCTTTACATGCGTCATATACATATGATACTTACGTAATTTTTTTCACGAAAACGACGGTGCTCTTAGTTTTTACTTAAATTTCAACTTTTTGAGAAATTTTTAAAACAATTTGTTTATAAACAATTTAATTTGACAATTTCGTCATTTTGGCGTATCGTACATGATTCTTCATAAAAATCCATCAGATTGTATGAAAAAAAAATATTTTTTGTCACAATTCGATGAATTTTTATGTATTACAATTTCGATAGCGAATAGCGCTATCGAAATTGTAATACATAAAAATTCATCGAATTCTTCTAAATAACTAAAAGATAAAAAAATTATTTGAAAAATTGGCGATGATTAATGATGAAATACTTACGTACTGATTAATTTCGGATTAAAATAATAGATTTTAAATAAATGAAACCTCGGTGCGATGTCGTTGGTGCGGGATTTGGGAATATATATTTCACCATAATCCCGTACAGGAATTTATAGATTTTGTAACGCGTTCGACAAAATATTTTAAACAAATAATTTGTATCGCACATAACGCTAAATCGTTTGATGCTCAATTTATTTTACATCATATCGTGGAAACCGTATCTCGTTAGAGCGCGTAATAGCCGCGAGTAATTTTAAACGGAACGAAAATGGTTGTATTAACGGTGGGATGTACAAAATTTATTGACAGTATTAATTATATGTCGATGCGTTTATCCGAATTATCCAAGGCTTTCGGTCTGACGGATATTTCGAATAAAGGCATTTTTCTTCACTTATTTAATACTATCGATAATCAAACTTATGTCAGTCCATTGCCCAATGTACAATATTATTCACCTGATTCCATGCAGGTAAAAGAACGCGAAAAATTTTTGGCATGGCACTCTGAGATGACTCGTGCGAACTACGTGTTTGATTTTCAACGCGAAATATTGCTTTACTGCCATAATGACGTAGATATTCTTAGACGAGCGTGCATGACTTTTAAAAAGATCTTTTTACAGCGCGGTGATGTGTCGAGGAATGTACAACTATTGCTTATATACGTGCATGAAAGTATTCAGAAAAAAACTTCTTGCGCGAAAGAGAGATAGATGTCATTCCTGTGGGTGGTTACAGACGTGTAAATATTCAATCGCGCAAAGTCCTACAGTGGTTAGTGTGAAAGGAGCGTGAGCTCGGTCATCACATTATCCACGCAGGGCGAAGCAGAGAATACCGTTTATCCGATGGCACGCTTGTCGATGGATACTACTGAGATTGTGGAAAACAGAGTAACAGAATATTACGCGTTACAGTTTCACGGATATTTGAATGTAGGAGAAATGAGCGAGAGAGCTATAGGACACCGCGTTGTCTCTATATGCGTCTCGTTCGCTCTCGCGCTCATGTCATGCTTTCTTTCCTATTCCTTCAAGAAACGTGGTTGAGCCCTGCGTATCGAATGCCATTCATAAAATTATAATTATATCATATTAATATTAGAAATTCATCGGTTTCATATATAGCAAAAAAATATGCTTATTCTAATTAAATAATTTATTTATGATTGCGTATTTTTTTCCTATTATGTAAAAAAATTTGGTAAAAAATATATGTACATGTATCATTATGAGTAATTTTGAGATTCACTAGACAGTAATTGTAAACTTGCACCCGTTTGTAATTAAATTTACAATTACATATAAATAAATGTGTAGAAATCATAATTCGTGATATAAAATATTTTTTGTAATTGTATTATTACAAAACTCAAATTTTAAATTTCCGATAAAAAATTATGTATAGTTATGCAGAATTGAATATTATTATACAAGATTTTACACAATTGTGTAAAAATATGTATAATTATTATAGATGACACCGTATAAAACGTTACATATATTTAGATATAAATGAATTGATAGCTACAATTAGAATTATGTATATGTAAGCTTATACATACTTATACACAATGCCTGCAATATTTTATGTATAATTATATATAATTATATATAAAATGGACAAATTTTGTATATAAATTTGTATAATTAGATACGACTATTTTTGTCTGATTATATATAAAAATTTTTTACCAGGTTTATAACACAATATCGATATCTGATCGAATTCTATCGACCTATCCTATGGATTCCCGAAACCCATACTTAAGCGTAGTCTAAGTACACGTTTTTAATATTAAGAAAAAACAACTGTATATATATATATATAGTATATATAGAAAATAAACAAAACAATGTAACAAAGATAATAGTAAGAAAAGCGTCGTCTCTCCGTTTTCTTTTTGCAACGGGGGAGGGATGTTATAGCCCGAGACTATAACTAATTAACATTAAATAATATATATAAAATAATAATCAATTAATAATTAAGAAAATATAATAAAAGTATAATTGCGGAATACTAACGAAATAAGCCTTGCGAAATGAACGATATCCGCATACCGCAATCGGAGCGTTGACCGCGCGTACCGTTGACATAGTGAGCTACGCGCGAAACCCGAGACAAAGCCGGAGGCGAGGATTGCGAAAGAGCGCAAGCCAGGAAGTCCGACTCTTGGACCCGCTGCGCTTGCACTCAGCGCGAGTTGAGCAATCCGATCGAATTTTAGGACGGTCGCTCAACGGTATAAAAAATCCACCCGCGCTCGGACGCGCGGGCAGTCATAAAGTGAATCAGGAATAACCCTAACTGCAGCGGGCAGTCTTACAAACAAACCAAGTGTAATCGGCAGTAATAAGACCGAATTGAGAGTGATCGATACTGCAGCGGGCAGTCTTACTATCTAAGTGCCGAGATCGCTAACGTACGCGGACACACGCCTACCGACGTCTGAAGCAGCCACGTTCATCGAACTACCTCCAGGCCGAACGAGCTCGGCCTACCTCTCAACAGCTAGCCGAAGGGGAAGGAACCCTTGTAAGAAAAACCACTGTACTTGGGTGAAAATATACTATATTTTCTAACAACTACAAGGGCTCCAAATTAATTAAATCAAAGACGCCTTCCTGCGCCCTGACTCTGCCGTCCTTCACGGATCCCAGTGCCGTACCGCGGCACAACAGCTTAAAAGGAGAAACTATGATCACCGAAAATAAAATAGCGCTCACGGAAGTTACAGGGCATAAAGTTTATACAATAGAAACAATAAACGCCACAATAAATTGTAAGAAAGGAAGAATTAAACAAAAGATGTATGTGGTAAAAGACGATTTTCCGATCGAATACGACGGAATACTCGGAGTAGATTTCCTGAAGAGACAAGAGACCATTTGCGATTATGCCAAGAAGCAACTACGAATCGGGCGAAGTATTTTGAAGTTAAACTCGTATCGAAAATTCACGTTGCAACCATGCAGCGAAACGATAATTCAGGTAGCAACGAATCAAAATATGATCGAAATAATACAAGCAGAAGAAACGAGACCCGGAATCTTTATAGGAAGCTGCCTAGTGGAGCCAAAGAATTATTTATGCCCAGCAAGTGTGATAAATACAACCGATGCTGAGGTAACCCTATTAATGCCACAGGTAGTGATTGGGAAGATACCGAAGGAAATGAGGATAGAAATAAATACTGTTAACCTAACCTAACCTAACCTAACGGGGAAGATGACACCCCGAAAAAATAGTACGAGCTCTCCAAGCGGACATCTAAACAAAGAGGAAAGAAGAGCAATACAAGAAATATGCCGAGATTATAGTGATGTATTCCATCACGAAGGAGAGCCGCTTACATGCACTAACACAGTCACACACCGTATAGCAACAAAAGCAGATAGCTCACCGGTCAACGTACGACTGTACCGTCTGCCAGAGAAGCATAAAACAGAAGTACATCGACAAGTACGAGAAATGTTAAAAGATGAAATTATTAGATCTAGTACGAATCAGTGGAACGCACTACTATTGGTGGTACCGAAAGAAAGCGGATGCATCAGGAAAACAGAAACTCAGAGTAGTGGTCGATTTTCGTAAACTAAACGATCTCACAATAGGTGACTCGTTTCCGTTACCTAATATCACAGATTCATTAGATAAGTTAGGAAACGCGAAATATTTTACAACGTTAGATTTAGCCTCAGAATACCATCAAATATGGCTGAAGAAGACAAAAATAAGACCGCTTTCACCATATGGGCATTATGAATATAATCGAATGCCTTTCGGGTTAAAGAACGCACCCACAACGTTTCAACGATTAATGAATGCAGTGTTAACCGGTATTCAGGGCATCAAATGTTTAATATATTTAGATGATATTGTTATCTTTGGTGCAAGTTTGCAGGAACATAATAATCAATTAATAGAAGTATTGAAGAAACTATGAAAGAATAAGTTTAAACTGCAGCCTGACAAATGCGAATTTCTCCGAAAAGAAGTAGCCTACTTAGGGCACGTGATCAATATACAAGGGATTCATCCAAAATCGAAGCCGTGAAGAATTTCCCGGTACCCCGAAAATTAAAAGATATCCAAGCATTTATAGGGTTAGCCGGATATTATCGACGGTTTATCGAAAATTTCTCAAAAATAGCGAAAGCGCTAACAAAACTGACAAAAAAGGAAAACACATTTGAATGGACACAGGAGCAAAACGCATTTGAAGTATTGAAGAAAAAACTGACGACAGCACCGGTATTAAGATACCCCGACTTTGAAAGAGAATTCATTATAACGACGGATGCGTCGGACTACGCAATCGGCGCAATATTATCACAAGGAAACATAGGACGAGACCGGCCTATAGCTTATGCGAGTCGAGTATTATCCAAAGCAGAACAGAACTATACGACAACGGAAAAAGAATTACTCGCGATAGTATGGGCGGTAAAACATTTTCGACCATATCTATATGGAACGACAATAATATCGGACCACAAATCATTAATTTGGCTATTCAACGTAACCGATCGCGGATCTCGATTAATTAGATGGTGATTGAAATTGGAGGAATATGATTATGTCATCGTACATAAGGCCAGAATAACAAACAGAAATGCTGACGCGCTAAGCAGACACGTGCCAAGCGTTAACGTGTTAGACGAGGATGAAGAACATGGGACAGGGATAGCGAAAGACTACACGGAAGAGGAGAAGCAACGTATACTATACGAATATTATGATGCACCCATGGGAGGACATCAAGGAGTAAAACGAACCATTAATAGGATTCGATTAACACATAATTGGCGAGGATTAACACGAGACGTAGAGAATTATATCGCAAAATGCGAATTGTGTCAGAGGAACAATTATCCAGAAAAATCAAAGTACCATTGATAATAACGGATACGCCAGACAAGCCGTTTGAAAAATGTGCTCTGGATATTGTGGGGCTGTTGACAGTGACGGATAAAGGGAATAAATACATCCTAACATTTTAGGATAACGTAACACAATTTAACAAAGCAATGCCGATTCCTAATCAAGAGGCTACGACAATTGTAAAGGAATTTACGACGAAAATTATTTTCGAATATGGAATTCCGGATAAAGTTTTAACCGATCAAGGAACGAATTTTCTGAGTGACGTTTTCAAGAGCGTATGTAAATTACTAAGGATTGCGAAAATTCAGACAACAACGTATCATCCCGAGAATAACGGAGCGTTAGAACGTTCTCATTGGACATTGGCAGAGTATCTACGACATTATATTAACGCGGATCAGACAAACTGGGATGAGTGGATTCCTTACGCAATGTTTACATATAATACTACACTACACACTGTTACGGGATTTACACCGTTCGAACTGATGTACGGACACAAGGCGATTCTACCTACGACACTGACGCAGCCGCCTAAGCTCACATGTACATACGACGATTATGCAAATGAAGTGCGAGAAAGACTGCGAGCAATGCAGAAATGAGCAAAGGATCATGTACAAGCAGAAAAAATTAAAGCAAAGAAGAAGTATGATAAGAAAACCAAAGAAATAAAATTTCTAGTAAGAGAAAAGGTTCTCTTACATGATAAAACAATCCGTAGAGGGCGATCCAAAAAATTAGACGCATTATGGATAGGACCCTACGTAATCACCGAAAGAAATTCGGATGTAAATTACACAATAAAAAAAGGGAGAAGAACTGTACGCGTACACGTGAACCGATTAAAATCTTTCGTGGAAAATTAAATAGATGCGACACCGCGGAAAAGAGAGATAAGGAAGAAAGTATTACAGTATACATGCTGCATTATATAATACAAAGATATTCATATTACAGGAGTATGATAGCTAGAAGTGTGGATAGCACAGATCCAGGCATTACGACAGCATGGAACATCCAAAAATTCTCAAACGAGCCAGGGATTTATTTTGAAAAAATTGGGAAAGCAAATCAAGTCGAATCAGCGTGGAAAATGGTAATAAAATTAGATATTACGGCGTTGAGTCATCGACATCAGCAATTGCAAGGATATATGGCGCAGACCAGGGCGTTGTGTTACGATAAACTTTTGGAAGAAGATATGAAGGATACTTGCGATACTCTTTTACAGCTAACAGAAAAAGATAACGAGCAAGTAACAGCATTATTAACTCGAATCAAAACCAATTACCAGACATCGGAAAAACCACGTAGAGGATTAATCGATGGATTAGGAACAATAGCAAAAACGTTATTCGGAACAATGGACGTCGATGATGAAAGAATAATCAAAGAACAAATGAACCTTCTACAAGGAAAATAACAGACGTTACAGCATGTTATGAAGAACCAGATCAAAGTATTAAACGCCACAATAGCACATATTGATCATCTGGAAAAAGTTATTCAAGAAAACGAAGACAGATTTCTTAACATAACAGAAAAAATGAGACAGAGCTGGTTACAAACGGAAAAAGGTTACGGACATAGAGAAGAGCTAAACGAGCATTTTATTGTACTAAACGCAATTATAGGAAACTTAACGAACGATATGATGGACATTATCACACATCTACAAGACGTGAAAAAGGGAATAGTCAATATAAGATTAGTGCCGGTTGAAGAAGTAATAAGTAATCTCAGGGAAAAAGTGTCGCAAATGCCACAAGGAACGCATTTTCCATTTCAAATAGCACAAGGAAATTGGGAAACAATTGGAAAATTCATAACGATTAGCGCATATTATGATAGTACACATGTATATACAATATTAAGATTTCCGTTAGTAGGATATCTAGAATACGAATTAATAAAATCGATACCTTTATCTATATATAAGTACAACAATGTATTTGCGTTCATAGAAGTAAATCAACCGTGAATAGTAATAGATATAGACAGTCGAACATACTTTATTATGACGGAAAGAGATTTTCAAAACTGCATAATAAATAATCAGCAGTAAATATGCGAAAAAAATTATCTGATACATCGCGTAGAAGACCAAGCGCTATGCGAGGTGCAAACATATGTACAGCTAGGAACACACACAGATATCTGACTCTGACTGAAATCACTTTATCGCGACTTGATACTGAGATGTACCGTATTCTTAATCTCGCGACTCTCCGCGACGAGAGGGAAAGATGGAAAATGTATAAGGAATTACTTCAACGTTATCTTCACTTTGTTCGAGCTGCGAGAAAACGTTTACGCAAAGATAATGGCGAGGTAAATAAAGAGCAGAACGAAGACATGAAAGATTTGTACGATGACGATAACGATGAACTTATGGAAACGCAAACTTTAATTAGCAGCGACGGTAACATTAGCGGTAGTAATGTTAGTAGCAATTTCAGGAAAAAACGCGCTCAATCGGTGGAAATGATAAAACAAATAGTTGTCTCCGTGCAGAAATCTTATCTTGATAAAGCACGCGCTCTATTGAAATACTTGGTAGATACCCCGGCGTCTAAGATTAGCTGGGATAGACGCGGAGTTGTGACTATAGACGGTACAGTCGTAACAGGATCGAATATTTCGGATATCATAAACGATGCGATACGGGAAAGAAAAACAGTAAGAGCAACCGGAAGAATTCAGTTTGCTCGATTACTGCATGATATAAACACGCCTTCCAATCTCATAGATAATCGCGATTTGTTACGCGTTCAATGTATTAAAAATCCGTTACCTCGTGGGAACTCCATTCCAAAGAAAACTCAGCGTTCAAAATCATACACTCGTAAATTAAACGAATCCGACGCAGACGCGATATTTGTATCCGCCGATGAAACATTAACACACGATAACGAAGATTTTCCGTCGAAAGGGAAAAAACGTTTACTCGATTGGATGAAACTCTAATGTCGGAATTCGAAAAGTTGTATTACGTCTTCTCGCACTACGCAGGGTATTCTGTGATGGACAATTTATCGCGAGCTGTTAAACCGAATTTTAGTCGTAACGATGTTCTCGACTGGCTTAAATCGCAAGACGCGTACACGCTGCATCGATCGGTACGATGAAAATTTCCGCGTTTACATTATAACGACAAATATCGATAATTTGTGGGAAGCTGATTTGATTGATCTCTGTAATCTCAAGAGCTATAATGACGGTTATTCCTATTTACTTGTAGTAATCGATGTGCTTAGTAAATTTGTATGGGTTGAACTTTTACGTGACAAAACAGGTAACTGTGTAATACAAGCTTTTATTCTCGCGTATATTCTCGAGAAACAATGGTCGTCTATCCGTTTACCTACAGACCGACAAAGGTAAAGAATTTATTGCGCGTCCTGTACAAAAATTCTTAAAAGAAAAAGACATTCGTTTTCGCGTAACTCGCAATCTCGATATTAAAGCAGCTATAGTGAAGTGTTTTAATAGAACACTCAAGGAACGTATGTGGCGTTATTTTACGCATAAAAATACACGACGTTACATAAATGTTTTGCAGGATATCGTTCATGTTATAATCATACGCATCATTCCAGTATCAAAATGCCCACAGCCTGCGGTCGTTACGCGGGAAAATGCCCATATCACGCGCGAAAATATAACTCGCCGATGGAAAAACGAAAAACGCGAAAAACAAAAGGCTAAATATCTCGCTGACAAACTCGTACGGATCAGTAGAGTAAAAGTCACCTTCGAGAAAGGATACGAGGCGAAGTGGAGCGAGGAGATATTTCGAATTCATCGCGTTCTTGATTGGCGAAAACCACGAGTGTACGAACTAAGTGACTTAGCTGGCGAGGTCATAGACGGTATTTTTTACGAGCAAGAATTAGCTCGAGTTGAGAAAAATTTACAGGAGGAAGAATTTATCGTTGATCGCGTGATAAAGAGCAGAGAATGTGGTGATAATAAATAGCTGTTAGTTAGCTGACGTGGTTAGGTAGTAGATTGGATTCCCGCTTCAAGTTTAACAAATCTTCGAGATGAGGGAGGAACAATTTCTACTGGTTCTTCCGAGCAATAGCAGTATGCGTTATTTTCCGGACAATACTACCTCGTCATTTATTACGGAATTACCTCAAACGATACAGTTACACGGCGAATGAAAAGTCGCACTCACAAGGAGAGTGTTAAGCCTTTCCCTCACCAATTTTGTTGAAATTTTATAGAAATGTAGTATGGGTATAGACATAACTATAGCTATTAGGAGACGACGCAACCGTTGACGAGAAATCGCGGCTTGAATTTTAGTGCGCTCGTTTAATTCCCTTGCAGTAAAACATTTATCGAGCGTCGGCGTGGCACAGCGGACTGAGCGCCGCGCTAGAAATTTTATGGTTGCGTGTTCGCGCCCCGTTAGTTTTTAACTTTGTTTTTTATATACAGTTTTGATAAAAAAAAATTTTATGCATTTGAACTTTTCTTATTTTTAAGGGGATCCAACAGTGAATGTCGAACTTCGATGGGATAGCGTCCTCATTTAAGCGGAACTAAAATTATCGGTAATACCGACTGAATCGATAATACCGATAATTTCAATTCCATCGTTATCGACTAAATCTTTATATTGTTACGTCTGGTGATAAAATTTAAAAGCAGAAATCTGCAAAATTCTCTACAAGTCTAAAATCGAGAAATGAAAAATCAAAATAAGACTTAATTTAGATACTCTTAGTACGCTACTAATAGATATTATTTATGTTTTATTATTTATACTTATGTTTGGTCATTAGATCTAAATTCGTATATTAATAACGGTTATGAGAGGTTCTATAATAAAGCAATGAGAGTTTCTGATGCGTAACACATATAGATTTATAATCTTTTCCTGGGTTTTTGTCACCCTGCGTTCACCGGGATCCAGGAGTTAGTGATCTATCGCGATAATTCGTATGGATCTAACAATTTACTACTCACCCAACTTTTAATAAAATACAACTATTTCGTATTTTCAAATTCTCTTGATGAAGCCCTCAATGTCCTCTGAGTTGGTAGATAAAATCGTATACGTCGTACATATATATATATATATATATATATATATGTATAGGAGACGGGTATCTTGGTAAAGTAAAGATCTTCTTCCTGATTATAGTATGTCAAATGGCTGTGTATTAATTATAAAAATACAGGAATATATCTATAAAAAGGTGCGCGCTAAACTAACGAATACGAGATACTCGAGTAATGTAACGAATGCAGTGAAATTAGTAAGTCGGTGTTAATTAGTTGACGGTCGGAAGGAGACTGCTCTTTCTTTGCCTAATGAGGCGGGGATTTTTGCCTATGTAATGCTGTTGCTATCTCTCTCTCTCTCGTGCAATACCGTTTGTTCTGGTGGTCCGGTATGCGGCTCTCCAATTTTGTTTATAGACGATTCGGCCGAGCGTTCCCGCTTGTCTTAAGAGCGTCTTATAATTTCGTGTAATATTCGGAGTACAATTTTTATCGGATAGATTTTTCTTCTCTTCGAGTTTAATGAACAGAGTTATTTATGAGTCGATTTTTTAATCGGTATTAGTCGTAATAACTTGAAACAAAATCTGCTTGTTCCTTACATTATTTGTTACATTATTCGTTATTAATATTAAGATCTTTTTGATATATATATATATATACTTATATCTATAGTATTAATAGCGTAACCGCTTCAAGCTTGCTCTAATAGATAGATTTATACAAATCTCCTCACTCGGTAATGATTAAATTATAAAAATTTTAATATTTTCTACATGGCCGTCACAATACATATAATAGCGATTTCTGCTATTGTTTTCAATAATCAGATAACATTTAACATTTTTACTCTATCGTCTCGTACATGTTTATTTAAACATATCTCAGCAAATAGATAATAGAAAAATAGATGTGTATCTGCCTTTATAGCATTTTTCTGTCTTTATATATTTCAACACAATTTTGCAATATTACTTATATTAGTTATATGCTTTTCTAAGAAGAATGAAGTTTAACTATATGTGTATATGTATATATATATATATATATATATATATATATATATATATATATATATATATAAATGTAGATAAAAATCATTGAGGTCGATTAATTGCTGATACATTTAGCTATTCATTTGTTAGGTTAGATTAAGTTAGGTATACATTATTTTATATATATATATATTTATATACATATATATATAGTAAAGTCACCAATTATCAGATACTTTTTTTTAAAAGCTTATATTTCCTTTAATTGTAACTTTTAATTTAAAAACTTTACATGGTTTTACAGCTAGTACATTCAAGTTTTTCTACTAAAAAGCATTAATAGATTTGTTCGTTTTGAAAAAGGTATCCTAATACTCATATTAGGATACCTTTTTCAAAACGAATAAATTTCTCAGGTCTGAGAAAAATTATTGTAACAAATAAAATACACATTCGAGCTATTAATGCTTTTTAGTAGAAAAACTTGAATGTACTAGCTGTAAAACCATGTAAAATTTTTAAATTAAAAGTTACAATTAAAGGAAATATAAGCTTTTAAAAAAAAGTATCTCATAATTGGTGACTTTACCCTATATATATGTATATAAATATATATACATATAAATATATATACAGTGAGGTCTCCTAATATGAGACCGTCTCATATTGTAAAGTTAAGTGCAATAAGGACGCATTTTTAATTAAAAATCACTTTATTAATTATAATCACATAAGTGTAATCACAAGCACTTTTATTATTATTTAAATGTAATATTGCAGGTTTTCTGTTATTAGGTAATACAGAACAGTGCTACAGAATAGGCAAACAAAAGAACCTTACATTTTAGCATAAAAAAATTATATTTGAAAAATATGTTTATTCTTATATCTATAAAATTAAAATACATACTTTATATTGAAGTAAGAATTTATCTTTCCAACAATAGTGCATAAAAAGGTATTGCATGTTTAATATTTCTCCTATTTTTTAAGAGAACTACAAAAAATAAAAGTTTTACACTTTGTATTTCACAAGAAAAATTTATGTCTTTAAAATATCTTTTATTCTTACCTATAACTATAAAATTAAAATAACATCTTAGAGATTCAAATAAAAATTTATGTCCTAACAAGAGCATATAAAAGATATTGCAATTAACGTTTTAAATATTTCAAAATAAACTGCAACAAAAATAAAAGTTTTGTATTCTTGCAAAAAAGTTAACATTTTAAACTCAAAGCAATAAAAAAATTACTCTTTTTAACAAAAGGCGCACAAAAACTATCTAGATTTTTTTTCTCCGCATTGTGCATGTGCCCATTTAAAACAGGCCTGACACTTTTTCCATTTTTCACCTTTTCTATCTTGAGAATATAATCCTAAACAATATGGACATTCTGCATCATTTTCCTCGCCGGAAGAATTATTAGAATAAATGGAAACATCATCGTCTTCGCTAGAGGTTGAAGATTCAACTTTTCTTTTTCGGCCTGATTTGTTTAACTGTTTTCTTTTAATTATTTTCTTCTTTTTTATGTCTTTTTCTCCTTTTTTCTTTAAAGCTTCTTCTATTTTTCGTTTGTACGGAGAAGATGTTATTAAATTAGCTGATCCCGCATGAGTGACTCTTGACTTCTTCAGGGTTTTAAGAATTGGATTTATTTGGAATGGTGACACAATTGAACCTGAAATTATGCTTGTTGTTGGCATGTCATAAGAACAACTAGGAATAGGGCTTGCAGAACGATTAGAAATATTTGGATTTGTTTTATTTTCTATTGTAGTTGAAGAATTAATCACATCAAGATTAATATGCGTAGGAGCTTCTATAATAGGATGAGAATCATCACAAATTCTGAAATCTTGTTCATTGAATACATCACGATTGCAGGGGAAAAGGTCAGTTTTCTTAAATGCGTTGACAGAATTTTGCATAGTGGCAGCCTTATGGTTGGCTTCTCCAAAAAGCATATCTACCTGACGAATAGTCACCGTTCGTTCAGGGTTATTCCTAAGCCACTTTTCAATAGCCTGTGCATAATAAGTCTTTAGCGGAAACATAAATCCGACGTCCATCGGCTGCATCTTATGTGTTGAATGTGGTGACAAGCACACAATAGAAATGTAATTTGCACGTGCAATATCTATTACATTAATGTTTTTTGTGTGCGTGTAGTGACCGTCGAGGACTAAAACGACAGGACTATCTTTGCTAGGTTTACAGTGCTTAATAAAATGATGTAACCATTTTGTGAATAAATCAGTCTGTATCCATTCTGAAGGATGATAGCCGTCTATTGATCCATATGGAGTGCCACCCATTAATTCTGGTGATTTGTTTTTGCGCGGAAAAATGATAAGTGGTGGGATGTAATGTCCAATGGCATTCATACA
Organism: Anoplolepis gracilipes; assembly: GCF_047496725.1. Taxonomy (NCBI): domain Eukaryota; kingdom Metazoa; phylum Arthropoda; class Insecta; order Hymenoptera; family Formicidae; genus Anoplolepis; species Anoplolepis gracilipes. Next base: position 4,418,225 of record NC_132986.1, on the reverse strand, counting down.
TGTTACAACTGTTATAAGCTTGCCTCTTTCTAAAGATGTAAGAGCATAGACCTGTTTCTTGCCTTTCAAGCTCAAAACCTTTGAATGTTTGTGTTGAATAACTGTTATACCTGTTTCATCGACGTTGTAGATACGGTTTAAAGAATAATTTATTTTGACCAACTCAGATTCATATAAGTCAAAAAAACTATTGACATTTTCTTGAGTGAATCCTTTAGTCCGTGCCGCCGAAACAGCTTGAGGAGTTCTTATTGACAATGTAGGATGTCTTCGAAGAAAACCTTTAAGTTATTTTTTACCAGCTGACTCTTTAGATTGACTAAAAGAATGTTGCAGATTATTCTTAATTGCCAACTGGAAAGCCAAATGACGAATGTCTTTCAATCGCAAGCCATAATATCTTTGGTCTAATTGTATGCAGTATTTTACTAATGCTTCTTCAACAACTTCGGAAAGTACTGTTTTTCTCCCCATACGAAGCTTAGTAAATGGAGACGAATCTTGATGATTTTTGACATAACGTTCCAACGTGCGTTTGGAAACATTAAACTGTTTGGATGCTTTTTCATATCTCATTTCTTTATTGATTATTGCCTCAACTGCGGCATTCATTGAAAATTCGATCCACTTCTGTCTTTTCTTCGAATTCATTTAAAAAAATACAAATTTGCACTTTTAATAACTTATTCTCCTACTTGTAGAAGAAAAGTCTTAATATGAAATACCTCATATTAGGAACACTCTAGTATCTCATATTAGGACTACATAAATCGTAAAAATGATAAGGTTATGCGTGTAGAATAGCCAAAGCAACGACCAAACACCAACATATAATTGTTGTATTTAATACTACTAACACGTTCAAAATGATTTAATAATCATTGCTATTAAATTATGTTGTTTACATACCTTTTAAGTAGCATATGCAAAAACTTTCTTAAACGGTGCCAACAAAATCATTGTACAACACGTCCGTACACGTGTTCTACGCTGCTGCCATCTACATATGATTTCAGAATTATCTGTTACCAACATAAAATAACATTTATGAAGAAAAGTGGTTGCGTTTGAAAAATAAGGGGGGGTCTCATATTAAGAACCCCTCCCATATTAGACGACTTTACCCTATATACATATATATAGTATATACACAGAAATCAACTTACGAATATAATACTCACTGCGCAACGAAGTTTTTAGAAAAGACGTTTTATATTTCACGTGCTCGTTCTTCTCGAGACTCTGCTGCACTAAACAAGGGCTTCCACGGTCCCGCGCACATATGTGCTGCGCAGAGCGCTCTTTATTCTGGATACTTCGTAATACACAAATAAAACGTGTAATGGCCATATCGCACTAAAGCGGCTCGTGATTGCAACTGTGTTTGCGTTTTTTGATCAATCAGAAAGCAGATGCCTGCATTTGTGGCATTAAGTAGGCCACGTAGTTTTATTATGTTAGTTATGTAAAATACTTTAGAGATAAATTATTTAAAAGTATTCAAATTTATTGCATGCAAAAAGTTTCTGAAATAATTTAACTGGAAAATTTATGAAAACATTTTATGTGAAACAATACGGAGATAACTCAACTGAAAGTTTTATAAAATTCTTCCATGTAGAATATTTCAATAACAATTTTATATATTTCAAATACAATTTCTATTGCAACAGTTTTTGTGGCATATTGTAGAAATCTTTCAGAAATGTTTTGCATGAGATGTGAACGGTTGAAACAATTTTGGGACTTTTTTGAAAGCTTTCTGCAACAATTTGTGAGTGTATGGGTACATGAAAAATGTAATTTTACATTTATGTGATTATTATAGTCAATCAGAATCTATGTTTCTTCGAGCTTATCTGAAGCTTCTCTTTGTTCTCCCGAAGCGCATACTGAGTGCGCGTAAAGCGAGACAAGTGAAGCGAGCGTGCGACATGCATGATCCTGAGCTCGTGTGCAGTGTATTCGGCGTGTGTATTCGACATTCGTATTGAATTGGTATCGAGTTGAAAATGCTGACGACGTCGAAAAGTGTGCTTTTCTGTTGCTACGGTGTCGTACGTTTATCGCGATTAGAAAAGCACACTGTAACCGAACATTGTGTTGTGTGATGTAAGTTATACATAGTAATATGTACAATCTGACACTGCAAAGAAATAGCGTGATAATAAGCAGTGCTTATAAATTCATAAATGCTGCATAAATAAAAGCTATCAGCTGAATGTGATCAACACTGGTTCTTAATCAAGGTGGCAAATTAGCTATTGTTATGTACACTCCTAAAACTTTATGCTTTTTTCGAGAAGCACCTAAAAGATTGCAAACTTCAAAAGAATCTTGATACAAAATAAGCTTTATTGCATATTTATTATTAAAAATTCATTTTTGCAACATTCACCATTGGTTATATCTTGATAAATGCCATCATTATTATTTATAAGCTCTATTTATAATTATTATTTATAAGCATTTTTTTATAAACTCTTATTTATAAGCAGTGCTTATAAATTCACGTAAGCTCTTAGTTCGTTACTTTGATAATCATGTCTATTTCCAAAACACGCTATTTCTTTGCAGTGTTAGATTGTACATATTACTATGTATAACTTACATCACACAACACAAATTATCCTTCTAGCAGTTCGACGAAGGAATTTGTAACTCGTCGTTTTCTTTGTCTGTCTCATCACCTATCGCATTTTCACAAAGTCTACTTATTATTTCCGTCAAGTCAATCTTTTACATATATAATTTGTGACATTTTTCGTTTGTATGTGAAAAAAATTAATAAAAAGAAATTAATTATTTAGTATTTAAATAATATTCATTATCTCAGCACACAATGAGTTTATTTTGTTCTATTTGTAATTTGAAATTTTCTATTTTAAAGGCTTATAACAATCACCAATTCTTTCACCGCCAAACTGTTAAAAGATTCCAGTGTGCATACCCTAATTATTCTTTGATATTTAATAAATATTCAAATTTTAGGACACATTTAGTGAGAAGTAAACATATGGATGATAATTTGATATCTAATAGTACAATTTTTCATGTAATATTTGCACATATAAAATTAAGATCAGGATCATTTATCTCATTTATTTTATAAGCATTTATACCAGCATATCAGAGATAGAATACCTTTAAATTTCTATTTATCAAATCTTGTAAAATAGAAAAACCATTTTCTAGATATGAAACGTTACGTTCTCATTTTGTAAGAAGGCATTCACAAGGTAGCGAAAACATTTTAATAAAAAATAATGAAGATAGCGTTAAATAAACTTTAGTAGAAAATAATCAAAAAAATATTGAACTAATAAACGCAACAAACATTCAAAATATTATTCAAGAGACATTTGCAGAGCAGTTGCCTTGTGATAATGGAAATCTCTTTGAAAATATCTGTCTTTTCTCTGTATTTAAAGTTGGAATCAAGATATTATCCAATAAATCTTTACAAGCCATAATAATTGGATTATTTGATATTAATCTAATTAATACAAATTTTGTTATGATAAAAACACGTAAAAAATATATTACACTGACAGAGGAATTTTTAAATACTAATAATATTTTTAATATATTTCATAACAAAGAAGATGGTAAATTAAGAAACAAATTGGTACGACATAAACACCATAAAAAAATTTTAAACTGTGTGAATCTAGTTTGTCAATTTTTAAGTACTTCTTCAAAATTTTACTATATTCCTATCAAGGAGACATTAATAGCTTTATTTCAAAATAAAAATTTTTCAAAAAATTTTTTTAAGACTCATGTAAAATAATGATGGCATTTATCAAGATATAACCAATGGTGAATGTTGCAAAAATGAATTTTTAATAATAAATAAGCAATAAAGCTTATTTTGTATCAAGATTTCTTTGAAATTTGCAATCCTTTAGATGGTTCTCGAAAAAAGCATAAAGTTTTAGGAGTATACATGACAATAGCTAATTTGCCACCTTGGTTAAGAACCAATGTTGATCACATTCAGCTTATAGCTCTTATTTATGATAAAGATATTAAAAGCTTTAATAATTTTTTCAAAGTAATAGTAGAAGATATACAAATTTTAGAAACAAAAGGAATAATTGTCAATAATATGGTGATTAAAGGCACAGTAATAGCTTTTCTCGGTGATAATTTAGGAAGTCATCAAACCGGTGATTTCAACAAAAATTTCAATATTGCTGGATATTTTTGTCGGTATTGTTATGCAAATAATTTAAAAAATAATTTAAAATTCATGATTTGTAAGTTCGATATGAAAAATCCAGAATCTCATTCTTTTGATGTTAATATGATGCATATTACTAACAAATCTTACAGAGGTGTGAAAGCAGAATCAATTTTAAATTCTTTGTTATATTTTCATGTAGCTAATCCTGGCTTACCTCCACGTTTTACTCATGATATGTTTGAAGGAATAATACAACAAGATTTAATGCTTATTTTAAATAAATTTAATAAACTAGATTTTATTTCTTTTGAGTCATTAAATTTAAAGATTCAAATTTTACAGTTTACTAATGAGTCTTAATTTTATTTTCCGGAATTAAAAAAAGGTGATAAACTTCTTGGAACAGTTAACCAAAATATGTAACTTTTGTTAATACTTCCATTTGCTTTTCTAGACAGTTTACTAGACAATGAAAAGAAAAAAGACAATGATTTGTGGAAATGATGTTATGTTTGCGAAGAATTACACTTATTTTGTTAAGTTTTAAAATTAGCATCAGTCAAATAGAAATTTTGAATAACTTGATAATAGAATATATTTATTTAAGACAAAAACTATTTCCAGAGGAACTAATGAAGCCCAAACACCATTACTTATTGCATTATGCATATCTTATAAAAATATTTGGATCTATGAGACAACTTTGGATCTTCCGCTTTGAGAGCAAGCATCAATCAAATATAAAAAAAAGTATTGCAGACGTGAGAAGTTTGCGTTTCGAGTCGATATGTATCGCCTGTATTGTTGCCTTTTTACCGCGTATGTGATTGGCGGTCGATGATGTCGTGACAGAGATGATGATGATGATGATGAAGTCATTTATTAGCTACAGTAGCTACATCATAATGATGAAACAGAAATACATAATGCAATTACAAGTACTTACATTCTACTTCTACACTCCTAGTTTTATTTCTACTACGCATTTGCTTTTCTCTCATTCGTTACAATAAACCGTGTTAACTTCTTTCCAAAATTTAGTATTTTTTCTTCATTTTTTATATCTATTGGTAGTGCATTGTACATTTTCAATCCTTCATACAATAATATTTTTTGTTCCTCACTAGTCTTACATCTATGGATATATATGTATTGTCTACCTGTCTAGTACCGACTCCTACTACATGTTGCACTCCTCCTATTTTATTCTACAGATATTTCGGACACAAACCTTTCTTAATTTTATATACAATTATACAAACTATATATTTTATTCTTTCCTGAATAGACATAAACTGCAATGCCTCCAACATATCAACGATTTTTACTCTTCTATTGCACCTAAGAATAATTCTCATGCCTTGATTCTGTAATTTCTGTAAATGTTGTATATTCGTTTTACTAACATCCACCAAAATTGATCCACAATAATCAAATATCGGAGCAATCATTGCTTTATACACTATACATCTCATATACGCCGACATATCTCTACCAATTCTTCGCATAACACCCAATTTCGCTCCTATCTTTTTACTTATATAATCAACATGCTTCGAAAAATTTAGATTTTTATCAATAATTATTCTTAAATATTTAATTTCTGTCACTACTTCTAATTCCTTAGATCTTAACTTAATTTTTATATTTTCCTCATTTATTTTCTTTCTAACTTCTCTTACTAATATGACCTTGGTTTTCTCTACATTTACACACAACTTATTTATCTTTATCCATTTATCCACTTCCTCCATTTGCTTATTTAACTTATCATTAATTTCCCTACTAGAGTACCCTGCCGTATATATTAATGCATCATCCGCAAACAATCTTATTTTACAATTATTACTAACAATCTCTACAATATCATTTATATATATTAAAAACAATAACGGTCCCAAAACCGACCTGCGGAACCCCTAATTCAACATTTGTAGGAGCCGATAATATCCCATTAAACTTTACTCTTTGACTTCTATTTTCCAAATAACTTTTAAACCAATTTAATACTACTCCCTTTATCCCATACCATTGTAACTTCTTAATCAGAATTTTCCTATCAACTACTTCAAAAGCTCTTTTTAAGTCTAAAAACACTACTCCAATTATTTTTCCTTCCCCTATATTTCTCTTCCATTCCGGTAAAACCCACTATAATGCAGTTTCACACGAATGTTTCATCCTAAACCCCGATTGACATTCTATGAACAACTTATTTTTTTCAAAATATTCCATTAGTTGTTTCTGTACTATAATCTCCAAACCTTTTTCATAAACCGGCAATTTATTTATTGGTCTAAATTCTTCAATTTTATTCGTTCCTCGCACCTTCGGCACTGGAACCACTATAGCTTCTTTCCATTTATTAGGAAACATTCTTGTTTCCAACGATGCATTAAATACACAACAAATTTTCTCTGCTGCTATTTCCACTATACATTTCATAACCTCTACATTTATACCTTCTTCTGTACCTGCTTTATTCTCCAATTTCCGTACTATTATATTCAATTGTTCCTTTCCAATTTTTTAAAATATTTCCCAGACGCTATCATTATATCTTCTATTTTCTATAACCACTTCTACATGATTTTTACTATTTAATAACCTAATACTATCAACAAAATAACAATTAAATATATCCGCCATTTCCTCTACCTTGTAAACTATTATATTTTCATGTTGTATTTCTTTATATTCTTTATCACTTCTTTTACTTTTCATCAATTCCTTCAACACACTCCACATACTCTTCGGATCCCTCTTATTTTTTTCAATTTGTTCTTCTAAATAATCTCTTTTCGCCTTCCTACAAATATCAACAGTTTTATTTCTCAGCTGTCTAAAAACTTCCCAATCCTCTTTACTTTTACTTGTACGAACTACTTTATATGCCTCATCCCTTTGCTTTATCATCAATTTAATATCCTTACAATACCAACACTTTCCCTGCCATTTCTGTCTCAATACTATTGTCTTCAATGGTGCCAGTACATCAAGACATCTGATAATCTCTTTAACCATTAAATTTGCTAACATATTTACACTACCTCCTTCAATCATATCCAAACCAACACTTATCAGTTCTTTAAATTTTTCTCTATCCATTCGTTTGTAATTTCTATACGTAATCACTTTATTTTTGTCCATATATTCTTCTAAATTCCAGTATACTACAATTGCAGAATGATCCGTTATCTTGGGTTCATGCCATACCTCAACTTCCATTTCCATATTACTAAAAACCAAATCAATCAATGTTTCTGAATACTGTACAATTCTTGTTGCTTCTTTTACCAATTGTCTTAATCCTAAAGAATTCATTACTCTAACTAATCTATTTTTTATATAATTATTTACACTCATGTCTATATTAAAATCACCTATTATTGTAACATTATCATTCTGCATTACATTTATACATATTTCTTCCAAAAAATTTATAAAATTACCATCTTTACCATTCGGCGAATGATAAATTATCATGATTATTCCTTTATAATCTCTATCCTTAATTTTTACTGTTTTATTGTCCACCAGTTTCCGTCACATCTTTCTATCCCTATCACATCAAATTCCTTCCTTTATATACAATAACACTCCACCTGTTCTAATCGACTCAGAATCACCTCGCACACATACATATCCATTAATGTGTAATTCATGTTCTTCTATTTGCTTTGTTACATGAGTTTCCGTAAATCCTATTACACCAGGTTTATACTTTCTTATCAATTTAATTTCTAATTCGTCTTTATGTTTCAAAAATTTCTGCGTATTTAAACAAATTACTTTACTTCTACTCTTAATTATATTTATTGATTGCTATGCATTATTACATTGAATTCTTTCTCGCTGCTTCTCTATCTCTTTTATTAAACATGGACAATTGATATCATACGCCGAATGATCAGACCTTATATTTTTAATCCCATAACTCTTAATTTTTTTCTTCACAATTTACACATTTCTTTATTTCATTTTTACATTCATTAGTCGTATGCTGATTTGCACAATTTCCACACGTCTCTTTTTTTGTACAATCCTTGGCAAAATGATAATAACCACAACACTTACAACACCTTATAATCCCTATATAATCTTGTACCTTACATGTTCCATTCTATTTTTAGTTTCTCCACTTGCAAAAATTTCTCTCTTGTCTCAGCATTCACCTCCGTTATTACCATCATCTTACTAAAATTTGGCTTCGTCACTTTCTTTATTATCTTTCCCTCGATGGTGTTCTTCTGTATTTCATTTTGTTCTTCAATCTTCTCCCAGAAAATCTGTTCGTTTTCACAATCTTCCTTGTCAACATCGAAAATCTTCTCTTTTGGATTCCTTTTCTTTGATATTTGTATTTCATATTTTTTTTTATTTTTTATAGAGAGAGAGGGGGGAGAGAGAGGGCGGTGAGAGGGAAAAAGAGAGGGGGAGAGAGAAAGGGAGAAAGAGGGGAGAGGGGGAGGGAGGGAGGGAGAAAGTTTGGGAGGGAGAGAGGGACGGAGGGGGAGGAGAGAGAGAGAGAGAGAGAGAGAGAGAGGGGTGTGAAAGTAATCGATGATAGTTTAATGAGACATTCTGTTCATATATAATTAGATATAATTATATTCCATAGAATATAGAAAAATTGCAAACATAATTAAATGTTACAGTGTGATGCAACATATTATAAAGTATAGTCTTATATATTATATATAACCTAATATATGTATATATATTAATAATATAATATATATGGAACTAAATTATAATTATAATTATAATTATTTATAGTTTTATATATTATATATAACCTATAATTATAATTTAATTTAATTTTATAATTATAATTATAAATATTATTTAATAATATATTAAAAATTTAATAAACATAAGATTAATAAATGTAACAGTTCATAAATTTCACTGAGCTGTTCAGTCAAATAATCAAAGTAATATATTAGTAGAATTAATATCAAGTATATCAAGTACTAACGTTTTACTTAGCACGTTTCTGTGTAAATTTTTATTTTTTATTGAATTCATATAATTTCGATTTTTTACTTTAATTACATAACAATATGAATAAATATTTACAATGGAACACAATCTGAATTTTGTCATCTAATAAATTACTTTTCCAAATACAACTTTCTTGCTATTCAATCAAGAGTTAATTCTTTCAATGAAATTAAATCTAATTATAACGATTTCTCATATTTATTTTTAAATATTAATTTTACTAATATACTTTGATTATTTAACTGAACAGATCAATATTAGTAATATTTACTTATACTAATTTGTTCAATTAAATAATCAAAGTATATTAAAATAATTCAGTTAAATAATCAAAGTAAAATTATTAATTGAAAATAAATGTAATATATGATTTTGGCATAACAAATATATTTATAGGTTTATGATTAAATATAGGTATTGTGTTGGAGAAACCTGTGATACCGACGTGGGACCAAAATAGAGAGCGCTCGAGTTTAAGGTGGAGGCACTTGAGCGGGCCCCGCGGGCCTGTCGCTGAGTCATTCTCTCGGTTGTTGCGTCGCTGCGACGTATTATATGCGTGTGTATCATTCTTTCCAAACTACGAGCGTTGTTGTGCCGTCCGTTGTACCACGCGATATTTCTTACCTTGATAGGTGTTAGAAGTCCAACTGGGGACGACGTACTGGCCTCTTAAAGGGATGAAACGTCCAATTGGGGACGACAAAGATATAACTTGTCTCGGTTTACAAGCGAGCCTTCTCCCTCTAGCCGCAAGAATCTTCTCGACTTCTTCGCTTTTTGCCGACGACTCCCTACATTGGGACGAGGCATTGGATATTAGTCTCATCTTTGACGATACGACTAGGAAACTAGTCTCAGATCGACCTGTTTCCAAACGTTACATTCGAACGACCCCATCACGACTTCCATTGTATAATATTGCTATTTACCTTTCCTTTTTTTCAGTTAAGTATTATAAGTTTATTTTAGTTACTCTTTTAGTATTAAAAAATATCAATTTATGTTCGAGCTTGACATACAAATGAAACATTTAATTTCTATATTTTTATTAGACTTTTAAATTTATTGCACTTTTGACATAAACAATTTCCTTCATATTTGATTAAGAGTGAGATTAAAATACAATATTTTAACGATTGTTTAGTTTTAAACTTTTTAACATTTAGTCATTGAAATAATCAAAAAACCGCGTGTGCATTAAATGTTGCATTGTACGAGACCAAAGAAAGCAAATAATTGACATCTTTATGTTACACTATATGTTATTTCTCTTATTAGTTAAGATTTTCGGAGATTCTTTCATTTTCAATTTAAATATATATTCTTTTCCTTTTCAAATTTTTCTCAGCGTAATCATTCCTCCCACCAGCAGTTATTTACAGCATAGCACCTAGTAAATTATAACATATTGGATATTAGACATTTACTATACAAAGGTAGATAGATACCCATTTGGAGAGAAATCATTAAAATTAGATTTAATTTTATTGAAAGAAGCTCTTGGATTGAATATCAAGAAAATTATATTTGGAAAAGTAATAAGACTCGGATTGTGTTCTATTGTAAGTATTTATTCATATTGTGTATCTAAAGTAAAAAAATTGTTTCTTTATTAGATATTAATTTATTAATGCAAATAATTACTTAAATATTTTCAATGCTTTTTGTCTTGTAAATGAGTAGAAGATTATATATTGTTGTTAATGTGTATAATAAGTTAAAGGTCGAAAAGTTACGGTCGGAGATTCTGTCGGTATACCAGAATCTTTTGTGATACATCAAAAATTCTTCTATAATGAATAATGTTAGTATTGAGTACATGTTTTTTTTCTAAATCAAATTTTGTCGAATACATATATATATTATATATATTATAAATTTTTATTTCATTTTTAAGGTTTTTATTACAAATCTATTCATATTGAAACTACGTTATACTTATAATACTTATAATTAATGGAAGAAAATTAGATAGAGAATAAAACAACCAAAACTTAAATGTTAACGTATTTAGATTATAAATTAACAATGATATGTGCAGATAACCTTATCTTCTATTTATATTGTAAGTAAATATTAAACAAACAGTAAGAAATATTAAATAGTAAATATTGGACAAACAATAGTAAATATTGGACAAACAGTTGTATATATTCGACAACAGAATATTAAATTGTTCAGGTAAAAACATCTTTATATATAATCATATATAAATTGATTATATGTATATATATATATATATATATAAGTTTATAAGTATATGTATATATAGTATATATATATATATATATAAGTTTATAAGTATATGTATATATAGTATATATATATATATATATATAGTATATATATATATATATATATATGTGTTATTTTATATATACTAAAACACCACAAGCGCGCGCTATCCATTCTTCATATATACTATAAATTTGAATATATATACCTCTCTCTCTCTCTCTCTCTCTCTCTCTCTCTCTCTCTCTCTCTCTCTCTCTCTCTCTCTCTCTCTCTCTCTCTCTCTCTCTCTCTCTCTCTCTCTCTCTCTCTCTCTCTCTCTCTCTCTCTCTCTCTCTCTCTCTCTCTCTCTCTCTCTCTCTCTCTCTCTCTCTCTCTCTCTCTCTCTCTCTCTCTCTCTCTCTCTCTCTCTCTCTCTCTCTCTCTCTCTCTCTCTCTCTCTCTCTCTCTCTCTCTCTCTCTCTCTCTCTCTCTCTCTCTCTCTCTCTCTCTCTCTCTCTCTCTCTCTCTCTCTCTCTCTCTCTCTCTCTCTCTCTCTCTCTCTCTCTCTCTCTCTCTCTCTCTCTCTCTCTCTCTCTCTCTCTCTCTCTCTCTCTCTCTTTTTTTTCCTCTCTCTCTCTCTCTCTCTCTCTCTCTCTCTCTCTCTCTCTCTCTCTCTCTCTCTCTCTCTCTCTCTCTTCTCTCTCTCTCTCTCTCTCTCTCTCTCTCTCTCTCTCTCTCTCTCTCTCTCTCTCTCTCTCTCTCTCTCTCTCTCTCTCTCTCTCTCTCTACATGAGATTCTATAGATAAGGATACACAATAGTATATATATAAATAATAATAAAAATAATAAAAATAAATAATTAAAAATACATATATTCAGAAATGAAAAAAGGATTAAAAAAAATTTGAAAGAAAAGGAAAAAAATTTGGAGAAAAAATATAAATAAGAAAGAGATAAAAAATTACAAGAATTAGAAGAAAACGCCGCAAATTTATTGACTCCAAATGAAATTATAGATAATATACAAGTTTACAATTCAATCATGTAAGTAAATAATAAATTCATTTTTATTAAAAAACTTATTAAATATTATAAATTTATAATGAAATATTAAGTATTTATTTTTATTTTAATAAATTTGAACTTTTTTTTAATTTTAATATTAATATGTGACGTTTTTATAAATAATAAAATATATTTACATACTGTGCGTGCGTGCGTGCGTGCGTGCGTGCGTGCGTGCGTGCGTACGTGCGTGCCTGCGTGTTCGTAAAAGCAAAAATAATTCATTGTTATATTAAAAAATATGTTATTCTAAAACAAAAAATACATAATGTTTTATATTAATAAATATAATGTATTTTTTAATTTGCTTTATCATTAATTTCTTTTTATTATTTAAACGTCCTATAATTATATTATTTTTATACTTTTGCTTATTATTTATCTTCTTTAACTATAAATGAAATATTTATATATTTATATAGTTATATATATTAATTATATGTATTATTTATATAAATCAATATATATATATATATATATAATTAACATTTAAATTTAACAATATGATTGTATGTAATATTAAAAACATTAAGATTAAATATCATTAATTTCATTTTAAATAATATTTTGATTATTACTTTATTAACTAATAAATTAATTAATATTGTATCTTTCTATCTTCTCTGGCTCCTTTTCTATCTACTCTTTGTTTTCTTTTTTTCTTTTTTTGTTATTGTATTTTTCGCCTTCGTTAATTTTAAATAAAATATTTTTTGTCGCTCTTACTTTTGTTTATTATTTTACTATATTATTATATTATTATATTATTATTTTCTTATATTTATTTTATTTTATTATTATATTATTATTATTATTATTTTCTTTTATTTTATTATTATTTTTCTATTATTTTATTTTTATTTTTATTTTGCTTATTTTTTTATTAATTCTATTACTGAATTTTATTACATTTATATTTCCTATAGCGAAATAATTGGCTATGTTGATGGTATAGAATCTCCACGTTTTGTTGGAAATAAACAACAGTTTAATTTTTTAAAATTTTATTTAAATAATAATAAGGGTCGAAAAATACAAGTGGTTGCATGGAACGACGATGTCAAACGAGTTGAAGATATTATATTAGCAAATCATGTAAATGTTTTTTTTATTAATATTCTTAATATTTAAAAAAATTAATAATTAAAAATATTAATATTAATATTATATTATATAATATAAATTTTAATATTATATATTATATAATTATATATTTTTAAAAATTTATAGATTATCCATTTAGACGGTGTTCAAGTTAGATTACCTAAAATATCAACTTTTAACAATGGAAATGTTCCATACGAATTATTAATTCGTACTAATTCTATTGTTACAAATTTGAGGAAATATATGCCAAATAATATGAATGATACACTGTAGCAACCAAATTGTGTGATGTCTTAAACACATCTAAACGCGTCAGTAAGTTCTATTATACATATATGTATGTATATTAAATATTAAATATAAATTTTACTATTTTCTTATATTTATATACATATTTTCTATATATGTTTTATAAATATCTATTTTATACTAACAATAATTTTATTCATATGTTAAATACACTTTTTATATTTTGCTAATAAAACAGATCTTTTCATTTTGTTTATAAGTTACTTAAGTTATAAGATAATCATAAATCTATTCTCTTCTATGATTATCTTCTAATTTATGTAACTTTTATACAAAATGATAAAAGATCTGTTTTATTAATAAAATATAAAAAGAGTATTTAAAACAAAATATATATAACTTTATATATTTCAAAACATATTTCTTTAAAATAAATAATTGTAACATATATCAATAATATATTAGCAAAATATAATTTTATTGAATACATTGAATTGTTATATTTACAATTGAAGTATCCATAATTTAAAAAAAAATCTATCATATCACTTTTAAAAAAATATATGAATATTTTCTTTTGTTAAAAGAATGTATTATCTTCTCATATACATCAAATAAAATTATTCACATACTAATTTTTTTCAGAAAATATATAATTACTTTTTTAAACTTGCTTTTTATTTCATCAATATTTTTTTATTATTTAAATTAATTTTATTTATTATAGAGAACACACATAATAATACATATAATATTTTAATATTTTAAATTAAAAAAATTTTTTCTCTTAATAGACACTTTTTTAAAATTAAAATAATGTTCATTTTACGATTAAATGTTGTTCAGTAATTTATTTATAAAAAATTTATGATATATAATTTAATGTATATAATTAATATTATACAATTAAGTTATTATATATTTAATATTTTATGTTTATTAATATTTATTAATGTTTATTAATGTTTATTATATTATTAATAAATATGTTTAATAACAATATATTTTTATAGTATAGGAAGGATATATTAAAACAAATTTTTAAAAAAATTCATAAAAGTAATTAATAATTCGTTTTAAAAAGAATAAAAAATAAATTAATAAAATAATTAATAATAAATAAATATAATTAATATAAATAATAAAAATTATATTATACTTTATTATTTTATATTTATTATTTATTATTATTATATATTATTATTATTATTTTATTATTATTATTATATTATTATTATTATTATTATTATTATACATTATTTATTATTATTATTTATTATTTATTTTATATTTTTTATTTTTTATTATTTTATTTTATTATTTTATATTTTATTATTTTATTATTTTAATTTTATTATATTTTATTTATTATATAAATATAATAAATATAATCAATAATTTAATAAATTTAATAAATTAACTATACTATATAATTTCTTGTTATTTTAATTATATTATTATTAATAAATATGTTTAATAAAAATATATTTTTATAGTATTGGAAGAATATATTAAAACAAATTTTTCTGACTCGCATAATAATAAATTTAATAAAATTGGTTGCGGATCTATAACAGACGGCATTTTTAAGTTGGAAGTTCACATCATAAATTTTAAAAAAGATAATTATGTACAATTAAATATAAACAAAGGAGATAAAATTGAAGTAATAGGAGTTATACAAACAGGTAATAAATATTTATTATTAATTTCAAAATTTTTTAAATTCATTATTTTTAATATAAAATATAAACTTTTATAAATATAATAAATTAAATTTTTTTAATCTTTCATATGTATATATATATATATATATATATATATATATATATATACATATAAAAATAATAATGATTTTTATTATTATTATTATGTACGGTCTATGAATTTTTACCTTTGTTTTATCGTTTCTTTTATTATTACAAAATTATTGTTTTTCTGCGATTTTTTCAAATTTTTTATATAGAATAACTTTTTGTATATGTATTTTTAAAATTTTAATAAAATTGTTTCTTAAATTTTACAGCTGAACCAGAATATTTACTCGTAAATAATTTAAATGACATTCGTAAAATAGATGGTCGTATGTCTTTAATATCATTATTGAAAGGAGAACTTAAACCAAAAAAAAGAAAATTAGAAGAAAATTCATCACAAGTAAAAGATTGTCCATTAATATAAAAATGATATATATAATGTTTTATATACAATATATATATATATAGATATATAATTTTTAATAATTCTTTAATAATATTTTTACGTCAAACATTATAAACAATAGATTTACATAAAATTAATTAAGATAATTCCTTTTTAAGAAATTAGATTGATAAATTTATTAAAAAATAATTGTAAATGATATTATTTCAATTTCTTAAAAATGGAGATAATTATTTATAGATAATTAGTATTGTTATAATTATTTAATATTATTATATGTGTGATACAATTAGGAGAGAAAATAATAAAGAAACATTCTTATTATGAATCTTTCCGTTTAGACTGAAAATCGCTTAATTTGTTTTTTGTTAATAAACAATTTTTTATTATTTAATAAAATCCAGAGAGAGTCTAAATCCAAGTCTTCTCCGGACCCTCTCTATATAAAAAAGATAATTTATATTTAAAATGCAAAAAATGGCAAAATTTAAACAACACTATCAAGTAATTATTCTACTTTTAAATATATGCAAACGTATATTATAATAAAAAATTTAAATGATATCAATCAATTCTTTTTAAGTAAATTAATCTAATTTTTAAAAAATTATTTTAATTATTTTATATAAATTAATTCCTTGTAATATTTGTCGTAAAAATATTGTAAGATATAAATAACTAATATAATAACATAATAAATATTATATATAATATTATATAGTAATATTTATATATTTATATGTATATTATTATAATATAATATTATAATAATATAATATATAATATACATATAATAATGTAATATAATATTATTATAATGTAATATTATAATATAATATTTATTATATTAAATTAATTAATTACATTAAGGTTATTTTATAATATTATATATATTAATGGTCAATATTTTTTCAGATACAGAATAAAAGAAGTTCAATATAAGTACACATTGAGAAAAAAAAGAGAAAGAGAAAGAAAAAGAGAAAGAAGATATCTGAGAATCCTTTTACACACAAGCACAAACACACACACACACAAACACACACACACACACACAAAGTTTAGCTTCCAATGAAAATAAATATTCTTTTAATTGTATTTTATAAAAATCTTAACAAGATCTGTTTAAAATAATTTTATTCGACAATGAAAACGTCTTATAATATGTTATTCATCTCTTCTAAGATACCTAGTAAGATTTCTTGTCTTTCTTGTTGTAAGATGTCTTTTATAACAACTGTCAATAAATTAATTATATTTAATTAATTACTTTTTATGTTAATTAAAAAGATAAAAATAAAATAGTTTTCTCACCTCAACAATTTTTGTATAAATGGTAGTCAGTTACATCAAAATATCCAAGTACAGCGCCAGTGGCTGTAATCTGAGCAGAAAGATAATCTGCCATACTAAATAAATATTATATATATATATATATATATATATATATGTGTATGTATATATATATATATATATACATTCTAAACTATATTAATATGGTTCTCATAGATGCACACATTTGTTATAGTAAGTAACAATGAGAACAATTCATCAGTCTGCTGTAAATAATAACAAAATTAAAATAAATAAATTTAAATAAAAATATAAAATTATAAAATATAAAAATATAAAATTTAAATAAATAAATAAATAGTAAAAGCATTTTACAAAATACACACATATACAGGGTGGACCATTTTAATCCATCCAGTCGAATATCTCGAAAACCAAGCCCGGGAGAGAAAAATTTTTTAGACAAAAGTTGTATGGTTTTGAGGAGATCCAAAAAACTTATGACAAAGTATTTTTCATTAAGTATTTTTTTAGTTATAAGGCTTCAAAGTTGCAGTATTTTGACAAAATACAAGATATCTCGTAAAATATTTATTTTTTGATTATCTTACTCTAATACTTTTATGCACAGAATAATGAAACGAATCAATTGGTGTGAAGAAAACACATAATTATGTTAAAGTATGTGTAACTGTTAGTTGCAAATTCAGATTTTTACTTTACACCAATTGATTCGTCTCATTATTCTGTGCATAAAAGTATTAGAGTAAGATAATCAAAAAATAAATATTTTACGAGATATCTTGTATTTTATGTCAAAATACTGCAACTTTGAAGCCTTATAACTCAAAAAATACTTAATGAAAAATACTTTGTCATAAGTTTTTGGGAAGCTCTCGAGATGAGCTACAAGAATATATAAAAATATATAGGGTGTTCCATTTAAAAAACTTGAAGTGACCTTCACGCGACCTTCAAATGACTTTTCAAGGTCAAACCAATGGTACCATCTTATGGCTCCCTCGAAACCATACAACTTTTGTCTGAAACATTTTTCTTTCCCGGGCTTGGTTTTCGAGATATTCGACTGGATGGATTAAAATGGTCCACCCTGTATAACAATGATATATAACAATATCTATATATATATATATATATTAATAAATATAAATAAATAAAAAATAAAAATAAAAATAATAAATAGAATACGTGTATATATACAATTATTATTTATGTTTTATATATATTTTTTTCACAAATTAATTATATTTAATTAATTACTTTATATGTTATTAGATGTTATTATAAAGATAAAAATAAAATATAGATAGATAAATATATATAGATTTAACTATAAGAATCTTAGTTGATAAAAAACGTTAAATCAAATCTTACAACTACTTAGACGACATTAGATAATTCTTATTTTAAGAATATTTACTTGATTTAACAACAAAAACATCAGCTTATTGTTAGCGACTAATATAATGTTAATTTAATACTAAAGTTAATTTAATAATCATTTATGAAAAAATAAAATCATCGCACTAATCTACATATATAATGTGTTATAATATTAATTAAATAAAAATCAATTTCAATGATGGTAAAACAAATGATTAAAGTAAAACTAAACAAATATAATCTATATATTTATAAAAACAATTTCTTGCTTGCGTGATTTAAATTAAACAATATTTTATAATACAATATAATAAAATTATATATTTTCTCACCTCAACAATTTTTGTATAAATAGTAGTCAGTTACATCAAAATATCCAAGTACAGCGCAAGTAGCTGTAACCTGAGCAGAAAGATAATCTGCCATACTCAATAAATATTATGTAATATATATATATATATATACAGGGTGTCCCAGAACAACCTTTCGTCCGTAAAATGACGTACTCCTGACACAATTCTAAGACAATTTTTCCTTTACCAAAATTTGATTTAAAGCGTAGTTTTTAAGTTATAAGCGAAAATAGTTAGCAAATCACGCGTCGAGTATAGAAGGCAACCAGGAGCGGAGCGGCGCACCGCGAGCGCGGGCGCAGCTGACCGTCCGACGAGTGATTACCGCCGCATGAGTCAAAATCGCTAACTATTTTATCTTATAACACAAAATTATACTTTAAATAAAATTTTGGTAAAGAAGAAAATGTCGTATAATTACGTCAGGAATAAGTGTTCCTTAAAATAACGTCGGACGCTGCGATCAGCTGATTGTTACACGCGATGTGTCTGTCAGCTGAGCTGGAAAATCAATATATCGATCGGTCTGAAGTCGTCGACGACAATGTCGATGACAATGGAAAGAGCGTCGCCGTCGCGAAGACGGTTATTTCTCTCTCTCTCCCTCTCTCTCTCTCTCTCTCTCTCTCTCTCTCTCTCTTTCTCTCTCTCTCACTCTCTCTCACTCACTCACTCACTCACTCACTCACTCACTCACTCACTCTGTCCCTTTTTTTTACACACACACTCAGCCATACACACATCGCGTGTAGCAATCAGTTTATCGCAGCGTTCGACGTTATTTTAAAGAACATTTATTCCTGACGTAATTATAAGACATTTTCTTCTTTACCAAAATTTTATTTAAAGCATAATTTCATGTTATAAAATAAAATAGTTTTAGCGACTCATGCGGTGGTAATCACTCGTCCGACGGGTTGATTACCGCCGCATGAGCCAATATACGTACAAATAATCTACGAAGTTGTCGTGGCATCATCCATCCAACAGCTTCATTCATAGCTCGTTTCCATTCATCATCATCTTTAATCAGACCTAAAGCCAAACATGCCGCCGAAAAAGATTGATAAAATTCTCCATTTACTGTTCTCAAATTATTAAAACTTGTTGCCTCCTTTACTGTAAGTAACAATAACCGTAAATGAAATAATTCTGTTTGTGATGGACTAACGGAATACATTTGTCCTACGCAATTATAATGACTTTTTCGTTTAACCCAATGTGATATATTTTTACCATTAATTTTTTTCTTTTTTAAACGTATAATATTGTGGAATTTCTATATATAAATACTGTCTTGCTTCTTCATCGCGTAAATTTAATGAAAAGTAATCTATTAACATAATTACTTGATTTAAAGCAGAAATCATTGCATTGTCAATGCTTTCATTATTAATTATGATATTTTGTTCATTAGGAAGGTGGACTGGCAGACGCATTATTGCATGACTTTTATCTTGTAACTTCTTACCAAGAATACGCCAACTGGCTTCTACAGGTCTGACATAACGAGCTTCTATATAATTGTGTATCTCATCATGATCAATAGTTACATTTTCTGTTATTGGTTCAATAGTTATAGCAGCAACATCATGTTCTTTATAAATATATTTATACTTTATATATATATTAAATATTTAACAGATTTTATACTTGAAACTACTTCAACATTAATATGACAATTAAATATAATTGATAAAATAGGATAATATGGAACAACATAACGATTATCAACTATGTATCCCCCAGGACGTTCAAAATTTCTACCATTATCCCGTCGACGATAATAAGGATAAGCATTTTCATCCATTCTAGTTTCTTCTAAATAAAGTTTTGGATAATGTTTTAAATATTTTCCATCTACCAAACACCAATCCCCACAAGGTCCATGAATCATGTGTTTCATAACTATATCATGTAAAATACGATTCTCACATGGATCAGGAATTTCAGCAGAAATATATTTATCAACTATTTGTGAAGTTGTTATTTTAAAATTGTATTTTAAAGTAACTAAGATATGAACATGTGGTAAACCACGTTTTTGAAATTCAATAACGTACACAAACGCTGCTACTTCAACAAAAAATTTTTGTTTAACAATTAAATCAATTAAATAATCCTTTTTTATATTGAATATACGAGCACAAATATCAGGTCTATCAGAAACTTGTTGACCAGGTAAGAGGTTTTCCTTGATTTCCCGCCATTTTGGATTACAAGTCATGGTAATGAAAAGGTCTGGTTTACCAAATTTACTAACTATTGCCATTGCATCTTGATAATTTTATAACATATTACGCGGCGATCCAATAAACGTAGAAGGAAGTATAACCATTTTTCCTATACGTCCATTTAAATTGTTCGCCGTAGTTTGTAAATAATCTCTTAAACCTTGATATGTTTCAGTACGTAATTCTTTTTGATGATTTTTACAATAATCAATTCTATCTTTTTCAGTTTTTACATAACTATCTACGAGCCACTGTTGAAATAAACGGCGTCCTAATAAAAAAACATTAAATTCGTTACGAATAGCCATACGATATTTAATATATTGTCCTCTAATTATTCGTTTATCACTGTTTAATTTTTTTAAATAACGATGCCAACCTTGAGTACCATTTGGATAAAATAATGGATCCATGGTTCTACATTTGGATCCATAATACTAACATTTTGTAAAGTTTTAGTACTTTTATTACGTATTGTAACATACGATTCTGGAATTTCTCCATCAGCAGTAGTATAAAAAACTGCAGCAACTTCATTAGTTCTTTGAGCATTATATTGACGTCGATCCATACCTGGTTTTAAAGTAAATAATAATTGTAATTCGGGTAATAATTCACCAGATTCTGTTTCTAAACGTCTTTGATTTTCTAATTTTTCATCCATCATCTGATAAGACTGAGCAAATACATTAATTTCTCGCATTATACGTTCAAGGTTTTGTAAAATTTCTAAATCTAAATATGAATTTTGACTAAGACGATGTTCTATCGCTTCATTTGAATCTACAATAAAAAGTTGGCCATAAGTAGGACTTTCATTTTGTGTAGCATATAATGCTGTATTAATCTGATAATAAATTTGCTTTTGTATTTTGAAACAATATGGACCAGGTCGATTATCTTGAAAATTAATTAAATTAGCGTTAAATGATGCAAACGAAAATGAACTGTTATAACTACGAATATGTTGACAAAAATTATTAGATTTTACATGAGTTCCATCGAATAAAGTACGAAGTAATTGAGAAAGTTCAGGTAATGGTTGAAGATATACTGCACCATGATTACAACAATCATGAAATGAATTTCCTTTATTTGAAATTTTTTCAGCAGCAAAATGTTTCGCATTACAATGAATGCAATACACATCCATGGGACCAATATAATATTCAGTTATATCATTAATTGACATTGTATTACTGTTATTTAAACGAGGCTGATTTTTTTGCCGTGATCGATAACGAGATTGACGAAATTCTACAGAACGTTGCTGACATATTGATTCATAATTTTGTCCAATTATTTCTTTATCTAATTCTATTATACGATTATTATATATTGTACCAGAAGTACAAACAACTTGGTGTAATAATATATTATCTGATGAATGTTCTTCAACATTATCATTTAATTCAATTATATGATTATTACGTATTGTACAGCAATACAAATAGTATAATTTTTGTAATCAATTGATTTTGGTATATTAGTTAATACTTTTGCATTCTGACGACGACGACGTTGATTCTCTGCTTTTTTTCACAACGTTGTCGTTGAAACTCTTCTTCTTCTTCTAGGGTACGCTGTATTTTGCGTTTTGGTATTTTTACAAAAATAAAGATATACTTTATGACAATTAAAAGATATAATATATACGTATAATTTCTGTAAAATAAATTATATATATATATATATATATATAATTATTAAATTTAAACAAATTATTAAAATTTAATCTTTGAACTTTAAAAACTTAAATAAATATAGAAATATTTTTTATTTAATTAAAGTATATTTTTTATTAATTAAAATGTAAATATTAATTAATAAAATTTAAACACGTGAACTATATATATATTGAAATTTAATCTTTAAAACTTTAAATGCTAATAATATATACAAGAAAAAAAAGAAATATAGATATACTATGTGAAACAAACTTATATATTATTTACTATAATTAAAACAAATTATTAAATATTAAATTAAATCTTTTATTATATCTTAAATATATAAACATGTATAAAAAGAAGAAATAAACATACTATGTTAAAATATTAATTAAAACAAATATATATTATCTAATATTTCAAATAAATTATTAAAATTTAGTTATTGAATTCTAAATGCAAATTTATGAAATAACAATAATCATCATCATCATCATCGTCGTCATCGTCATCATCGTCGTCATCGTCGTCATCGAATCTTATATTTATCTTATATTTAGTAGATTAAAACTTAAAAATAAATACAGGGTGTTCGGCAACAACTAGGACAAAATGTAATAGGGGATTCTACAGCATAAAATAAGACGAAAATAAAGAGTAAAAAAATTTAGATAGAGATTTTCTTCTAGGTTTTTATATGATAAAAGACCTGGCACAATCCTTAAAGAGACTGGATTTTGAAGGAATTAGTTGATTTTTTCATATTATTGTAGCTTGTAACCTGCTGGATAAAAAATATAACAGCTTCAAAGCTATGTAATGAACAGTTACTGAGAAAAATTAATTTTTTACCGGGCTATAACTCAATAATTGTCCATCATTTAGCTTTGAGGCTATTAAATCTTTTTCAACACATCATTAATTACACCCCGGTAAAAAATTTGTTATGTATAATCATATATGATATATGACCAAATAAAATTATAGAAATATTTAAAATTTTGTATAAGTTATGTATAATTATATATAATATTATATGACTTATTATATAATTATATATAATTTTATATTAATGTTGGCTAGATGTCATTCAACAATAATAAAATATTATACATACTATACATAACTATACATAACTTATACAGAATTTTATATATTTTTATATACTTTTATATTGTTATATATAATTATATATGAGAAATTATTTACCAAAACCATTTGAAAAAACAACCTATTCCACCGAAATCCAATTTTTATAAGATTTGTGCGGGCTCCTTTTCAAACATTTATAACTACAAAAAAAAGTCTCTATAGAAATTATTTTACTCTTTATTTTCGTTTTATTTTATGCTGTAGACTCATCTGTTACATTTTGTCCAAGCTGTTGCTGAACATCCTGTATATATACATATATATATTCTTAATATAATATTATATTAATAATTAAATAATTTATTATTACCTAATATTATGTTTCTTCTCTTTTCTTTTTTTTGCTCACTCTCTCTTTCTCCCTCTCTCTCCAACTTATTTTTCTCAAACTTTAAATAAAACGGATTACACATTATATTAATTCGTAAAAGACATATACATATATGTGTATATAGAATGTCCCAACGAAAAGTACCCACCAGGATTATTATAAAATCTAATAATTTTTTCGAATAAAGCCGAGACAGAGCAATTTTATCTTCGAGGGGAACATATCCCTGTCATAAATTAACTTAAAGACAAAATTGACATGTCTCGGCTTTATTCGAAAAAATTATTAGATTTCATAATAATCCTGGTGAATAATTTTCAGTTACAAAAAAAGTGTAAATTTTTAAATAATAATTATAATAATGATAATAATAATAATAATGATAATAATGATAATGATAATAATGATAATAATGATAATAATGATAATAATGATAATAATGATAATAATGATAATAATGATAATAATGATAATAATAATAATAATAATGATAATAATGATAATAATGATAATAATAATAATAATAATAATAATAAATATGTAAATCAGAAAGAGGCAATAGGAGCAAGGAGATGTGAATCAAATTATAAGTTATTTTATATAGGTGATGTGTCGCAGATATATTGACATTAAGTACATTAGTAACATTCTATAAAAAGACAGAAATTATAATAAAAATCTGAACGTTTCGATTCATGTTTTAAATCCTCTTCAGTATAATATATAAAATAAATAAGTAAATTATAAATAGATAAAAACGAAATTCATAAGAACGCATCGCATAATAAAGGCGTAAGCAATGTATGAACTAAAAATCGTGATCGTATTCGCATGATTAAATGGATCAATGCATTAGAACCGTTGTACATATTTGTCGCATGTTAGTTGTATAAATTATATATATATATATAAAACGATCCAACTTGTTCGGCTCTTTTATTGTACAGCTTGCATAATAATCCCGTGAGGCAATTCTCCGAGGTTTCCAGACCGAGGGAGGTATGCAGTTAGATTGAGGGGTTAAGTCTGTATTAGTAAAATGAGTTTGTAATAAAGTAATTTACCGTTAATTTGTGTATAATGGTGGTGACTCAGAAAAAGCTTACAGGATATGCATTCCGTTTGTGTGTTGTTGAATCTATGGTATATATATCGCGACAACTAATGTTTAACGTGTAGTTATGCCGATGGTACAGATGGTAATGAGCTCAAGGGCGAAAAATACATTTAAGATGGAAAGAGTTAGATAGGTGACATTAGATCTTAGGCAGTTTGTTTATTATATCATCGTAAATAGCTGGCAAACATTCTATATCTGTTTGTAGATTTATGCTATTTATTTGTCGTTTAATGTATAACATTTCAGATATCAGTCTTTTTGTGTAATAGGGCTCATTGTCTAGTATTTGTGCATTGTCCCAGTCAAAGTCATGATTGTATGTTAGGCGGTGGTCAGTGATCACTGATTTGTTGTTATTGGGCTTCATTATGTTGGTCTTATGTTCTTTTATCCTAGTATTCAGCTTTCTGCCCGTTTGACCAACATAAGAAGTGTCGTAATTTAGACAATTAATTTTGTATACCACGTTTGTTTTCATGGGACTAGGGATAGGATCTTTGTGTGTCTTAATAAATTTGTTGTTTTTGTTTATACTGTAGTAGGCCAATCTGATGTCGACATCTTTTAGAGCATTCTTTATTTTATCAGTTACTGTATGCAAATATGGAATTGTGAAATATGAGTTATTATTGCGTGTTTGTAATTTTCTGTCGGATGGTCTATTGTTAATTAAAAACTTTATACGGTTGTTAATTGTTTTGAATATAAAATCGGTTGGATAGAAGTTGTCCAGTAAAATCTTTATTATAAATTGGATATTCTTTTCATGGAACATGGGATGTGATAATAAGAATACTCTATCAATTAAGCCTATTACAGTGCCTCTTTTTTGGTTGTTAGGATGTTGGGAATAGAAATTGAGATATCTACACGAGAATGTGTTCTTATGGTACCAGTCAAATATTAGATGGTTATTAATTAAAATGAGTGTTAGGTCTAAAAAGTTAATCTTGTTGTGGTCATTTTTTTCCACAGTGAACTGTACTTTGTTATGGAAAGAATTAAAAATTGTCAATGTCTCGTCGATAAATTTTGGAGGTACCGATATTAATATGTCGTCCACGTATCTGAAGTAAATGGGAGAGGTAAAATTCAATAACGTTAATGCTTTCTCCTCTATGTCTTGTAGGACTATGTCGGCGATGATCAGAGAGAGTGGGGAGCCCATTGGTGTGCCAAAAGTTTGTTGATAAAATTTGTTATTGAAGACAAAGTATGTTTAAGACTAGGTTTATTGCTGTTAAAAATTCTGATTCTGGGATGTTGCAATTATTTGTGATATATTGCCATCTCTTTGATATGCTTTCTACTGCTAAATTGATCGGGATGTTAGTGAACAGTGAGATTACATCTAGCGAAAACAACTCGTAATCATTATCAATATGTAAATCAGATAATTTGTTGACTAGATCAAAACTATTTGCAATATGACTATTCGGTTTCGGGAAGCTGTCGTACATGATTTTCTGTAACCAACTGGCTAAGTTATATAATGGGCTATTGATAGATGATACAATCAACTTGTAAGGGATGTTAATCTTATGGATTTTGGGTAACCCCAATATGCTCGTGGTAAATTACCTTCATTGAAGGACATTTTACGATATTCAATGGTCGAGATATATTCTTGTTTTTTCCACCGTTTGAGTAGGTCATCAAATTTATAATAAAGATTTTACTGGATAACTCCTATCCAACCGATTTCATATTCAAAAGAATTAATAACCGTATAAAGTTTTTAATTAACAATAGACCACCCGACAAAAAATCACAAACACCCAATAATAACTCATACTTCACAATTACATATTTGCAGTCAGTAACTGATAAAATAAAGAGTGCTCTAAAAGATGTCGACATCAGATTGGCCTACTACAGTATAAACAAAAACAACAAATTTATTAAGACACACAAAGATCCTATCCCTAGTCCCATGAAAACAAACGTGGTATACAAAATTAATTGTCTAAATTACGACGCTTCTTATGTTGGTCAAACGGACAGAAAGCTAAATACTAGGATAAAAGAACATAAGACCAACATAATGAAGCCCAATAACAACAAATCAGTGATCACTGACCACCGCCTAACATACAATCATGACTTTGACTGGGACAATGCACAAATACTAGACAATGAGCCCTATTACACAAAAAGACTGATATCTGAAATGTTATACATTAAACGACAAATAAATAGCATAAATCTACAAACAGATATAGAATGTTTGCCAGCTATTTACGATGATATAATAAACAAACTGCCTAAGATCTAATGTCACCTATCTAACTCTTTCCATCTTAAATGTATTTTTCGCCCTTGAGCTCATTACCATCTGTACCATCGGCATAACCACACGTTAAACATTAGTTGTCGCGATATATATACCATAGATTCAACAACACACAAACGGAATGCATATCCTGTAAGCTTTTTCTGAGTCACCACCATTATACACAAATTAACGGTAAATTACTTTATTACAAACTCATTTTACTAATACAGACTTAACCCCTCAATCTAACTGCATACCTCCCTCGGTCTGGAAACCTCAGAGAATTGCCTCACGGGATTATTATGCAAGCTGTACAATAAAAGAGCCGAACAAGTTGGATCGTTTTATATATATATATAATTTATACAACTAACATGCGACAAATATGTAATACGGTTCTAATGCATTGATCCATTTAATCATGCGAATACGATCACGATTTTTAGTTCATACATTGCTTACGCCTTTATTATGCGATGCGTTCTTATAAATTTCGTTTTTATCTATTTATAATTTACTTATTTATTTTATATATTATGCTGAAAAGGATTCAAAACATGAATCAAAACGTTCAGATTTTTATTATAATTTTCGTCTTTTTATAGAATGTTACTAATGTACTTAATGTCAATATATCTGCGACACATCACCTATATAAAATAACTTATAATTTGATTCACATCTCCTCGCTTTTATTGCCTCTTTCTTATCTACTTATTTATATTTAATAATTCGGAGCTCTTTCTGTAATCTTAATAATAATAATCTTAGTGGACACTTTTCGTTGGGATTCTTGGGAATTCTTAAGAAATTAATATAAGTGTACATTTTTTTAACTTACTTACACGTTCACGAGTCTTCTTAACCAATAACTGTCAAATATACAACAAACTGATTGCTTTTCGACAACGCACATCGAGATAACTATTTAAATGTCCTGCTTCTATTTCGCTTTCTTTGTCTTTTCTGCTTCAACTTTAAATGAAACACATATGTATATATATTGAATATATATATATATATATATATATATATATATATATATATATGTGTATATATTGTGACGTGACGTTTTCTTTCGTCCGTCACAAGGGCCGAAAGGCCCGATCGGGAAGGAGTTTCGCGGGGGCTGCGTCCTCGAAAATTAGAGAGAGCGCCCTGCGAGGTCTACTTTTCTTATTTTCGCGCGTTATTTGTGAGTTTGGCCGCAGCAACTTATAGTCGACGGCTACGCGGGTCCGAGGAGCCTGGTTGTGACGACGAGCGGAGGCCAAGGACTGCGGAGAGATCACGCCCGCTAGAGACTGTACATTTTGCTTGATAATTTATAAACCGGCGGGAACATCGGCTGCCGTTAAAGGGTTCAAATCCGCAGGATCGTACCGAGAGCGAAGGACCGAAAAGGAATGGTCAAGGGGGTGGCCACTTCCGATATATGGAACATCGGAGCCCCGATTACGGAGCTGGAAGGTCGGACTCAACCATGGGGTCCGGGGAAGCCAAGGGCACCGGACCGAGCCGCCCGAAAGCTGCCGGCAAGCCGCACCAGGAAGTTGCCTCGCGGGAACCGAGAAATCATAAGATCGATAACCCGGATCGAACGGGCCGCGATAAGGAGCGGCCGTGATTGGCCCTAAGGGCTGCGATAGCGCCGCAGGTGGCCTGATTAGGTACGATGTCGCCGGCGTGTTTCCCGCAGGCCTCACGCTTGTCACTGTTCGGCGAGCGATCGAGGACGACAGGCCTATCAACCCGTCTAGCCAGGATCACTGTGCGAGACCGGACGACGGAAAAGACGAAGGATTGTAAGGCCGCCAAACCGGTAACTCTTACGATTCAGACGGACGCGCCCTGTTATAATCGTTGTAATGTTAGTTGTCGCGATTCACGAGGATATTATATTCGCGTATTTGTGCCATATCGAGATTTACGGGGGCCGCATTTCGTCCGAGTCGTAAAAAGGACATAACGTCTCTCTCAATAATCGCCGCCGATAGTCGTTATTGTATTACCGTATCCCGTACCGTTTAGTTATCGAAATTTGTTGTCGCGTGTTAATCTGTATCCGGGAAGCGAGCTCGTATACCGCGTGTCGCGTGCGACTTCACGTTCCGCGCAACTCATTGACTCGCGAT
The DNA here is from genome assembly GCF_047496725.1 of Anoplolepis gracilipes. Taxonomy (NCBI): domain Eukaryota; kingdom Metazoa; phylum Arthropoda; class Insecta; order Hymenoptera; family Formicidae; genus Anoplolepis; species Anoplolepis gracilipes. The sequence goes on along the minus strand of NC_132986.1, from coordinate 4,388,257 downwards.
CCGGGAACAATTATTGTAACGTCATCTTGTCGAATGTAATTTTGTGTACACGGACGTCGGATCTGCGTATTTCGCTTGTTAGAGGGACTTCCTACGCCGTGTAGTGCTTGCAATTAATACCGTGGCGATCGATGGTGGAGATCGATGCGTGCCGACCGCGCATGTTTGCGTACATTTCCGAAGTTCTAACGTAAATCGATTAGCGTGATTAACGGACGATTCGTGGCCGAGATCTGATACCTATAATTGAATAAAACATTTCTACGATCGCCACGACCTTAACAAGTCGCGAGCGATCTACGAGAAAGTCGGAATTCCCACGAAATCACGCGTAATTCGATATTCCTCGGCCGCGACATCGCGCCATCACGCGCTTTTCATATGCACCGAGCGTGCGACGTACATATTAGTTGTCGCATTTAAAATAACTTCTCCGAAAGTCCTTCTCGCTCCACGCCGAGAATTTTTTTGTACCTTATACCCATTATACTACTCTTTGTCAAATATATTTATTCTTCCAATTAATAACTGTGTCTGTTTTCCGGGGGAATCTCACCAGCTAAAAATCGATTCTCGATCTCGTTCAGCTCCTACGCAAACCCCCCTCCCCCCCTCTGCCGCTTAAGTTCCGACTAGCCGCTTTAGTTGCCGTCGCGATCATAATGGTTTTGCGATTTTGAGTGGATCAGGCGAATACCGTATCAATTAGAGACGGCGCGAATTTTCGCGCCTGGCGCCCAAACTTTATCGTTTCGATATACTAAATTGACGATTGATTAAGCAATCGCGCCGAAGGTGTGTCGTAGGCCAGTCCACCGGCCCAGAATTCGTATAGAGGAGCGTACGCGGGTTTCGAGCCCAAAATTGAATACACGGTCACAATATGTATATAAATATATGGCATTTTAAACATAAAGTTTAATATATTAAATATATTAAATTATATAATATATAATTTATAATATATATATAATTTATAATTATATATAATATATATATACATAAAATAACACACACATATATATATATATATATAAAATTGTATATGTTGCTAGGAGTACGAGAAATCTGAATGTGCAGAAACTCGATTTCATCAACATTATTTCAACAAATAGCTTTCGAGGGAGATATTTTATTGAGGAAAGGTATTTTGTATATATTACGAGTTTTACAGTATAAATATATCAAATGTAGATAAAAGTCATTGAGATCGATTAATTGCTGATACATTTAGCTATTCATTTGTTAGGTTAGATTAAGTTAGGTATACATTATTTTATCTCAACTTCGTTAGTTTATATTATTTTATAGTATAATTAAGATAGATAGAAAACGTAAAAATTATTCTTCTCTTTCTAAACGACTTCTTCAAAGAATTATTTCTAATAACATTGTTTCAGATGTATCAAGTATTTTAAATGCTACGAACAATGAATATTTTAAAACAGAAGATAATGAATTATTACAATTCGATAATATTGAAAATTTAGAGCCAATAGAAAATGAATTTGTCAACAGAAATGAATTTATAGACGATTTAATTGGAAATATTACTGATGGAAATATTATTGATGATATTGAATTTAATGAGGAAAGAAAAGAAGATAGTAGTGATAATAGCACAAATAGTGAAAGTGATACAAGTTTAATAAGTGACTTAACTGAAGAATCAATAGTACAGTGTATAAGAGATGTTGACTCTGACAATGAAATTGATCAAAAAGATAATCAATTTATTAAAGCTATATAGTTTCTTGGGTAATTATGTTCAACATTTCCCACGTTGCTCTCGCGGCACTTTTATCCATATTACGAAAATATACGTAATATTTGTTCCCAAAAGATCCTCGAACATTGCTTAAAACGCCAAGACATACAGTATTTGTTGAAATGAGCTGTGGACAATTTTGTCATTTTGGTTTACAAAATGCATTTAAAAAAATGTTAGATGGTTATAATAAAGTTTTAGGCCAAATGACTGATCGTTTGGATATATTTATAAACGTTGATGGTTAATTTCGAAATCAAGCAGTTCTGTTTTATGGCCCATTTTATGTATAGACACTGTTCTAAAATCAGTTTTTATTGTTGGAACATATTACGGTCAAACAAAACCACAGTGTAACAACGATTTTTTAGAGCATTTTGTTGATGAAACAATTTTCTTAATTAATAATAGATTTTTTATCTTCTTCTTAAAACGCCCTCTCCTGTCAAAGGTTGGTGATCCCTCTAGCGTATAACTGCAGAGTGCGTCTTATCTGCAGCCATATGGGACCTACATTTTAATGCCGGTTTCGAACGGCCTAGATAGAGGGAGTTTTGTGGCAAGATTTTTTTATAATGGAATTAAAGTAAAAATTAATTTTCATGGTTTAATTTGTGATGCGGCAGCAAAAGCTTTTGTTTTATCAATAAAAAATCATACTGGTTGCAATAGTTGTACGCGATGTATTGTTAGAGGCGAATACTTAGATGGACGGTTATGTTTTCCAGCGACAAAAACTGTTGATGCTTTAAAAACTAATGAAAATTTTGCTAATAATAAATATGATGATTTTCAAACTGGTGAAACAATTTTAAAACAGATTCTTAATTTCGGATTAATTTCAACCGTAACACTGAATTACATGCATTTGATATGTTTAGGCATAGTGAAAAAATTGATATTACTTTGGATTAAAGGTCCACGTGCTGTACAATTAAGTTGTTACGTCCTGCATCGCGAGCGAGGTGCGGTTGCGGTGGTTGGTGTACGCGAATCGTGGTGGCCGAGCGGTAAACCTGTCATGATCAGCGTAGCGGTACACCGGAAGCTGGCGGTTGGGACGTAATGGGTAATGAGGAGGATGTGAAGTGAGTAGACAATGAATACAGATTATTTACATATACTAATTTTTATGTATTTATTATTATTTTATATTAAACATACATATACAGTTATATTTTCTTATATTTTACAGGACGAGTGGACGACTAAATCATGGACGAGTATCGGGAGGCGAACTGATAGGTACTTCAGCGGCCGGCAAGATGCGTACTCGCCCGAAGAAAGGCTGAGAATAAAGGATCCTCGGTTGTGTAATCCCGAAGTCTATCAACGGCGGGGGCACGGGCCACGGACGGTATTCGATAGGCGGTAAGGGCCTATATGAGGAAGCGACGGCCCCGCTGCTGGATGCCGGTGGAGTGACAGCGTCGTTTAACGGGTCAGGAGTCGAGGATTCCGCCGTAGGGTTTCCCGGTGGAGGGTATGTGAAATACCCGACGGATGCTGGGTTCTGACTATCCGGTGGAGACGCGGCCGTTCGGACCGTTAAATAAGAGCCGCCTTGGTATAGCGACCGGATGAGGCGCTTCAGTTGATGAGCGCGCTCTGATCGACGTGACCAACCCATGACGCAGTTAAAGATGTAAGCGAAATTATAATCAAAGCCATGGTTGAATACACGGGGGAATATAGATAGGGGTTAGGGATAGTAACGCGAGTGATGAAAAAGGGAAAAGAGAAAAAAAACATACACACAGAACCAAGAGGGACGGTTATGATAGGTGATAAGGGGCTCATACACGCGCTAATGTAAATTGCTAAACGAGTTAACTTGACTTTATCTGACGGGTTGTGGGGACAGGGTGAGCCTTAATGAATTTATTTTAATTTAATATTTATTTTATATTTCAGACCAAGAAGAGCGATCGGAGGAATTGTGAGAGACGCCCTGAGAGAGGTGCGGTTCGTGGACTGAGAGGAGTCAGATCGCCCTGAGAGAGGCGCGCTGCACGCTAGGAGGCGGAATGCCCTGAAAGAGGCGCGTTACGTAGGAAGGATGTAGATCGCCCTGAAGGAGGCACACTACGGTGTAGGTAAGGATGGTTATCGCTCTCTGTCTAATGACACTCCCTATGAAGACGTTCGAATAAAATATTAATCTCTTCAATTATATGTTACAGATATCTGAGGCTCCGGGTATGTCAAGACGTAGCGGACCTTGCCACAGGCGAGCGGATAAGGAAAAAGAAAAGAGAAAAAAAAATAAAAGAAGAAGCTATAAGGAATACAAGAACGCCCTGGAGGAGGCGCGCACCGACGCAGGATAACCGGAACGCCCTGGGAGAGGCGCGCGTCTCCGTAGGATGAAAGAGAGAGCCCGATGTAGGCATGAAGGAAGGATGACCTCGTCAGATAATTAGCACTAATTTGCCTGATAATTTCAGTATTAAAATTAGAATAGAAAGCTTGTCTCTATATTTACAGGTGTGTGGACACGAGAGATTCACGGCGAGAAAAATTGACACCGAGAAGATGACCGACGCCGGAGTGGACAGGGGCCGCGAACTGACACAGGTATGTATATTTCGAGTAAATTACACGTAAACAATGTGATTAATGATCACACGAATATATCTTAATAATAACGACAACGTACTCATTTCACTAAATTATTATATGTTACAGGAACCACTGGGGAACACACTGTCACACGGGTGTATACGAGAATGTGGATCTACAATATTATTAGGATTATAACATTAGTTAATAGAACTTTTCTTTGACTATAATTTCACGCGCAGACAGGTTTCGGACGCTTAAACGATATTAGATAGGCGGCATTAATATTATCTGATTGTCTGAAGAAGAAAAAATATAACGCTTATATTGTTGATAGAGATAAATTTACTGCGAATGAAAATTAAGATAAAATGTATTTGAAAGTGATAGATAGAATATTCGATATGTATTGTGGGCGCCGTGAAAATCGAAAAAGAAAAAAGAAATATAATAGTGACAGTGGAACCAATATCAAGAATAAATTTATACGACGGTAAATGCAAGAACTGGAAACTAATTAATAATATTCGCGATAAGCTAGTCTCGAAGTCTCTCTGAGTTAATGATTTTGTGTGAATAATACCGCGTAATGAACTAAAACACTAATTCAAAGATATAATATTAATTACACCATGTGAAAATTTGTAAGAACGTGTGTATGATCGAATGCTATAAGGATAACCGATTATTAAGTCACACGGATGACTGTCTGCACGTACGGTGAATTTAATGAATACTGTATGTCCGAATGTATACTGAATTGAATGTCTCTACGACTGGTCTAAGCGAGAACTGATTACTGAATGTGAGCTGATCGAATACTGACTGAATCGAATATGCCGAATGAACTGTACGAACTGATTTTACTGTCAGGGTGAAAGCCGAATACTGAATTAACTGATGTAACTGTTGATCTGTCTAAATAGAATATTAATTGAATACTGACTAAACTGCGAAAACTGAATGATCTGATCGAATACTGACTTTGAGCGCACGGTGCTCCCGTTTATATACCCGTGGTCGCTGAGGGCTCCCACCCTTCTGAATTGTAGCGCACGCAACATGGTCCGATCTTGGTCACGCTTGTTTGTTACGCGTATCACGCGCCGGGCAATAGTAAGCGGTCACGGTGTTTGTCCGAAATTTTCACGTGATCCGACGGTTCCTGAATGTTCTAGAAGCTTCGGGACTAGCATTATAATATAATATTTATATCGTTATTTCTAGATATATCGCAATTATTACTAGCGTTACGATAACTTATCTGATTAATTATTTATCGCCGCATTGTATTATAGCGTTGTACTTAAATAATTGTAGGGATATGAGAGCATTTCGCTAATTAACAATTTTTATTAATTAACAATTATCTATGATGTCGCATAATGTTATTCGTGGATTATAAGGTCTAGATTAGCTTACAGACATTAAACTCGTTATTATATAACTATATGTATGTATATCATTATAACTAGTAGTAAAAGTTTATATCTATATATATAAGTAATAATGATATAAATGTACATGTAATATGCCGTGATATATTTACAATGAATGGATGAGGAGTGTGTAAGTGTGTATAAACGCATAAATTTGTGACAAGTTTATATTGTAAGAGAATGAGTGTGTAATTGAAATAATGTGTATGAATTAGCTATAAGATCCGGAACTATTGTGTTACCGTGTGAATGATATGTTGAATACGTATAAACGTATGTTAATGTATGAATATATGTAATAAGTTTATAATAAGTTTATTGAGAATGCATCGTTTGTGCGTACTAATGCGTCACCGTGTATATAAATTATTTATAGGGTGTGTGTATTTGCGTGTTACTGGGTGGATAATATGTCTATAATAGTCCGATACTGATAAAACATTGTGTAGATGATAAGTTTATAACGCGCGTATTTTTGTATCACCGGGTATATTAGGTGACTATTGTTATATAATTTTATGGTGTGTTTATTATGGAGCGTGTATCTATGTAATTATTTCTGGGTGTTCATTATGCGTTTATACTTGATTTATGTAATGTATGATGTGTGTATTATTGTACCACCGTGTATATAGATATGATCATTTTGTTAATTATGCATATGTATATTGTAATTTTTATTCATATCCAATAAAATGAAAAAGGGGTTTTAAGAATATTATCGTGTTCAAGTTATTTCAGGCACCTTGTATAAGTAAGAGTTAATTAATTAATTGTATATATTTGTGTGTGACTGTCTAACTTTCGTTATCTTCCAGAGCTTTATTCGTTTTAAATTCTTTATGGGATATTTATATTGTTTTCACTATAATATGTATATATGTATCATGAGTCCATTTTAATTATTATTGGTTTTAATTGATCAGTTAAATGTTGTCTGAGCCTCGAGGAGTTCTTGTCAGGTCATTATAATTTGCCTTTAAAATATCTGTAAATTATGATTTCTGCAGCAAATCGCATATATATATATATATATATATATATATATATATATATATATATATGTATGTGTATGCACCGAGTTATCTCCGAGAGATATATGAAATAATTATAAATAATAGCTGACCGGATTTTTATTGGCAAACCAAATTGGATTCATGGTAAGGAATTATTATGCAGATGATGGGTTTGATCGAATCTTTTATTATTGTTAAAATTTGAATTTACTGAAATCATTGCGCTGCGGTGGAGTATGAGTAAAATTGACAAGTTATTATATTTGGGTGACAGAATCATTAGATATGTACGTTATTGTGGTATTAATTCGGCTTTGGGATATAAAACTGCATTTAATAGTGAAGGCATAATTATATATTGGAGTTGCAGATAAAAATAAATGAATTAATAAAATTGAAAGTATAAGGTGTTTCTGGAGTAAAATGGGTCTATAACAATGTGCGCTTAACTTTTTATTGCGGGGCTGTAGCCCTATAAGTTGCTACTTTTTTTGGTTCTTTATGAGTCGAGGCGTCAGGAAGGAATTAATTAAGGTCACTGGGCGGGTTTTTATGTGATGTTTAAACCATTAAAAATTGGGTGCTTTTCGATGTTGCGACAACTTTTGATATATTGAGAAAAGTGACTTAGACTGTGCATAGGAAGTTGCAATTGCGCATATGAGTTACTCGGCTTGCTTAGATTTAAAAATTAATGAAAGTTCATATATAGGGTGTCCCAAAAGTACCGATCGGAGTTTATCATATGAAGCTTATGGAATTTAACCAATTGAATCGGTCGGTTGTTAAACACTATTTTATACTAATGTTTGGATACTATGACAATGTTAGTTTATATACCGGGTGTCAATTTATTAACGTGAACATATGTCGGGAGTTGTATTTCCGCTTATTTGCAGTTATGATCTCTTTCTATGCGTGATTTTAGCTTGTTATATAGATTTTCTTTATATTTTTGTTATACCGGGTGGTGGTTAATTCTCGATGCGTGTGTCTATGGTGATGTGTACGTGTATGTTTGTGTTTAGTAAGAGTGATGACGGCGAGGTAGAGTGAACATTGACTTATATTATCGCTTTTACTTAATTTATGCTATTCTATTGACGCGTACTTAATATTATGTTTCCTTTTTATTTTTCAGGTACTGCAACTAGAGTGACAAAACTAAATGGGTAATTATAATAAAATTAAGATGTTCGACCGATTTGGTAGGCCGTTTCTCTCTCCTTTTTCAGGTGCTGAGGATGCGGACCAGAAGGTGATATACCGGGTGGCCGGAAAATAGGTAAGAATTTTCGTTGCACAACTAATTAATTATTTTCTTTTATTTTTAAGTAGGTAATAGGGGAGAACCAGTGATGGAGGTGAAAGAAGAAACAAGAAAAATGTTTGAGCCGGAAACATAATAAAAAGGTATTTATTGGCTTAATCTATTTTTGCTTAATAAGTATATGTATATATATATATATATATATATATATATATATATATATATAAGAAGAAGAGGAAAAAATTTTTATAGGCGCTTAACGCTTACTATGTCTACTTAACAGGTGGCGTATGGCATCAACGGACGGCGACTGGTGTCAAGCGGAGGCGCTGGACGTGACAATCTTGTACATATTTGTCTTTGTTCAACGCTACAGTAATGTTTCCTTTGCAAACTCTATCCTTTACTCCACCATTATATTATTGGTACATTGATGATATAATTATGGCCGCTCCATCAGACCTCATTAAACACACCTTGACGACCTTCAACTTACTACATACTAGAGTCCAGTTCACGCTGAAAACAGATACGAACAATAGACTAAACTTTCTAGACACGACCATAATTGTTGACAACCATCACAATAATTTCGATTGGTATCAAAAACCGATATGCTCCGGAAGATACCTGAATTTTTTCTCCCAACATCCTATAAATCAAAAGAGAAGTACGGTCATCGGACTAATTGATAGAATCTTTTTGCTCTCACACCCTCGATTCCATTATAAAAATATCCGTACAATGACTAACATCCTTCTAGAGAATGGATATCTTTTAAAATTCATATTCGATAATATTAATCATCGGTTACAATTTTTAATCCATAGAATCAATGATATCAACAATAAAAAAACAGAGCACAATAAAGAAAATACCTCCTACTTCACAATCCCGTTTCTTCCCAACTTAACAGAGAACTTTAAAAATATTGTCAGGAACACGTCTATGGCCATCTCATTCTTCAGTCTCAATAAACTGAATAAAATAATCAAAGTACATAAAGACACAATATCAAAACTCGACAACACTAACGTTGTTTAAAAATTAATTGCAATGATTGCAACGCGTCTTATATCGGACAAACCGGCAGAAAACTGAGGACGAGAATAAGCGAGCATAGACAACATGTACATAAAATTACCACTACGAAATCCGTTATAACATCGAACTAATTTAAATCACGAATTTGATTGGGACAATGTGGAAATTCTAGATAAAGAACCTTTTGACATTAAACGGTTAATATCAGAAATGTGATTGGATGGCTCCCCGCTCCGCGACATTAGGCGACACTTATAAATAACGCGCCCAAGTGCGTATCCTTACATTAGTTTGCCGCTCATACCCAGGGACTATTGCCTCCTTGATATGGAGATCTACTCGCTGGGGGAGAAAAAAACTTAGGCTGCTTTGTGTGTAAGTTACCATATTCTGTGTACCCGAAATAATACACAACTAAAAAGAAGTTTCTTGTACCTTTAATTAAGCCGACGTTTATTATAGTATTATATATATTTTTTTTTAATAAACTTTCCAGACGGTTAATAAAATTTATTAATAACTAAATAAGAACAATGCTGTCTAAAAAACCACCTTCTATTTGAGATGACGAACCGTTTGAACGTTGTTTATTATATAATATATCGCTGCGTTAATTTGACTAATTTCAATTTTAATTTTAATCGTAACTCTGAATTCAATTTTCTTGCGCTGAGGATGACTTGAAAGTCGGACCGAAACGTTCACTTAACACATGATTTTTATATACTTTGTTGTGCTGTGGTTACGGCACTGGGTTCGGGATCCGCGGAGGAGAGCAGGATTTAGGGCGCGGGGAGGTTTCGGTTGTCAATGACATAGACTCCTTGTAATAGTTATTGAAATATACTATATTTACTCAATTACAGCGCAGTGTTATTTCCTTAAGGAAGCGAGGTCGGTTCCTTCCTTGGCGTGCGGCGTAGGCGAAGATGGGCCCTTCGCGTCAGTCGTTGCGGAGTTCGGTGGTTCGCACTAGGTTTCACTCAGCTCACGGTGGTTGCGATTAGACGTAATGTAATCGTACGCGCACTTCGATTACTTTTTGACTGCCCGCACATCCGAGCGCGGGTGGGTTTTTTATACTGTTGAGCGAGCGTCCTAAATTTTGGTCGGGTTGCCCAACTCGCGCTGAGTGCAAGCGCAGCGGGTCCAAAGGTCGGACTTCCTGGTTTGCACTCTTTCGCAACGCTCGCCGCGGTGTTCCGGCTTCGTCTCCGGTTTCGCGCGTGGTTCGTCAGCGGCACGCGCGGTCAATACGCCTAAATCGCGGTATGCGGATATCGCAATGCTTATTGCGTTAGCCTTTCGCAATCGCTAAGCTTAATGCTTTATCGGTATATAATATTTATTTGTATAATTAGTTATAGTCTCGGACTATAACAATTTATAACCCGTTATTGTAATTCTGTGTAGTCATATTATTTGCGTATATTCCGTATATGTCATGTAAACCATCCCATATTTTTAAAAATATATCTCTAACTCTCTTATTGTTATGACTTAATAAAAAAACGGCTCATTGAACGCCTTTACCTTATTCTCTCATTTTAAGTTTATACGAGCCTTTGACCTCCTTATTATATAATTTTAGCTTATTGCTTTTATAACCTAACCTAAGAAGTTAATAATATCTTATTTATATGACGATACATTTTTTTATCAAGCGAAAATAAAATATATAAAGTATATTTTTATTTATTTACTTATTATTAATTTTAATTCCTTTTAAAAATAACATGTATCAAATATATTTGTGGAATAAGAATGAGTTTATAAAGCATATTTTACATTTTGAGTCTATGCACTAACTCAAATACATGGAATGCTTTTCAGCAGCAACACAGTGTGACACAGAGTATCATTCTATCTTTGTCGTTCACTGGTATTGAAAGAAGATAGAATAATACTCTGTGTCACACTGTGTTGTTGCTGAAAAGCATTCCATGTATTTGAGTTAGCGCATAGACTCAAAATGTAAAATATGCTTCATAAACTCATTCTTATTTTATATCTTCTTTAGACTAAATATTTTTAAATCTATAAATTAAAACATTTTATTTTATATAGCTCTGGAAGACCAGTTGCTCTGGAAAACCCATTTGTGAAGATAACGCAACACCAAACTGGTACGATTATTCTACTACTACAGTTATTTTACTTCAAGGCCACACTTCAAGACTGCGTTGTCTTTAGAAAACTCTTGGAAAATAAGTGAGTATGCCTAAAATTGCAATTAAATATTATAGGCGAGCAAAAGCTAGTACAGATTCTACGATAAGTTCAGTTGAATCTGATCAAGCTTTTGCTCAATATTTAAGTAATAATGATTTGATAAATAATGATATGAATATTAATAAACAATTAAATTGCATTGATTTGGGTAATAATTTTGATAATATTAAATTTGGTAATAATATAATAGAAAGTTTAAAGAGTTCAGATAATGATACATCCAATAATGATTTTATTAAAGATTTTAATGAAAGTACTTTGAATAACGAATCAATTAATAATTATGAAAATTCCAATGATACAGCCAATAAATGTTCTCTACGATCACAACTTGCTACTTGGGCTTAGAAAAATAAAATTATTCATGTTGCTTAACGAATTATTAGCTATTTTAAAATCAAAACATGATGAATTACCTTTGGATGCTCGTGTATTATTGAAAACTCCTAGAAAAAATACATTAAAAATTGTTGAACCAGGACATTATTATCATTTTGGTTTCAATAATTGCATTCATAAATTATGTTCATTTGTATCTTTAAAAAATTTACAACAAATAGAAGTTTACATAAATATTAATGGTTTACCACTTTTTAAAAGTTCGAATTAGCAATTATGGTCAATACTATGTAGTTTAGTTGAAAATCGTAATAAAGTAGGTATTGTAGGTATATATCACGGGGAAAAAAAACCGGACAATGCAAATTTATTTTTGAAAGATTTAATCGCCGAAGTTATCGATTTGTCAACGCACAGTATCATAATAAATAAAGAGAACAAAAGTTTTAATTATCCCTTTAAAATTAAAGGTTTTATTTACGATACACCTACTAAGGCTTTTATTAAATTTACGAAAGGTCATACCGATTATTATTCATGTACAAAATATGTTATAAAAGGAGATTATATTAACGGTAGAGTTTGTGTTTCTCGAATTTAAATAAATTCCGTGATAGAACCGATTTCGATTTTAGATCAAAATTTCAAGAAGAACATCACATAAATTCAAAAACTTCTGATCTTGAATTAATCGAACATTTAGATATGATTTTCCTGTCGAGCCGATGCATTTAATTGATTTAGGCGTTACAAAAACTTTAGTAAGTATGTAGTGTTTTGGTAAACCATTAATAAAATTATCTCATGCACAAATTACACAAATTTCTGATTAATTTTAAATCAAATTAAAAATATCCCTTTAGAATTTAATCGTACACCTAGATCATTAGAAGAAAGTAGAAGGTGGAAGGCTACAGAATTTAGACAATTTTTATTATACACAGGTCCTGTTGTTTTCAAATCTGTACTTAGTCGTGACAATTATCTGAATTTTGTTTTTAAATGTAGCTGTCACTATTTTATCATCTCTTCATCATGTTAGATATTTAGATTACGCTAATTCTCTTTTTAATTATTTTGTAAAAACTTTTATAATTTTAATATATAATCGATTGCTCCTTAAATTTATAAAAATTATACAACAAAAAGATTTGAAAGAGCTTAAGTACAGGTTGTTACTATTGTTGTGCCTCCAGGAGGGGGGCACAGGATTTTTCGGGATCCGTTCAGGGAAGGCCGGGGATACGACGGGCAGTAGCCACCTTTTATTTTAATATTATTTTTAATTGTTTACTTCCTTCATTTTATTATGATAAATAGCAGTTTAAAAGAAATCAAAGGTTTGGTATTTTATCACTTCTCCCAGCGTACGTATCTACACTCGTGTGTATTGTCGGTTAAAGGGAGAGAGCGGTATCTCTCATATACTCTGTCGTACAGGTAGTTTGATACGCGTCGGCTTATCTCAGGCGCGCGTATATCCTTAGTTATTCGTGTATCTCGTTCTATTTAATAACTCTCCGTGACGATTATTACTCGTTAGGTTCTAATCAACGACTGCCCGTCGCTTCATCGCGGCGGGTGCTGAGCTTCCCTCCGAACTGCATGGTTTTTCGGAGGGGGTCCCTTAGCAACATGACCAAATATGGTTATGTTGCTGAATTCGCGTTTTAGTGCAGGCGAGGAAGTTCAAAGTCGAATTTCCTCGCTTGTACTTTTAGCAATTCGGTGGCACCTTTCCGGTTTCGTGTTCGCGCTCGGTCTCGGGCGCGCGTGGCTCGCTGCGTCAGCGGCTCGCGCGATTATCGCTTCGCTCGCGATGCATTCCTGCATCAATATAATTATATGTATATATATATGTATATATTCATTAAATCTGTAGCCTTTTCTGGGGCTATAACACCCTTCCCCCGTTAGAAAAGAAAACGGAGGTACAACGTTTTCTATTTTAGGGAATTTATTTTTTTTTCTTAAGTTTTAAGTTTCCCGATATATATATATATATATATATATATATATATACTATATGTTTTCTTTTATATTATTTTCTTATTCTAGTTTACAATTTTGTTTGTTTTCGCGTTTACAATATTTAAATATAATCGTTTTTCTTATCTAAAATTGCGTGCTTAGGCTACGTTTTAATATTGGTTTCGGGAGTCGATCGATCGGTTCGGATCGCTCTTTGTCGTATATCCTAATTAATGGTCGCTTCCTTCTTTTATTTTTGTTTCTATGACTTGTATGACTATGTAAAGTACAATTAATATTATTATTATTGTTATCATGATTGTTCCGCTTGTCGCCATTGGATATACGAATTGTTTTTTCGCGAAGAAATTTTGTTCGTTACTTTTTAAATTGTTGTCTATTTCTTCTAGTTGTAATTTTAATTTTGTCAGTTCCATTCGGTGTTGACCTATGTCTTGTATCGTGTCATTATCGTGTGTTATCGTGTTGCGTTCTCGTACCAGTGTCAAGTTATATTCAGGCAGGTACGTTTCTATATCCGTTTCATAGATTATCTGCTTCGTCTGTATAGTCATGTCTGGAGTTATTAATTTGCATTTTCCCTTCAGCGTAATTTTCCCAGTGTTTTTAATCACTGTTTTGTATTCTTGTCGTTTGTCGTATTGTATTGTTAATTGTTGCTCGGTAGCAGTCGAGTAGAGCATGTTTGTGGCTGTTGTAATGCGATCCATGTGGTACGCATTGATATAATGTATTTCGTCTTACAGTTACGTTGACGCTGCTGTGTATAAATTTGTATTTCGCATGGTGCATTTAAATTTACTCTATATGTCGGTGTCGCATGCTCACATGTGTATTGTGAGTTAATGTTAATACAATCTTTTAAATCTTTTTCTGTTACTATAACGTATGTTAGTTTTTCTTTGTCTACCGCAATTATTTTATTGTTAATTTCTGTTACTGCGAATATATTGTTATAACTGAATACAGGTAACGCAATTACATTCATTATGGTATAGCTCGGTTGCGCAATTAATGGGAAGATTAGAATGGTATAAATAATTGCTTTATCGCTGAATGCGCTTATTTTCGCGTATTTTTCTATAGTAAGCCAATCTTCGGTGTGTACTTGAAAAGAGAAGTACAGTCCTTGTGGCAACTGCTGTTTTGCTTCCTTTAAATGTGTTATTATGCTATCTATTGGTGTTAATCTCGGATGCATTGCTCCGTTTTTTGTATATGTTAGATATTCTATAATGTTATCCGCGTCGCGTATTAATTCTGCTATTACTGCGGTAATTATGGTAAAGTGTTCGTTTATCTCGCTGCGTTCTATATATTCATTTATTCGTTTCTGTAAGAGGTATTCGTTACGTTGTATTGTATTTTCGATTTTATCAATATGCCCGATAGTCGTATTTATTATTTTAATTTGATTTTGTACGGCATGCTGTATTGTTTTTTGACTGTTTTCTAATATGTTAAGTTGTTCGTTAATTCGTTTCTCGTCGTTAACGTCCATTGTGCCAAATAAAGACTTTGATGAGGAACCTATTCCGTTTATGAGTCCTCGTCGTTTATTTGTCTGTTTTTTGTATATTGTTTTAATTTGTATTATGACATTTTTTAAATATTTTGCTTCTCTTTTTGTTAGAATGTCTAGGTTCACACATGTATCTCGAAGATAATGAGTGTGAAATTTCATAGTTTTGCATAATCTTTCGGTCTGTTTTAAATATTCGTTTATTTGCTCGTATCTTTCGTCTAAGTTTGATAAGTCTAATTTTATTACTAGTTTCCAGTTTTCTTTTGCGTAGTAGATTTGTCCGATTTCTTCGAAGAATAACCCTGGGTTATGTTTAAATTCTTATATCTGGTATGAGAGATTCGTTTCGTCGTCTTTCGTGTGACCTTTGCTGATCCAGCAGGCGAATGTCCTGTAATATCATATTATATTTCATTTTATTATATTTTATCTCTTGAGTGTCGCTCGTCTTCTCTGACTTCGCGGGGTTCGCGCTAATCCAATGGGTGATACACCGGTAATATTATAATGTTGGTTTAGTCTCTCAACGACTTTTGGTTGAGGTAGATCTCGCGGTTATTTATGTAAAATGCAACGTTTTTTTATTGCACTGGGGCTTGCCAATGTGTTGCAAGTGTGATGGATATCGGGATGGTATTCATTCCGATATCTGCTGTGATTGTGTGAGGGGTCGCCTACCGGTGGTGGGTTTACCGCCGCCGGTGGACCCCGTAGTGCGGGCGCGGAGCGCCGTTCTCCGGAGTTCCCGGGTCGCGGGGGGCACATTGTCCCTCCGCGTTACGTTTACAACACCCGGTGTGAGGTTTGTGCGGGCAGTGGTGCCCGCCCTAGACCCGATGCATCCCGTCCGCGTGGAGTTGATGAAGGTCCACGACCAATTTGACTTCTTCGAGCTGAGATGTCGCCGGGGGGAGGAGGAGGAGGACTAGGACACGGATCCTTGAAGAAGGTGAGTACTAGTTTTCTATATATGGCTTAAGCTTGTTTACGTGTAAGCGGGTGCTTTTCCTTCCTTTCTTTACCGTGTAGTTGATATTCGAGTGCTTTTCGATTATTATGTACGGTCCGATCCATAGAGATTCGAGTTTTTTCGATCTTCCGCGTCGTAGCGTTTCATCATAAATGAGTACTTTATCGCCGATTTTGAACTTTGTTTCTTTTCCGGTTCGATCGTAGTGGTCCTTCGATTTTAGTTTTTTCTCTGTGAGATTTTCTTTTGCAACTTGATTTCGTGGCGCGTAGTCTTTCTTTTAGCTCTTGCGCGTAATCGTCATAGTTGTATGTCGGTTGTGGTGGTTTCGTTAATGCTGTCGGTATTTCGGCTTGGTGTCCGTATACTAGCTCGAAGAGCGTGTATCCTGTAACTGTATGTGGCGTAGTGTTGTAGGTGAACATCGCGAACGGAATCCATTCGTCCCAGTCAGTCTGATCATTATTAATATAATGTCGTAGATATTCTGTTAATGTTCTGTGCGATCGTTCTAACGCGCCGTTACTTTCAGGATGATACGCGGTCGTCTGAATTTTATTTATTTTTAATAATTTACACGTATTTTTAAATATTTTGCTTAAAAAATTTGTGCCTTGATCGGTTAAAATTTTTTCCGGTATTCCGTATTCTAAAATTATTTTCGTGGTAAATTCTTTACTCACGGTGTTCGCTTCTTGATTTGGTATCGGTATTGCTTTACTAAATTTTGTCAAACTATCTTGAAAAGTTAGTAAGTATTTATTTCCAGTATTAGTTATCGTTAATAGACTGACTATATCTAATGCACATTTTTCGAACGGTTTACTCGGTGTATCGGTGATAACGAGGGGTGCTTTAAATCGTCGCGATAAATTATTTTTTTGGCAAGTGTTACATTTTTTAATGTATTGTTCGACGTCTTTCGTTAACCCGGTCCAATTGTGCGTGAGGCGAATTCTGTTTATCGTCCTCTCGATATCTTGGTGTCCTCCTGTGGGTGCATCATGATATTCATATAATATTTGTTTCTTTTCATCTGCGCTATAGGCACGTGTCGCATCATTGCTATCTTTCTCGTCCTCTTCTTTATCTCTTTCTTCGCTGCTGATATCATCCATCTCTTCGTCTTCGGCGGTGAGGACCTTTTCTCTCTCTTGCTCGTCGTCGTCTCGCGTTACGTTGCGGCTTAGCGCATCGGCGTTCGCGTTCGCACGTCCAGCCTTATGTATTATCTCATAATCGTACTCTTCTAATTTTATTCGCCATCGAATTAATCGTGGTCCTGGATCGTTCACGTTAAATAACCATATTAGAGGTTTGTGATCTGTAATGACCTTAAATTGTGTTCCGTACACGTAGGGTCTGAAATGCTTTACAGCCCATACAATAGCTAATAGTTCCTTTTCGGTAGTGCTATAGTTCTGTTCCGCGCGGTTCAGTACTCGGCTGGCGTAAGCTATCGGTCGGTCGCTGCCTATCTTTCCTTGCAATAAGACCGCTCCGATCGCGTAGTCGGATGCGTCTGTAGTTATATTAAATTGTTCAGCGAAATCTGGATATTTTAATACGGGTGCCGTTATTAATTTATTTTTAAGTACTTCGAAAGCATTTTGTTGCTCTGCGATCCACACAAATTTTTCGGTTTTCTTTGTCAATTTCGTTAATGGTTTAGCTATTTTCGAGAAATCTTCTATGAATCTTCGATAATAACTGGCTAGACCTATAAATGATTGGATATCTTTCACCTTTTTTGGCGTCGGGAAATCTCTTACCGCTGTTAGTTTAGACGGGTCAGGAGATATTCCATGTTCCGATATTATATGGCCCAGGTACATTACTTCTTTGCGTAGGAATTCGCATTTATCCGGCTGTAATTTTAAATTATTAGTTCGAAGTCGTTGCAGCACTTCCTTGAGTCGCTTGTTATGATCTTCGAGGCTTGCTCCGTAAATGACGATGTCGTCTAGATAGACCAGGCATTTGAGTCCTTGTATTCCTGTCAATACAGAGTTCATTAATCTCTGAAATGTCGCCGGTGCGTTTTTCAATCCAAAGGGCATTCGGTTGAACTCGTAATGTCCATACGGGGTTGAAAAAGCAGTTTTAGGCTTGTCCTTTTCGGCCATTGATATTTGATGATATCCAGATGCTAGATCTAATGTTGTGAAGTATTTTGCGTTTCCCAGCTGGTCCAGTATATCCGTAATATTAGGCAGAGGGAAGGAATCGCCGATCGTCAAGTCGTTGAGCTTTCGAAAGTCTATAACTATTCGAAGTTTCGGTTTACCTGATACGTCGGTCTTTTTTGGTACTACTAATAGCGGAGCATTCCATTGACTCGCGCTGGTACGAATTATTCCGTCTTCCAACAATTGTTGCACTTGTTTATTTACTTCCGTCTTATGTTTCTCCTGAAGGCGATACGGTCTTACATTTACCGTTGAGGCGTCTATGCGCGTATTTATCTCGTGTGCTACCGTCGCAGTGCACGACAGTGGTTCTCCATTCAGGTGAAATATGTCGCTATATTCATCACATATCCTTGAGAGTGCCTGTCGTTCTTCAGAGTTGAGATGCTGTGTTCGCAACAATTGTCAGATGCGCTCGTTACGTGGGGTATTTTTATCGTCCGTCCCCACCACGGCTACTGTATAGATACCGTGCGGGTTATCTTTATCGATGTCGTCTATAGTTACAACAGGTGTACGTATCTCAATAGTCTCGTCTGTTGTGTTGATAACGCTGATTGGGCAGAGAAAGTTTTTCGGTTCTACCAGACATCTTCCTATATATATTCCAGGGGTTGTTTCTTTCGCGCGTACTATTCCCGTTTCGTTGCGATTAGTCGCGGCTTACACGATGGTTTCAAGATAATTTTATTATATGGTTGCATCTTGAGTACATCCGTACCGATTTTTAACTCTTTATTTTTGTAATCGCAGGATACCTTTTGCTTCCTTAGGAAATCGATTCCTAGTATCCCGTCGTATTCCATGGGAAAGTCGTCTTTTACTACGTAAATTGCATGTTTAATGTCTTGTCCGGTTAGATTAATTGTTGCATGCATCTTCCCTATTGTATATACTTTGTGTCCGGTTATTCCTATTAACGCTAATTTTTTATTGTATATCAATGTTTCGCCTTTTAAATGCTTTACTTTTATTAGTGATATGGTCGCACCGGAATCGTATAGCATGTTTATGCGCCCTGTCTTCGTTTCGCGTATGGGCATCGTTACGACGTCGAGTCCTTGTTTATCTCGCGTCTGTCGAACGTGTGTTACCTGATATTCCAGCGCGCGCTTTGCCTTGCTATCGCTTCTTTCTTCTTCGTCGTTACTACGCTCGGAGTCGGAACTCTTTCCTCGCGTCTTATAACGCGTTCCTTTTGAATTATTTTGAATATCGCTCGATTTATTCGCGTTATTCGGGTTTTTTCGATCCTGTGGTTTTCCTTGCGGTCGGCCGTTTAAAGACCAACACTCGTCGCGATTATGTCCGCGCTTTTTACAATATTTGTAAAATTTTTCTACCACATTGACGCGTGGTCTTTCGGGTTTCGGCAAAGTGTATCTGCTCATTCAACAATCTCGTCCATAATGTCCTATCTTGCCGCATTTAAAACATATTGCATTAGTATCTCGAGGCGGTCGCGAGTAATTCGAGTCGAGTTTATTTTTATTTTGATAACTGTTTGTTCTCGCTCCCATCGGCTTGATAAGTTTTTCTTCCGAGCTCGCGCCGTTTATCGCCTCTTGCAATGTCGAGAAGCGTTGTGACCGTACGAGTACTTTCAACGTCGTCGCGTAGTCCGATTTGATAATTAATTAACGCTTGGTCTCTGATAATTTACTGAATCGTGCGTTTTTGTTCTAGAGTATGCTCTTTTCCTTCGGTCATAGAGTCATATAATTTCATAGCTACTAGATCGACTCGCTGTCCAAACGCGTAGGCGGTTTCGCTTGTTTTTTGCTTTAATGAATTAAATTCGACTTGCAAGTGTGTCGTGCTTTGTTTCGTTTGATAACAAGCTTCGAGTTGCGTCCGAAATTCATCGAAAGTGCGTATATCGCGCGTTTCAAAATCTTGTCGCGCTCTTCCGCGTAACTTTGTATATAATATCGCCTGCATAAGAGATTCTTCGTCTGCCGGGTTTGTATTTTGTATTGCGTATGTGCATGAATTCAAGAAATCTTGCAACTTGTGTCGCGACATTCCGTCAAATTCCGGAATCATTTGTCTCGCTTCCTTTAACGTCAGAAAATTGGGTGCCATACTACGTCGGTTTCTAACGTCACGATCGGTCCGTCCGTAATATATGCTTTCGGAAAGTTCTTCTCGACGGCTTGTATTTTGATCGCGTTGCTGTAGTTGAGCTACTTGCTCTGTTAAGAATTGTATTGCGTAGCGCATTTCTCTTAACATTGTGGACGTAGAGTCGTTTGTCGATTCTTCTTGCGGTTGTATCGGTTGATTAATTGTTCGTCGCAATCGTGCGATCTCGTCGTCTACCGCGTCATTAGACACGTTTGCGGACGTAGACGCGCGGGGATTTTGAGCTTCTGCCATCTCGCGCGTTTGTGCGTAGATTTCTTCGGGATCAAAAATCTCGCTCTCGTAAGATGTCAATGAAAATTCTCGCCGGAGTGATACCTGGCTTGGAGTTCGACTAAGATACGGTCTCGTTCGTCTGGTTGAGTCGTGTAAATCGTCAGTGGGGTCAGTGGGATTATTTTCAACAAGACTCGCGTCGAAACTCGTAAATGGAAATTCGCGTTCTGTTATAACATTGCTCGGTAGCTCTGTGTCGCTATCACTCGAGTATCGAGTTTCGAGGTTCCGTCGGACACTGTCGCGTATGTCTCGGAGCGCTTCTACGGCTACACTCGCGGGACTTAATTCGCAATATTTTATAGCTCGATTTGCTCGTTCGCTAAGCAACCACGACTTATTTGCTATCGGTTTCGGTAAGTTTCTTCCTTCCGACATTCACGCAAATTTAATTAAAATTAATTTGGTTCGGACTTACAGTAGTAGTATCGCTCGCATATTCGCTCGCTGTCTAGGTTTTCGCTGACGTTGCGTCCTTCGCTCGGCGACTGATAAGGCGTCGTCGATGGAGTTGTCGTAGGTCGGGCGGCTTGGCGGCTCGCGTCCTTGCTCCAATTCTGCGATGCTCTGTTTATTTCGTGGTCCGTAGTCGTCTGCTCTGCATGTAGTTTTTTCTTGGCTTCTTGATGTCCGTCAGTGTTTGCTAACTTTCTGACGTGCCTGCCTGTTTACGCACTTTGTATTTTATTGCAGGTCTTGCACGACGGTCGAGGTGCCAACTCCTTGACATCCACCGGGGGTGTTCCCTGGATCCCACCGCTGCCATCAGATTGTTGTGCCTCCAGGAGGGGGGCACAGGATTCTTCGGGATCCGTTCAGGGAAGGCCGGGGATACGACGGGCAGTGGCCACCTTTTATTTTAATATTATTTTTAATTGTTTACTTCCTTCATTTTATTATGATAAATAGCAGTTTAAAAGAAATCAAAGATTTGGTATTTTATCACTGCTCCCAGCGTTTGTATCTACACTCGTGTGTATTGTCGGTTAAAGGGAGAGAGCGGTATCTCTCATATACTCTGTCGTACAGGTAGTCTGATACGCGTCGGCTTATCTCAGGCGCGTGTATATCTCTTAGTTATTCGTGTATCTCGTTCTATTTAATAACTCTCCGATTGACGATTATTACTCGTTAGGTTCTAATCAACGACTGCCCGTCGTTTTATCGCGGCGGGTGCTGAGCTTCCCTCCGAACTGCATGGTTTTTCGGAGGGGGTCCCTTAGCAACATGACCAAATATGGTTATGTTGCTGAATTCGCGTTTTAGTGCAGGCGAGGAAGTTCAAAGTCGAATTTCCTCGCTTGTACTTTTAGCAATTCGGTGACACCTTTCCGGTTTCGTGTTCGCGCTCGGTCTCGGGCTCGCTGCGTCAGCGGCTCGCGCGATTATCGTTTCGCTCGCGATGCATTCCTGCATCAATATAATTATATGTATATATATATGTATATATTCATTAAATCTGTAGCCTTTTCTGGGGCTATAACACCATTGACATCAATTTTCTAATAATAAGTTGTAATTTAATCAAATATAATACTCATAAAATTTGTCGAAGTAATACAAAACATTAACATTGATAAATAATGACAATGTAACCTAACCATTATAAGTAAATATAAATAGAAACAAATAAGTATGAAAAATAATTCAAAAAAGAATAAAAAATACAAATAAATATAACGGCGGACGTTTCGACCCGATTATTCAGGTCTTCCTCAGCGCAATAATTACTTTAAATTGTACATGGCTATGTTAAGAAAACAGATATTAAAAATAGATTAAAAGTTTAGTGTAATCCGTTAAAAAAGAGTCGAAATAAACGCAAACCAGTGGAGATGTAAAACATATATAAAAATTGACAATATTTCGAAAACAGTAAATTGGCCATCTCTAGTTCAATTGTTAGGAGGACAAGTCTGTCTCTTATGATTGTCATATTTTAAAAAATTGTAATATCTGAAAGCAAAAATCTAAGAATCACTCAATTATAATTATGAACAAATTACTACTATTATTAAATTCAAGTCTCAAAAAGTTAACAATAATTTCCAATGATTCTTAATTCTACTTTCTTTATGTTTAACAATGTAATATACCGGCAAATATTTGGTACCCTCATGGGTTCCCCATTATTTCCGATAATAGCAGATACTACAGGATGTAGAGACCAGAGCCTTACAGTATTTGGATTTTACTCCATTTTTTTTTAGATATATAGATGACATCATTTTAGCAACCCTTACGAAATTAGTGGACCATACGGTCTCAATTTTTAATTCATTACATCTTAGGTTACAATTTACGTTAGAATTAGAGAATAATAACAAATTAAATTTTTTAGACGTCACTCTTATTATTAACAATGGGAGAATCATTACAGATTGGTACCATAAAAATACATTTTTTGGGAGGTACCTTAACTTTTTTTCCCAGCATCCGTTTTGCCAAAAAAAGAGAACAATTATTGGTCTAGTTGACAAGGCATTCTTACTATCACATTCCATTTATATCCAAAAAATTTGCATAACATTATTAATACATTACTTGAAAATAGTTACCCGAAAAAACTAATCTTCAACATAATTAATCAACGGTTAAAATTTCTCCACAATAAATCTTTATCAAAAATTACGGACACTAAGAAACATACAGAATATAGTAATGTTTCGTATTTTACGGTTTCATATCTACTGGGATTAACAGATCGTTTCAATAACTTTATTAAGAGTTCTAATACGGTCGTTTCTTTTTATAGTATTAACAAACTCAATAAATTTATTAAAGCTCATAAAGATACCATTCCTAAATTCGACTGCACCAACGTCGTCCATAAAATCGAATGGAATGACTGTAATACATCTTATGTGGGGCAAACGGGGAGAAGATTAAAGACTAGAATTTCTGAACATCGTAAACGTGTTAAAAAAAATACATCCGTTAAATCTGTCATCACGGACCACAGGCTTAATAATAATCATGACTTCAAATGGGACGACGTTCTTATTCTTGACTCTGACTCATATTATAACAAGCGCCTAATTTCTGAAATGATACATATTGTTACGTCCCTGCTTGGCGTTCCCGCGCCGCGCTGCACGGCCGCTCGTTATGGCAAAAGAAGATCGTCTCCGGGATATCGGAAGATTCGGTTGTCAAAACGGCTGACATTTTGAGAGAGATCTCTGACAGCTATCAAGCTGGACGGTCGCGTCTTACATTAATATTTGTGATATTGTTATTGGTGTTTCTGAAGTTTGTGTTCAATATTAAAGTTATCCCTTTTAATTTAAAAGTATATATTTATTTACGAGTGCGGTCCGCGAGTGTTAGTTGCGTCGCGTCGCGTTCGATATATATATCGATCCCGCGGACGTAACATTTTGGGGGCTCGTCCGGGATAGTTTGGATGAAATCTTGCGGACGGAGAACGTAATTTTATAAAAGTGATGGCATCCGGAGAAGGAATAGAAAATATAAAAGTTGCTGGACCGTCAACCGCAGCTGTTTCACGGAAAAGAATGCGAGCCGCTACGCCTATTAGGGCAGCAGAAAATATTGCGTTACAGGCCGCATTACAAGAAATTCATCAGCTGCGTGAGGAACAACGACAACAGAGCTGATTTTGAGGCGCTCCTGCAATAACAAGATGAGGAGATCCGTCGGATGTCTGATTGTCAAACCCAGCTAAGTCATTTTCAAAATAGAGAAATATTAAGGGAATCAATTGAAAATCGAGAAATATTTAATGAATTTGGTTACAAATTAAAACCGGACATTTTTGATGGGAGTGTTCCTTTACGAGAATATTTCGTACAATTTGATTTGATAGCGCGGGCAAATGGTTGGAATGATACGTTAAAGACAGTTGCTTTAGCTTCAAATTTAAGAGGTAAAGCGCGTTCTGTTTTGGAAAGTGTTTTTGAAATTAAGAGTCTTTCGTTTGGGGAATTAAAGTCAAAATTAGAATTGCGTTTTGGAGAAGGATATTTGGCTCAGACATATTATACACAGTTTACAAATCGAAAACAAAAATTGTCAGAAGATTTGCTTACTTTGGCTTCAGATTTAGAAAGATTGTCGCGTTTGGCATATCCCGAATGCTCTCATGAAGTGAGAGATAAAATTGCATGTGCCCAATTTATTACCGCGCTATCGGATGGATTTGTAAAACGAACCCTTCAATTAGAAAACATCTCTTCCCTGAAATCGGCTGTAAAGAGGGCTATGGCCGCAAAGGTTATTCAAGAAAATAGTTTCCCAAAGAAATCATCGAAATGAAAACGGGAATAAATTTAATAAATTTAATAATGGAAAACAAAATTATTATAATAATAAATTTTATAATAAAAATAGAAATGATAATAATGATAAAGATGGAAATAAAAATAATAATAATGATAATAAAAATAATAACAAGAATTTTGATAAAAATGAACAATTTAATAAAAAAAGATATCAGAGAGATAGACGAGATTAGCGAGGAGAATGTTGGAATTGTGGTTTGTTAGATCATTTTTGATCGGAATGTCCAGTAAAATCTTCTGAGAAAAACAAGGAATAGTCGAACTTTACGGGGTAGGCTCGACTGTAAATTATTGTGCGCCGGAAATTAGCGAAAATAATTTAATTGTTAAAAAATTTATTAAATTAAGTAAAGGTATTTTCGAGAGTCCTTTTTGTTATAAAGGGAGTGTAAATAAAAGAAATAGTATTTTTAAAATTGATACGGGTTCCGACGTTTCAATATTAAACAAAAGATTGGTGAAGGAGTCTAAGTGTAAGACTTTTAATGGGGACTATTGCCTTAGATACCCAATTGATAAGGAAATACCTATTTTATTTAAGGTTGATATTGATGTAAATTTAGGAAAATATTTCGAAAAAGATGTTCCGATGTTAGTAGCCGACATTTCGGATGATTGTATTTTAGGGGTTGATTTTCTTAAAAGGATTAATTTAGAAAGAATTTTTGACTTAGCTTTTGATTGTCAAGATCATAAAACCTTTTTTTGCTCGTGAGTGGTTTCTTCGATTGAAGTACCTTATTTTTTTAGAAGAGCTTTTTCATCAAGATTCAGAACATTTGAATCTTGAAGAAAGAAATATTTTTGCAGAATTTTTGCAAGAATTTCAGGATGTCTTCTTCGATGGAAATATAACCGGAAGTTGTGGGTTGCTGGAACATAAGATTAATTTGAGTGACTTCAAACCCATTAAACAGTTTTCTCGTAGAATTCCTATTTATCTCAGAAAAGAAATAACTGAGATTATTCAGGATATGAAGCGTCAAGGAATTATTGAAGAATCAAATAGTCCTTGGGTATCTCCTGTTGTTTTAGTAAAAAAGAAGGATGGTTCAAAAAGTTTTTGTATTGATTACAGGAAGCTAAAAGCAGTTATGATTAAAGTCTCATATCCTTTACCAAGAATAGAGGATATTCTTGATCAACTCTCAGGAAATTCTTGGTTTTCGACATTGGATTTGAAAAGTGGATATTCGCAAGTAAAGCTTCGCCCAGGGGATAGGCAAAAGACAGCATTTTTTGTTGAAAATAGACTTTGGCAATTCACAGTTATGCCTTTTGGTCTGTGCCAGCTACCTTCGAACGGCTTATGGAGAAAGTTCTTCAAGAAATTCTATCTAAGATCTGTTTTGTTTATTTGGATAATGTAATTGTTTTTAGCAAATCATTTAATGAAATGATAGCAAATTTAAAAAAGGTTTTTCTTCGCTTTCGTTCAGTTAATTTAAAAATTAATCAAAAAAAATGTTCTCTTTTTAGAAAGGAGGTAAAATATCTTGGTCTTGTTGTTTCTGATAATCTACAGATC
This sequence comes from Anoplolepis gracilipes, assembly GCF_047496725.1. Lineage (NCBI taxonomy): Eukaryota > Metazoa > Arthropoda > Insecta > Hymenoptera > Formicidae > Anoplolepis > Anoplolepis gracilipes. Next base: position 4,361,658 of record NC_132986.1, on the reverse strand, counting down.
CGGAGAAGGTGAGTGCCGTAAAGAATTGGCCGGTTTCTCATAATAAGAAACAAGTCCAAAGTTTTCTTGATTTTTGTTCTTATTATAGAAAGTTTATTACAGAATTTTCTTTGATTGCTAAACCTCTATTTGAATTAACTGGAAATCGAATCAAGTTTAAGTGGACACATAATTGTCAAGAAGCTTTTGAGGAATTAAAACGAAGACTGATTTCTTCTTCTATTTTGTCTTTTTCGAATGAATGTAGAGAATTCATTTTAGATACCAATGTTTCGAATCATGGAATAGGAGCAGTTCTGTCACAAGTGCAGAATAATTCTGAAAAGGTTATCGCCTATTACAGTCGAATTTTGACTAAAACAGAAAAGAACTACTGTGTTATGCGTAGAGAATTATTGGCTATTGTGGATTCAATAAAATCTTTTCATCATTATTTATATGGAAGAAAGTTCCTGATTCGCACTGATTACATTTTTCTTCGTTCGCTTTTATCTTTTAAAGATTTAGAAGGCCAATTGGCTCGCTGGATGAAGAGACTTCAGCAGTACGAATTCGAAGTAATTCATCAAAAAGGTCATTTGCATCAAAATGCCGATGGATTATCGAGGCGACCTTGTGCGGAGAGAGGGTGCAATTATTGCAATAAAATAGAATCAAGAAAAAAGTTGTTAGCACGAATTACCTTCAAGGATAATGATCTTGAGAACTGGAGGAAACATCAACTAGAAGACCCGATTATTTCAATTTTTCTACAAGCAAAGGAAGAAGGCATACGTCCTCTTCGACAAGAAATTTCTGGTCAGGATAGTTTATCGAAAATTTATTGGTCTTATTGGGACTCTTTAATTGTAAAAGATGGGGTTCTTTTAAGAAAATGGGAATCTCCGAATTTGAAAAGAATTATTTTTCAGATTATTGTTCCGAAGAAGTGTATAACTCAAATCTTAGAATTAGCTCACGATGCTGCTTCTAGTGGTCATTTTGATATAAATAAAACGTTAGATAAAATACGTAAACGTTTTTATTGGGCTACTTGTAAGAACAATGTTAAGAATTGGTGTCGTTCTTGTGATCAGTGTATCGCAAAGAAAGGTCCTTCTGGAAAAGGGAAATCTCTTTTACAAATTTTTAATACTGGGGCTCCATTTGAGAGAATTTAAATGGATATTCTTGATCCTCTTCCCTATACAAAAGAAAATCGTTATTTATTGGTAGTGGTAGATTGTTTCTCTAAATGGGTCGAAGCCCTTCCTCTTAAGAGTATTAGAGCTAAAATAGTAACAGAGGCTTTTGTAGAACAAATAGTTTCTCGTTTTGGAATTCCTCTAGAAATTCATATTGATCAAGGAAGAAACTTTGAGTCAAAATTTTTTCAGGAAATTTTATCTGTGTTAGGAATAAAGAAAACTAGGACTACTGTTTTACATCCTCAATCAGATGGTCAGGTTGAAAGACATCATCGAACAATTTTGGACTATTTAGCCAAATTTATTTCTTTAAATCAAAAGGATTGGGATAGGTGGATCCCTATGTATCTTTTAGCCTATAGATCATCGAAGCATGAAGCTACTGGTTATTCTCTTGCGGAATTATATTTTGGTAAAGATCTGAAATTACTTTTGGATTTACTTAGGGGAGTTCCTCCGAATGATGGGATAGTTAATTCATTTGGAAATTATGTACAGAAATTCAAAGAAAAATTAGAGGATATTCATAATAATGTTAGGCAAAGCTTAAATGTTTATTCACTTCGAGCAATTCGTTATGATAAAAAAGCTAGAGATTTGCATTTTAAGGAGGATCAGGAGGTTTGGTTTTTCAATTCTCGAAGAACTAAGGACAGAGCTTCTAAATTACAAAATGATTGGGTAGGTCCTTATAAAATCCTTATGAAACTTAGTGATGTCGTTTTTAGGATTCAAAAATCCCATAAATATCGATTTAAAGTAGTGCATACAGATAGATTGACTCCCTATTTTAGGAGACAGGATATTTATTAGAAACTTGAAACCCGACAATTTTATTTAAGATTTAAGATATTCGTTGGATTGTTTCTCTTTACAGATATATTTTATGATTACAAGAGATTCTAAGAGGAAGAAGACCAAAAGATCGTTGAATACACAACAATTTTGTTATGAAGACTGCCTTACTCACGGTTTTTGAGCCGTGGTTTTCCCGGGTCGGGGGTAAATGGCAAGGCAGGGACTAGAGGAGTCCTTTAAGGATGACGGGTCCACGATAGTTACCCCCCTCTTGTCCAAAGACATCGCAACCGGAACGCGAAATAGAAGAGTGCAAGATGAAGAATGATCGGAGTCGATTGGGATCAGGAATAACGGTGCTCGGAAACCTGTAGCATCAGCTCAGGGTAGAGCAGAAAGTAGTATTAGAGCAAGGAAACTGTTTGGATTCCCTGGAGTTGACGATGGAACGATATTCTTATCGCAGAGTGTGACGGCTGTATCCTAAGGAAGTTGATTGGGGCTGGAAAGAGCGACGCTCGGTAACCTGCAGCTCAGGGTAGAGAAAGTCGTTGAGGTTCCTTGGAGTCAACATTTGGATAACGGTCAACCCAATTTTGGAACAATTGTCGGGACGACAATTTTTAAAGAAGGGGGGTAGTGTTACGTCCCTGCTTGGCGTTCCCGCGCCGCGCTGCACGGCCGCTTGTTATGACAAAAGAAAATCGCCTCCAAGATATCGGCAAATTCGGTTGTCAAAACGACTGACATTTTGAGAGAGATCTTTGACAGCTGTCAAGCTGGACGGTCGCGTCTTACATTAATATTTGTGATATTGTTATTGATATTTCTGAAGTTTATGTTCACTATTAAAGTTATCCTTTTTAATTTAAAAGTTTATATTTATTTACGAGTGCGGTCCGCGAGTGTCAGTTGCGTCGCGTCGCGTTCGATATATATATCAATCGCGCGAACATAACAATATTAAAAAACAAGAGAACAGTTTTAATTTGCAAACCGACACAGAAAATCTGCCTGACGTGTACAAAAATATTATTGACAAAATCTTAATCAACTGAATTTTATATATATATACAAAGGATGAAACATAGGACGAGCATTACTGTTTGTGTTCTCGACACGATACCATACTAACATAGAAATAATGAGTTCGTTTGCCACCAACATTACGCTAGGATCCCGGCCGAGTCACAATGTCTGTAAACGGATTCTAATTTTTTCTGTTTTATATATTAATATTAACGACTTTCGGAATTTACTTTTTAATTGACATATTCAACTGTTTTTTAATCAATTTTGTTATAACAATATAAATGTATATTGTTCCTACATTCTTGATGATTGAGACTTGAATTTAATAATAGTAGTAATTTATTCATAATTATAATTGAGTGATTCTTAGATTTCTGCTTTCAGATATTACAATTTTTTAAAATATGATAATTATAAGAGACAGACTTGTCCTCCTAACAATCGAACTAGAGATGGTCAATTTACTGTTTTCGAAATATTGTCAATTTTTATATATGTTTTACATCTCCGCCAGTTTGCGTTTATTTCGACTCTTTTTTAACGGATTACACTAAACTTTTAATCTAATTTTAATGTCCGTTTTCTTAACATAGCCATGTACAATTTAAAGTAATTATTGCACTGAGGAAGACCTGAATAATCGGGTCGAAACGTCCGCCGTTATATTTATTTGTATTTTTTATTCTTTTTTGAATTATTTTTTATACTTATTTGTTTCTATTTATATTTACTTATAATGGTTAGGTTACATTGTCATTATTTATCAATGTTAATGTTTTGTATTACTTCGACAAATTTTATGAGTATTATATTTGATTAAATTACAACTTATTATTAGAACATTGATGTCAGTAGTAACAACCTGTACTTAAGCTCCTTCAAGCCTTTTTGTTGTATAATTTTTTAATTTTGTATGGCAAAAATAATTGTTCAATTAATGTTCATAACTTATTACATTTATGCGATGATGTAAAAAATTTTGAAATGTTACAAGAATACAGTGCTTAGCCCTTTGAAAATTATATGCAAAAGATAAAAGGATATATTAGAAAAAAAGATAGACCATACAACAAATAGTTAATTGTATATATGAAGAAAATTTTACAGAATTAAACGAAGAAAATAATTTGAATTTAAAACCCAAAATATTAAATAAACATGATAATTGACTTTTAGATCAATTTTTGTATACTAGTCAATGGGAAAAAATAGTGTTTCTTAATTTTACTCTAAAAATAAAAGACCCAAATAAGTGTTGTAGTTTAAATAATGGTAAAATTGTTTTAATTAAAAATATTGCTAGTAAAAATATAGTAATAATTGGAAATAAATATAAATCAATAAAAGATTTTTATAATGAACCGTGTAAGTCTTCTGATTTGGGTATATATTTAGTAGATAACGTTGTAACGATCTTCAAAGTTGGAATATAAATGAAATATCGCATAAATGTATAAGATTACATTTTAAAGATAAATTTGTTATTTTTCCCTTACTTCATTCCCTCTAATTGAATTTTATAGATTTTAATAGATTAATTTCACTTTTATGTATTAAAAAAATTTTAATTTAGGAATATTTAGATGTTATTTTACAACTTATTTTTATATTTTACAATTAAAATTATTTTAGATTATATCTAATAAGATTACATTTGTTAAGATTATATTTGTTAAGATTATATTTTACAATAAAAATTAATAAAAATAAAGATTATTTTGTAAAATATTAAATTTATTGATTTCTCAGTATTGAAAAAAAATGATGAATATAATGTTCTAAGGAATATTATTATAATATTCAAGAATAACTGTTCTGAGAATATATCTAACAAATAAATTTTACAATAAAATAAAAAATCGAGTTTCCCTTTGTTCGTTAACTACTTGATTCCATGAATATTTATAATATTTGAAATAATTAATTTTTGAAGTTGCGTACACAAATTGTTAATAATTTGCAAGAAAAATGGTGAAGACATGGACTATTGTGATCTTCACTGATGAAGATTCAGTGGAAGTAGTTCCATCAAACTGGATAGAAAATAATAAGTGCTATTGGCCGCCGTCGTTTACATCTGAAAAGTTAAAGGCTGCAATAAAACATCACGATGCACCTAATACTTCTTGGCCTTCCTATTCTATTCGGCGTATAAGAAATGGAACTTTTTGTAAATATACTACTTATTGTGTTTTGATGTATCAATTGACGAAAAACTTATTTATTGCATTGTCGTAATGTTATACTTATTTTGTTTTAGATGATTATTTAACAGCAAAAGAAAAATGTAAGAATGCGGAATATTCGTCTAATGTAAATTCTGATCACTCGGAAATAAAAGAAAAGTAATAAAAAAAACGTACGGCTCTTCATTTGATGAGGACAATGTATCATCAGACGATAATAATTTGCCGACGAAATTGCTGACTCCTCCACGTTTAACGAATGGTTTGTATGCATTTATTTATTTGCAACATTATAGAAATTTTGTTAAAAATTAATTATCTTAAAAATCAAGAGACATGGTAGTATCTGGCGTTATGCTTTTTTAAAATCTTTAAAATAAAAGTATAAGGTAAAGTTTTTAAGGATAGAAGAAAACAGAACAATTTTTAAATTCAAAAAACATACTCAATCGTTTGGTTTCTAATTTTCTTCCAGACATCAGTACTTTTATAAGTAAAACAAAGCCAAAAGAAAAGAATGAAGCTACTAATAATGATAGAATTCGAAATGAGAAATTTGAAAAAACTTATCACAATCGATTGGTAAATTGTTTTTTGTAATATATAATTATTAATCACAACTATTAATCACCTTTACAAAATGTAACAGCTTATAATGTATTTTTTGTAAATTTTGTAGATAAGGACGAATCTTTGAATGGCAATGATGAATCATTCATAGAACCATTAAATGTTATTAATGAACAAGAATGTAAATGTTGTCCCGTACATATAAAACACAATTGTGGTATGTATATGTTATTTGAATTCGTCTAATTTGCTCATTGTCCGATTTTTTTAACCAAATGCGATGTTGGTAAGCTTAAATGTCCACAACGCGTTCTGGGTATTTATTTTAACCACTGAACGTTGAAAAACAACGCGTTGTGACCAAAATAAACTACCTAGAACGCGTTATGGACATTTAAGTTTACCCACATCGCATTGATTAAAAAATTCGGGCAATGGGCAAATTCGGTGATTGCGAGTATATATTTTATGTACAATTATTTTTAATAAACTTATTATTAATGTTATAAAATGAATTTATTATCGCAATTACATGTTTCCTCGATTGATAAATATATTAAACTCTTTTTCAGAAAAATATTTTAAAGAAATCATTCGTCAAGCAACTATGTGGCAATATACAGATTCTCTTCACGAATTAACCACATCTGTTAATCGTATTCTTATCATTCTTACGAATGATAAGAAGACTCATCAAGTAGAGGAAGCAACAACTTCATTCTTCAAATTCAAGATGCTGATTTTTTTAAAGATATGGTAAAATATAGTATATTTTTTATTGCAACATTTACCTTATATAATACTGAATAAAAAATTTGTGTCATTTATTATCATAAATAAAATGTGTTTTTATCATTTTATATTTATACGTCTTCTTGGATACATTTTATGAAACATTTAAGTGGCAAAACTTATTACGAAATGACAGTTATTATTCTGAAACGTGAGTTGGACAATGATCGTGGACGCTGCGGCGCTGAAACTCGCTTGAAGCGAAGAGTACGCGTAAATGCAGGTTCGAGTCTACCCAGTAGGATTAAGAAAATTTTAGTCGTAAGGTGGCTGTGCACGCTGCGCCGTCAAAGCTTATCTGAGGTAACTAGTATGGCGGAAACGCAGACTCGAACCCACCCAGACGAATTAGGTTTTAAGTATATAGGTATAAGATAATGTAATAAGGAAAATGTATAAGGAAAAATGAAAAATAAAGGTTTGACAAAAATCTCTTTGGCGATAAGCTAGGGATTTAAAACCCAAAGTTTTTTTTTATTCTGAAACGTACACTTAATAATTTTTTTTCTACTCTCTACTGCTGGAATGGAAAAAAAGGAAAAAAAGAAGCATTCAAAGATTTATTATTAGCTAAATGCATAAAAAGTAAGTTAAATTATATAAGGATAAATTTTTTTTGTAAAATTGCATGATTATTTATAAAAAACTATGAATTTCTATAAAGGTCCATTTTATATACAGGGTAATTCAGAACAACCCAGGTGTCCTTGCAGACGTATTCCTAATTCTAAAACGATTTTTCCTTTACGAAAATTTTGTCCAAAGCTTACTTTTTAAATTGTAACGAGGCACCCCCGTTACTAAAAACCTCGTCATTCCCGACCGACCATCAATCGGAAGTCCGCTGGCCGGTGAACACCGACCGGGCAAAAGCGGAGGCGCCCTTTTTTAAAGTATCGAAACTCTCGGCTGTTACGACCAAAGGATCTCGGCGAGAGACTAAGTCCCGCTCGGGTAGTAATTATTTAACGATAATTGTTCTGGAAGGGGAAGTCGACAACTCAAGAGAGGGGCAAATGAGCCTAAATAAAAAGGGCCACCGCACAGACATCGACACCAGATCTGTTCCAGCTTCCGACAGTGGGATTTACTCCAGGAAGCCTTCGAACCTGATCAACCGCCTGCGAAAATAGCGACCGAACGTACTCGATCACTGCTGAGCGGTCTCAGCTTCGCCTAGGCGATCCTTCCTACCTCACGACCGATTGGCCCGAAGTACTCCGTCTCCGCTGAGCGTTCTCAGCCCGATAAAACCGATCACCTTCCGACCGTTCAGAAACCGACGGATACTAAAGTTCCGGGGCAGAGAGTGCGCCGCCTCCGACGAGAGTTCTCGTCGTCCGCCGGACCTCTCCTCATTAGAGTCAATCCTCTCCAAACCAATACGATCCAACGAAAAGACCGCCCGAACAACCGCGGAGATAATACGCACCGACACGATATTGCGCACGCAACATATCTATATATATATATATATATATATATATATATATATATATATATATATATATATATTATATAATTATAAATTATATAAATATAATTTTGCTATAATTTATAAATATATATTCTCATTATTTATTGATACTTTGTGGTTGCCTTTGTAAGTTTACGAAGAAAAAACCATCGCTGTGAATAGCGAGTGTCATAAAGCAGATAAAGCGCGCGTATAATGGTATATATAGATGTCACGTGCAGTGACCCACTGTATTGTCTACCTAGGTGTCAATAACAGAGTTGCTCTCTATTTAAGTTTTTGGGTAATCTGTCTAAATCGGCTATATCCAGGGCTCCGCCGAGAGCAGAATCAATGTGTTCTAAAAGCTAATAAATCAGGGGATTTTTTTACTGATCTGGAATTATGATGAATTATGAAAACTCTTTAATGATATTATCTAAATTGTAAATAATATTTTCTTTATTTTCTTCTATAAATTGGATTAAAGTCTCTAGTATAACTTCAGGGTCAACAAAGGTGTCTTGTTGAATTTCAGAATCAGTTGTTTGAGGTCTCATTTAGTCTTAATTTATTTGGAACTAATTAAAAGAGATAGGGATAAAATTTTTATGTCTTTTGCATGTATATGTTGAGTATATTGTACACATTTAAATTAAAAAATTTAATGATTAATGATTTTTTGACACCCGGTATATAAGGTATATATATCGGGTGGCTTAAAAGTAAGATATTGTCTTTATTATTCAGTAGTGGGTATTAGGTATTATCCTAACTTATTACAAAAAAATTTGGTAATTCTTATAATTAATTTATTTAAGTAATTATTATAGGGAGTGATTTGGAGAGTCGAGATTGGGGACAGATTATTGTCAGTTCAAGTCTGTTACAATGGAATTGGTCCAGTCTTCCTAGGATGGACCAGTAAAAACAAGATGGCTGACGTCTTATAAACAAATGGAAGTATTTCGGAACCTATTAGGGGTAAGTTTACGAAATTTTGGTTATAAGGTTGTCAGGAAATATTGCATAAAATAGATAGTTTTAAATTATACTTTTTCAGGTGCAAAACTATGAATAGTAAAATTCTAAAGTTGTCTCAATTTAGTCAAAATTTTGTATAAATCTTAGTTTAGTAGTAGTAAGAGTATTTAAGGGTATTTGGAATCCTTAAGTCAAAAAATAAAAAAATTAAAAATGGCGCCTAAAATGTGTAAAATTGGCTAAAAAGCATATCCTCGAAGTTTCGAGCAAATTAGAAATTTTGTTAATTATTTATTTATTTTTGCAATAAATTTTTATGTTTTTTATTGTTATTATAAAATACTATTGTTAATTAATCATAAGAAAAATTTTTGGTTGGGAATTATTAATTTACAAGTAGGATAGAATGAATGAGAACAATTCCTAATATCGTATCCCCGATAGATCTTATGTTATTCAATTTTACAAGTAACTTTGTTAATTAACTTATGTTGGAAGAATAATATTTCGTAATATAAAAGAGTCTAATTATAATGACTTGACTAAATTTTATATGAAAAAGATAAATTATTGTTTATAAATTATTGTTAATTAATAAATGGATTGTTTATAGGTTTTATGCATAAGGAGTGTTTTAATAATTACTCAGTTATATAATTATGTATTAAAATTATTATCTTAATATGTTAATTAATTATTTGTTTATAAACAAATAGGCTTATTTTTTACTATGATTTATGGAAAAGGGGATAAAAATCTTGTTCGGGGGTTGTTGTTAAGGGTGTCCAAATATGAGGTTCTGACCTATATATTCTATGTTTTTGGAGAGGTGAAAGGTTTTTTATTATGCGTCCCTGCGACTGTCGTCAAAGTAACCGTTACATATATATATATATATATATATATATATATATATATATGTAGATTTTTAATATATATATATTGTCATGTCCAGCGCCTCTGCTTGACACCAGTCGCCGTCCGTTGACGCCATACGCCACCTGTTAAGTAGACATAGTAAGCGTTAAGAGCCTATAAAAAATTTTTCTTTTTCTTCTTATATATATATATATATATATACATATAGTTATTAGCAAAAATAGATTAAGCCGATAAATACCTAAATAAATATTTTTATTATGTTTCCGGCTAGAACATTTTTTTTGTTTCTTTTTCTTCTTTCATCACCATCACTGGTTCTCCCCTATCACCTACCTAAAAATAAAGGAAAATAATTAATTAGTTGACAAATTAAAATTCTTACCTATTTTCCGGCCACCCGGTATATCACCTTCTGATCCGCATTTTCAGCACCTGAAAAAGGGAAGAGAAACGGCCTACTAAATCGGTCGAACATCTTAATTTTATTATAATTACCCATTTAGTTTTGTCACTCTAGTTGCAGTACCTGAAAAATAAAAATGAAACATAATATTAAGTACGCGTCAATAGAATAGCATAAATTAAGTAATAGCGATAATATAAATCAATGTTCACTCCACCTCGCCGTCATCATTCTTACTAAACACAAACATACACGTACACATCACCATAGACACACGCGTCGAGAATTAACCACCACCCGGTATAACAAAAATATAAAGAAAATCTATAATAACAAGCTAAAATCACGCAAAGAAAGAGATGATAACTGCGAATAAGCGGAAATACAACTCCCGACATATGTTTACCTTAATAAATTGACACCCGGTATATAAACTAACATTGTCATAGTATCCAAACATTAGTATAAAATAGTGTTTAACAACCGACCAAATTCATTTGATTAAATTGCATAAGCTTCATATGATAAACTCCGATCGGTACTTTTGGGACACTCTATATATGAACTTTCTAACTATTAATTATTAAATCTGAGCAAGCCAAGTAACTCGTATGCGCAATTGCAACTTCCTATGCACAGTCTAGTCACTTTTCTCAATATATCAAAAGCTGTCGCAACATAGAAAAGCACCCAATTTTTAATGGTTTAAACATCACATAAAAAACCCGCCCAGTGACCTTAATTAATTATTTCCTGGCACCTCGACTCATAAAGAAAGTTCAAAAAAAAGTAGCAACTTATAGGGCTACAGCCCCGCAATAAAAAGTTAAGCGCACATTGTTATAGACCCATTTTACTCCAGAAACACCTCATACTTACAATTTTAATAATTCATTTATTTTAATCCGCATCTCCAATATATAATTATGCCTTCACTATTAAATGCAATTTTATATCCCAAAGCCGAATTAATACCACAATAACATACACACGTAATGATTATGTCACCCAAATATAATAACTTGTCAATTTTACTCATACTCCACCGCAGCGCAGTGATTTCAGTAAATTCAAATTTTAACAACAATAAAAGATTCGATCAAACCCATCATCTGCATAATAATTCCTTACCATGAATCCAATTTGGTTTGCAAATAAAAATCCGGTCAGCTATCATTTATAATTATTTCATATATCAACCATGAAGATAACCCGGTGCATACACATATACATATATATATATATATATATATATATATATATATATATATGATACTCGCTGCAGAAATCCACAGATATTTTAAATGCAAATCATAATGACCTAACAAGAACTCTTCGAGACTCAGACAACATTTAAGTGATCAATTAAAACCAATAATAATTAAAATGGACCACTCATGATACATATATATATATGCATATTATAGTGAAAACAATGTAAATATCCCATAAAGAATTTAAAGCGAATAAAGCTCTGGAAGATAACGAAAGCTAGAAATAATAAGTGACAGTCACACACGAATATATACGGTTAGTTAATTAACTCTTACTTATACAAAGTGTCTGAAATAACTTGAACACGATAATATTCTTAAAACCTCTTTATCATTTTATTGGATATGAATAATAATTACAATATATATATGCATAATTAACAAAATGATTATATCTATATACACGGTGGTACAATAATACACACATCATACATTATATAAATCAAGTATAAACGCATAATGAACACCCAGAAATAATTACATAGATACACGCTCCATAATAAACACACCATAAAATTATATAACAATAGTCACCTAATATACCCGGTGATACAAAAATACGCGCGTTATAAACTTATCATCTACACAATATTTAATCAGTATCTGACTATTATAGACATGTTATCCACCCAGTAACAAATATACACATCCTATAAATAATTTATATACATGGTGACGCAATAGTACTCACAAACGACGCATTCTCAATAAACCTATTATAAACTTATTACAGGCATACTCATATATTAACATACGCATAATCAACATATCATATACACGGTAACACATTAGTCCCGGATCTTATAGCTAATTCATACATATTCCATACGTATTATTTAAATTACACATTCGATCTCTCACAATATAAACTTATCACACATTTATGCGTTTATACACACTTACACACTCCTCATCCATTCATTGTAAATATATCACGGCATATTACATGTACATTTATACCATTATTACTTATATATATAGATATAAACTTTTACTACTAGTAATAATGATATACATATGGTTATATAATAGCGAGTTTAAGGTCTGTAAGCTAATCTAGACCTTATAATCCACGAATAACATTATGCGACATCATAGATAATTGTTAATTAATAAAAATTGTTAATTAGCGAAATGCTCTCATATCCCTACAATTATTTAAGTACAACGCTATAATACAATGCGGCGATAAATAATTAATCAGATAAGTTATCGTAACGCTAGTAATAATTGCGATATATCTAGAAATAACGATATAAATATTATATTATAATGCTAGTCCCGAAGCTTCTAGAACATTCGGATCACGTGAAAATTTCGGACAAACACCGTGACCGCTTACTATTGCCCGGCGCGTGATACCCGTGACAAACAAGCGTGACCAGGATCGGACCATGTTGCGTGCGTTACAATTCAGAAGGGTGGGAGCCCTCAGCGACCACGGGTATATAAACGGGAGCACCGTGCGCTCAGCATTGAGTATTCAGTTTTCGCTCAGACAGTTCGATCAGATCATTGAGTATTCAGTTTTCGCTCAGACAGTTCGATCAGATCATTGAGTATTCAGTTTTCGCTCAGACAGATCAATTCATTCAGTTTTCGCTTTCAAATGTTCGATTCGGTCAGTATTCATATCAGTTTTCGCCCATTCAGTTCATTCAGATCAGTCAGATCGATAGTTCTTACAGTTCGGTTTTCGAGACATTCAGTATTCAGTATTCATTAAATTCACTGTACGTACAGACAGTTATTCATACGATTTAATAATCGGTTATCTTTATAGCATTTGATCATACGTACGTTCTTACAAATTTTCACACAGTGTAATTAATATTATATCTTCGAATCAGTGTTTTTAGTTCATTACTCGGTATTATTTACACAAAATCATTAATTCAGAGAGACTTCAAGACTAACATATCGCGAATATTATTAATTAGTTTCCAATTCTTGCATTTACCGTCGTATAAATTTATTCTTGATTAATTGTTTCCACTGTCACTATTATATTTCCTTTCTCTTTTTCGATTTTCACGGCACTCACAATACATGTCGAATTCTATCTATTACTTTCAGACATTTTATCGTAATTTTCATTCGCAGTAAATTTATCTCTATCAACAATATACGTGTTATATTTTTTCTTCTCCAGACAATCAGATTATTATTAATGCCGCCTATCTAATATCGTTTAAGCGTCCGAAACCTGTCCGCGCGTGAAATTATAGTCAAAGAAAAGTTCTATTAACTAATGTTATAATCCTAATAATATTGTAGATCCACATTCTCGTATACACCCGCGTGGCAGTGTGTTCCCCAGTGGTTCCTGTAACATATAATAATTTAGTGAAGTGAGTACGTTGTCGTTATTATTAATATATATTCGTGTGATCATTAATCATATTGTATACGTGTAATTTACTCGAAATATACATACCTGTGTCAGTTCGCGGCCCCTGTCCATTCCGGGCGTCGGTCATCTTCTCGGTGTCAATTCTTCTCGCCGTTAATCTCTCGTGTCCACACACCTGTAAATATAGAGACAAGCTTTCTACTCAAATTTTAATACTGAAATTATCGGGCAAATTAGTGCTACTTATCTGACGAAGTCATCCTTCCTTCACGCCTACATCGGGCTCTCTCTTTCATCCTGCGACGCGCGCCTCTCCCAGGGCGTTCCGGTTATCCTGCGTCGGTGCATGCCTCTTCCAGGGCGTTCTTGTATTCCTTATAGCTTCTTCTTTTATTTTTTTTTCTCTTTTCTTTTTCCTTATCCGCTCACCTGTGGCAAGGGTTGCGACGTCCGCCTTGACATACCCAGAGCCTTAGATATCTGTAACATATAATTGAAGAGATTAATATTTTATTCGGACGTCTTCGTAGGGAATGACGGTAGACAGAGAGCAATAACCATCCTTACCTAAACCGTAGTGCGCCTCCTTTAGAGCGATCTACATCCTTCCTACGTAGCGCGCCTCTTTCAGGGCGACTCTACGTCACTTCTAGCAGCGCGCCTCTTTCAGGGGTGTTCTGTCTTCATCCCTCGTAGTGCGCCTCGTTCAGGGGTGGACTATCTCTATCTACGTCGCGCGCCTCTCTCAGGACGAACGACTATCATCTCCGAGGAGCGCCTCTTTCAGGGCATTCCGCCTCCTAGCGTGCAGCGCGCCTCTCTCAGGGCGATCTGCCTCCTCTCAGTCCACGAACCGCGCCTCTCTCAGGGCGTCTCTCACAATTCCTCCGATCGCTCTTCTTGGTCTGAAATATAAAATAAATATTAAATTAAAGTAAATTCATTAAGGTTCACCCTGTCTCCACAACCCGTCAGATAAAGTCAAGTTAACTCGTTTAGCAATTTACATTAGCGCGTGTACGAGCCCCTTATCACCTATCATAACCGTCCCCCTTGGTTCTGTGTGTATGTTTTTTTTCTTTTTCTCTTCTCTTTTCTCTTTTTCATCACTCGCGTTACTATCCCTAACCCCGGTCTATACTCCCCCGTGTATTCAGCCATGGCTTTGATTATAATTTCACTTACCTCCTCAGCTGCGTCATGAATCGGTCACGTCGATCAGGGCGCGCTCACCAACTGAAGCGCCTCATCCGGTCCTTATATTCAAGGCGGCTCTTACCTAACGGTCCAAACGGGTGCTCCTCCAGCGGATAGTCGAAACCCAGCGTCCGTCGGGTATTTCACATACCCTCCACCGGGAAACCGTACGGCTGAATCCTCGGCTCCTGACGCGTTCCACAACGCTGTCACTCCACCGGCATCCAGCAACGGGGCCGTCGCTTCCTCATATAGGTCCTTACCGCCTATCGAATACTGTCCGTGGCCCGTGCCCCGCCGTTGATAGATTTCGGGATTACGCAACCGAAAATCATTTCCTCTCAGCCTTTCTTCGGGTACGCATCTTGTCGGCCGCTGAAGTACCTATCAGTTTGCCTCCCGATACTCGACCGTGATTTACTCGTCTATTCGTCATGTAAAATACAAGAAAATATAACCGTATATGTATATTTAGTATAAAATAATGCTAAATACATAAGAATTAGTATATGTAAATAATCTGTATTCATTGTCTACTCACTTCACATCCCCCTCATTACCTATTACGTCCCGACCGCCAGCTTCCGGTGCACCGCTACGCTGATCGTGACAGGTTTACCGCTCGGCCACCGCGATCCGCGTACACCAACCACCGCAACCGCACCTCGCTCGCGATCCAGGACGTAACAACTGGTGACAGCGGTGAAATTTTACCGCTAAAAATCAGTGTAAAAATAGAAGTAACCACTCTTTGTTATTGAAAACAAGTACATTTTTTCAAGGAAATTTTTCTTTCTTAAATTATCATCGCGAATTATTCTTTTTTTTCTTTCTCTAGTTTCGAGGAAAATTACAAACAAATAAATATGTAAACTAATTTAACCACTAACCTCTTTTGTGATAATTACCTGTTCATAATCGTGACAACTGGTGATTGTACGCGATTCCGTTTTCGCATACTTTCAACAAAAAGAAATTATATACGCACAATCGTTCGCAATCGCGAGTCCTGCTATACCATCGATAATAAGTACTTACCTTTAAATATGGCTCAATCCGACGATCTCTCGGGAAACATAGAACGCAAAAACCATGAGGAAGCTTTTAGAGACCTACGCGAAAAGGAAAGAGAATTAAAAATCCGAACTGAAATGTTAAAAAACATGATGCGCGCGTTCGTTAAAAATCTACCCGGTTTGCAAGCCTCGAGCCCAGCGGACGTAACAAATAACGCGCCTCCATCGTTTAACATGTCGAACGCCTCGTATAACGGTATCCAGCCCACGACCTCAGCCGCCGGAATAAACGGTTCTCATTACCCGACGGGATATCCGAAATCATATTTGCGCGACGCTCTCGAACTGGTGCCGAAGTACGACGGGCATAACATTCCCGTGCTACAATTCGCTAGGGCATGCAAAAGGGCAAAGGAATCGGTACCGTTGAAAGACGAAGCATTATTTGTCCGTATGCCACGAAATAAATTAACGCACCACGCATATTTAGCCGTAGAGGATGAAATCCACCCGTGGAAAAATTTCTCGACTGCCTCAGGCGAACTTTTGGTCCTGCTAGAAGCTCGAACTATTATCGCGGACAATTAAGCATGGCGTACAAAAAGTCGAACGAGCACATACTTGACTACATCGGGCGTGTTAAAGATCTGAAAACGGTCATAATCGAAGGAGATCAAGTCCAACTCGGTAGACCGTTATCCGAAAATGAGATTGCCGGAATAGAAGATTTCGCGTTAGAAGCGTTTTACGAAGGACTTCCACGCGAATATAGAATAGAACTTCGCGCTGAAGGATATAGTAGCCTCCCCGACGCCTGCTCTAAAGTGCTCACAATTAATAAACGTTTAGAAAGAGAGGAGATAAGATACAAGAGCACTCGAAACGCGAACGGTAACAATAATGACAATAGTAACGCTGCACCGGCGCCCGCGACGCAGATTCTCCAACGCAATCAGACTGCGGTAGCGAATAGGCCCTCCGGTCCCGGGAACGCATACGAACGAAAAATTTGCGGGTACTGCCAAAAGATTGGACACCTCATACACGAGTGTCGTAAACGACAGTATCGCAAAAAGTACAATAACAATAATAATAATAATAATTTCAATAATAATAATTATTATTCCAATAACTCTCATAATGCGCACGCTATTTCTAATACGCAAACTCTAATAGTAATATGAATAATTCACCTCCGCGAAGTACGGGAAACCGAACAGAGGTCTCGGTCAACGGAGCGTCCCGAGGCTCTCTCCAAATCCGCTCCACCCTCTGCATGGAAGGGAAACCAGATCTCTTCACGTCCTCCGAAGAGACGACGGAAACGTACCAGCCGTCGAGCTCGCATCACCGTCTTTCCGAGGATCAACAGCCTTCATGCTCGATACAGGAGCACAGCCTAATATAATAAAGAAAGGTTGCATTAAATCCAATATTCAAATCAACAACAAGGAGACTATCTAATTAACGGGTATCACCGAAAATGTTATCACCACTCTGGGATCCGCCATAGCATACGTTTCGGAAACCCTAGTAGTTTTCCACGTGGTAGCCGACGAATTCCCTATAATCACACAGGGCATATTAGGTTCGTCGTTCTTCACCGAACATAACGCGTGCATTAATTACGGTAATAAGGTAATCACGTGGCGCGACTGCGCGTTTCCCATTCAAGGACAAGGAGTCCATCGTCATACCCCCACGTATGAAGCTGGGAATCACGGTCCGCATAGCTAATCCGGAAATTAAAACGGGTTACTTCGCCCTGATACGCGCCCGCGACGCGGTCTTCACCGGAGATGCGTTTGTCACGTGTATCAACGACAAGGCATATATCGGCATTACGAACACATTAGACGAAGAAGTAATTAAAGAAATTATAATATCTACCGTTACGCTAACAGAAGTAACGAAAATATCGCAGGGTCCTCCTGCCAGGGAGCTCCTGAAGCAACCCTCTAGCCCATCGGGCGATAGCCCCGTCAAAATTCAAGCGAGCAGAAGCCGTCGCACCCAAGAAGCACGCGCTGCACCTGCAATGATTCAAGATAATTTTAATACACGCAAAAGTAAGCAACTAAACAAATCACACAAAAAACAAGATACACGCTGAAAACAACAAACAAACAAACTTATCATTTAACAAACAAAATACGCTACAAAAGCAAAACACATCTACCCTCTCTTCTCTTCTTCCTAATACGCCAACACAAAACGTTGATCCCGATCAGCATCCCTACGGACAGGAGCACTGACTTCCTCTTGTCGCATCAAAGTGCGGCGTCGACTTAGGTCGACATCCCAATACCTCTCCCGATTATCCCTCATCCTTTTCTACAAAAAATGCAACACTTCAAGCTACAATCGTTTCTACGCACACGTCCCTTGATTCTAATACTATTATCACAAATCATTCTCACATTACTTACACAGAAAGGGGATCCTTATCTCCGCCGACGAACGACGATGCCGCTCTCGCGTCGGTGCGAACCCCTTCCTCTGTTCTCAGTCCAGGCCGTCAATCTTCTATAATTGCTCTTCCATACTTTCCTCTAAACCCCACAGAAGCGGATGACTTACCCCTTTCGTGCGTAGTTACAAATAAGCAACCTGAAACAAATAATAATACACCTCATTACACACCCATCAATCAGCGTACAATAAATCATATGAAACACAACGATATACACAAAATGCAAATAGTTAATATGGTAAATGAGAAGATACACTGGAAAAACTTAAGAAACTCACCCGAGATACTCACCTAGCGCGAACACAATTACACGGAAGACACTACACCGGACAGAATTACTCAAATAATACGATTCTTGCGCCTCGATCATCTTAACGACCTGGAAAAAGAGAATATTTTCGAACTAATAAAACGACACAGTGACAGATTCTACATACCAGGGGAATATCTGGACTAAACTTCAGCAATCACTCACAAAATAATCACTTCGGACGAGATACCGATACACACCAAACAGTATAGATTCCCGCCAATACATCGAGAAGAAATAAGTAAACAGGTCAACGAGCTTCTTCAGAAAAATATAGTGACACCGTCCACTTCACCGTACAGTTCCCCCGTCTGGATCGTTCCGAAGAAACCGGACTCAGCTGGAAACAAGAGATGGCCAATGGTCATCGATTACAGAAGGCTCAACGAAAAAACGCTGGGAGACGCCTACCCTCTGCCAAATATCAACGATATCTTCGACCAGTTGGGCAGTGCAAAATATTTCTCCGTTCTCGACCTCGCCAGCGGGTTCCATCAAATCCTAATGGATCTCAAGGATGCGCACAAAACAGCTTTCTCTACACCACATGGCCACTACCAATTCTCCAGGATGCCATTCGGTCTCAGAAACGCACCGGCCACTTTCCAACGATTGATGGACCAAATATTGACCGGACTGCAAGGTATAGAACTCTTGGTGTACATGGACGACATAGTGATATACGCAAGCTCGTTACGGGAACATGATATTAAAACGGATAAGTTAATGAAACGTTTAAAAGCCGCCAATCTCACCTTACAACCAGATAAATGTGAGTTTCTGCGACATGAAGTCGTCTATCTCGGACACGTAATTACAAATACTGGTGTACGCCCTGATCCCCAGAAAGTCTCAGCTGTTAAAAACTTTCCAGTTCCAAAGAGTCTGAAAAACGTACGGCAATTTCTAGGCTTATCAGGCTACTACCGCCGCTTCATCCCCGATTTTTCAAGAATAGCTAAATCAATGTCGGACCTCCTGAAGAAAAACAGTACCTTCTCATGGAACGAAAATACACAACACGCTTTTGAGACTCTTTGAAGACGACTTTGCGGTACTGCAATTCCCGGATTTCACGCGAGAATTCCTGCTCACTACGGACGCATCCGACTACGCTATCGCTGGAGTCCTAAGCCAAGGAACAATTAGCCAAGACTTAGCAATCGCGTACACGTCCAGAGTACTCAATTCAGCCGAAAGGAACTTACTCGACGACAGAGAGAGAGCTGCTAGCCATAATTTATTGCGTCGGACACTTCAGACCTTATCTCTACGGGCGCAAGTTCACGCTCATGACGGATCACCAACCGCTCGCCTGGTTAAACCGAGTGAAGGACCCAACCTCTCGCCTTATGCGATGGCGCCTGAAACTCGAAGAATATAAATATACAATCGCATACAAGGCAGGTGTCACCAACAAAAATGCCGATGCTCTGTCCAGAAATCCTATAACCGCTACTGTTTCCATCCTTTTGATCGAAAAAAAAACACATACGTCTCCCTCAGAAAGTACGAGACCTAATTACAAGCACTGACGATGACAGTTCTGATGATGAAAGGCGTCGGAAAGTACCTACCAGAAGGCCTACGGTCGAGAGTGAAATAATCACCTCACGGCCTTATGTTGTAGCTTCCGACTTTTCTGAGGAAATATTCGACAGTAAACCTCTATCATCCGGTCCACCTCCACCCACATCTTCCCATCCCTCACCTCCCCCACATTTCACGAATTACCAACAATCACCACTGTTAACTACGAAAGGACTTTTGGACCCCCTTGACGAACAGACGAACAATGAACATGACGATAACGTAGCGTAATTTCAGTCACGAGAAAAAACAATATCACACTTACCTTCGATACCTCCAGAACCTCCACCCGACCCCGTAACAGAACAGCCGGACGAAACCACTGGTGACGACAACAGCGATAAGGAACTCGACACCTTGGAAATTCTTCCCGAAGAAGAAACCCTGCAAATGAGACCAGAATTAATAACCACCAATAGTACAAGATGCCGTATTAAGGGACGCAATATACCATTACTGAATTGCAACGATAACATAATCATACTGGTCACCGTTGATAAACACCCTTTCGATAAGGGAGCTCTGGAATTACAGCAAGATGGATACCTACCTCCGCTAGACGACTTAATGTTCGGAACAGCGCGAGTCTATCCATCCATAGACGCGGGACGACACATCATAGTACTACCTGCAAAAGAAAAAAGAACAACATTATTGGACGAAGAAATCTTAAAGGAATGTTTCAGATCAACCCTCGACGTGATGACGGAATTACAACTGTACACTGTTAGCATACGAGAGACACCCAGCCTCGACACGATACCATGGGATTGAGTCTTACACACACTGCAAGCAATACTCTCCGAAAGGCCCGTCACCATCAGCATATGTCATGGACCAACCGTCACCCCTCCGGTAGAGGACCGTACAGCGATAATCCGCGAAAATCACGAATCTGCCGTCGGTGGACACAAGGGCGTCACAAAGACATACCAGCGAATTAAACAAAGGTTTACATGGAACAAAATGAAAGGCGATATAATAAACTATATCAGGAATTGTCGAACGTGTCAATCTATGAAACTAGTCAGAAGGAAGACTCGACAACCAATGATATTGACCGACACACCTGGATGCGCCTTTGACAAAGTGGCTCTCGACATAGTAACTTATTTAACGATACAAGATCTCCTCACAAAATATACTCAGTATACGCACCGCTACCAGACGCTAGAGGCGAAACCACGGCGAACGCCTTTATCCACTATTTTATCTGTCGTTTTGGATGCCCCCGAAGCATACACACCGACCAAGGGACAAACTTCACCGGTGTACTCATGAAAAGCGTAACCAAAAAGTTCCGTATCCAACACTTCCGAACGACTGCTCACCACCCACAATCTAATGGGTCACTCGAAAGGTCACACCTCGTTCTAATGGAATACCTGAAGTGCTTCGTCAATAAGGAAAAAGCCTGGGACGACCTCATTGAGCGTGCCAGTTTTTCGTATAATACCTCAGTACACGAAGGTACCGGGTACACACCTCACGAACTGATCTTCGGACATGTCGCCAGAGTTCCATCGGGACACAACCTCGACGAAGATCCTGAAACATATCACCCATACTTAACAAACTTTTTCGAAAACATCTGTGATATACAGGAAGTCGCTAGAGCCAATCTCATTAGGGCTAAAGAGCGTTCCAAGAACTATTACGATAAACGCGTAAATTCGACGATTTTCAACGCAAACGATAACGTCTTTCTATTAAACGAGAGTAAAACAGATAAATTCGGAAAATATCACGGTCCGTACCGCATTTATTGAAATCCTCGACCACGAAAACGTGCGAATTCAAATTAATAAATCAACGCGAATAGTACACATCAATAGATTACGGAAAGCCTACTACGGCGAACCAGGATGACTACTTTTCTGTTTCAGATTGGATTACTCAGTTACCTTCTCCATTTTCTGGTTCAGACCGGAACGTGCCGTTCTACATTTTTCTCTTAAGCAGAATCAACATAGAGTTTACAATGGCCCCACTGATCGTCTTCCTAGTATATCTGGCAATCCAGGACTGCAACGCCCTCGTAGGCTACGACTGCAACACGCCGTGCGACAACGGGATCACAATCTCGCTGCTCGATAACGACTCCTGTCGATTACACGGGAAGCTTCCAATCACCCGAGACGTGAGCGTGGAGATCCTCGCGAAGCCCAGACTCACCATAGCGGACGTCCTAAGCTGCCGCATAGAGATAGACTACGTGATCAGCCGCACGTACCACACCACGAGAGAATCTACAACACCTACCAGCAATAAACGACATTACTTACCTGTATCTGCTCCTGTATGCATGCGCATACATGCACAAGGGAAACTGCAATTCGGGAACTAGACTCTTGACGGCCTTTCCGTCAACCGCGTGAATAGCCGCACTATTCCGCCGACCGAAGCTATCAGCGCCCACAACCTGCCATCAGACGACCTGAAAACAAAACGCATCATAAACATATATTTGCACATAACGTTCAAACGGACCATTGTCAAGATCGACACGATGGAAACCAAGATATTCTTACCTAGTGGTGCTAACTGCACATACATCGACCTCGAATGCACCGACGACGAGGGCTTTCATAATTTCTGGTCTTCCTTCGTTCGGAGGATGCACTCAACTATGGCATACCGTCCTGTATAGAGGAATTGCCAAAAGACTACAAATCGCGGGACGCCCCACAGCATACGCCTTAACGGTAGAAAACACCAACCTGCTCGCGTTTGCTCGAGCGCGCCACGACGTCTGCAACGCTACAGTAATATAGACCGAAAACCCCCGACTAGTAATACGGGAATTCAACGACTCCTACGTGAAGAATCAACCATCCGTAAATAAAGTGCACCGATCTCACCACTCGTACTTTTCGTACAAGAGTAACACGAAGACGGACCTGAGCGTAAAAAATACCTACGAAGAACTTGTCATAAGAAAATGCCTCATGGAAGTAACAAAATTACATGCCTTGACCGCCATAGCTTACAAAGACCCTCTATCATTCGCGTACGCCGTTACAAAAACATCACGATACTCAGCGCGCGTACGAGGAGAAGCTATACAAGTATTTCGATGTACTCCTGTACCTGCACGGATCAGGGCCACGGAAAGCTGTTTCCAGGAGCTCTCAGTAATAATAGACGGGAAGCCCATGTACCTAAGGCCAAGAACACGCGTTATATCTGGCGAAGGCACAGAAATTGAATGCGATCCGCTCGCTACGACAATGTACAAAATGAGAAACGAATGGTACTCACTCCAGAGTTGAAGGAGTCTGCTACCGATCCTCAAAGTCTCCAATCAAGAACGCTACCATGGGGTCAACATATCGACGAGTCAAACGAGATTCACGAGTACTCAGACGTACAGAATCCAAGCACTGACGACTCTCCAAGACGATCAGACCACTCGAGCCCTGTATACATCGTGGAGGTCTCGATAACGACAACAGTTATTGATGGAATTATAATACTCACCTTATTCGTCATCTTGAGAAGCCTAGCAAGAAAGTTAAGCTATAGAAACCCGAGGATGAAAAATAAAAACATATTAACAACTGGTGATAGTGCGAACTCTCAAAACCCAACCAAACAGGAAATACCTGTCAAAACACACAGCAACTCTCCACTATCGTGCCCAACGATAGGGCACCGAAACCAGAAGGACATCTCTCATGAATCCACGGATACGACGACGATCCACCACTCTTCCAAGGAGAGGACACCCGCCATATCTTCAGAGATCGCCAATCTGCGAGAGGCTTATCTGCACCTAGAACGAAAGATCAACCGTCTATCAACCGCACCGTAAGCCGAGTTCAACGAGCTAACCGTCGCATCATTTCACGCTGCTCCATTTTTAAGGAGGGGAGTGTCACGTCCAACGCCTCCGCTTGACACCAGTCGCCGTCCGTTGATGCCATACGCCACCTGTTAAGTAGACATAGTAAGCGTTAAGCGCCTATAAAAATTTTTTCTTTTTCTTTTTATATATATATATATAAGAAGAGAAAGAAAAAAAGATTTTTATAGGCGCTTAACGCTTACTATGTCTACTTAACAGGTGGCTTATGGCGTCAACGGACGGCAACTGGTGTCAAGCGGAGGCGCTGGACGTGACACAGTTAACCAGACATACATACAAGATATATATATATCTCACTCTTTTGAATAACTCACAGTTCATGCTATTGACACTTATAAAATTGCAATTTGACTCACATTCATCAGAATACTATCCTCCAAGAATTATAAAGTTAAAATACTATATCAAGAAATTTACAAATTTTGAATGAAATTAAATAATCGATTTATTAATATAGGAGAATTTAAAGAATTAACTACTCGCTATACTTAATTTAATAATAAAAATAACGGAGCATCCCTTGCTTAATCTCCTCTTCCTATTTTCCATCGGAGACATTGATTTTGAAACAATAAATTATATCGCTGGCTTCCACCACACCATATTCCAGTGTACATTTCTTTATATGACACCTTACCATATAGTGCTGAACCTGTGTCACGTCTTGCGATCCACTGTTATTGTCCACCTCGGTGTCAATACCAGGGTTGCTCTCTATTTAGTTTTTTAGGGCAACCTGTTTAAACCGGCTATACCCAGGGAACCGTCGAGAGCTAAGTCTTGACCCTTTTGATAATCGGGAAATTTTTTTTTTACTGATCGGGAACCACTACAATTGAGGCTTGGTTCATAAGTTCAATAATAATATCGTTTAAATTATAAATAATGTTTTCTTTATTTTCTTCCAAAAATTTTATTAGTATTTCTATTATGGTGTCAGGTTCTTGTATTCTGTTGTATTTCAGCGTCGGTTGCTTGTAGTTTCATTAATTATTAATTTATTTGAGACTAATATAGAGAGATAAAGATAAAAAGTTTTATGTTTATTGTGTTCACGTATTGAGTATATTGTAGATATTTAAATTTTAAATTTCTATGATTAATGATTTTTAGACACTCGGTATATAAGAAATGTATAAAGGGTTTAAAGTAGGATTTTGTCTTTATTATTCAATAATGACTATTGAGTATTATCCTAACTTATTACTTAAGAAATTTTATAATTTTTATATTTAGTTCATTTAATTAATTATTATAGGGAGTGATTTGGAGAGTCGAGATTGAGGACAGATTATCGTCAGTTCAAGTCCTTTATAATGGAATTTGTCCGGTCTTCCTAGGATGGACCAGTAAGAACAAGATGGCTGACGTCTTACAAACAAATAAAAGTATTTCGGAACCGATTAGAGGAGTTTACGAAATTTTTGCTATAAAATCTACAGGAAATACTGCATAAAATAGACGAGTTAAATTTGTACTTTTACAGGTGCAAAATTGTAATTTATTGAATAGTAAAATTCTAAAGTTGTCTTAATTTAGTCAAAGTTTTGCATAAATCTTAGTTTAGTAGTAGTAAGAATTTTTAAGGGTATTTGGGATCATTAAGTCCAAAAATAAAAAAATCAAAAATGGCGGCCAAAATGTGTAAAATTGGCTAAAAAGTGTATCCTCAAAGTTTCAACCAAATTAGAAATTTTGTTAATTATTTATTTATTTTGTAATAAATTTTTAAGTCTTTTATTGTTATTATATAACGTTATTGTTAATTAGTCACAAGAAAAAATTTTTGGTTGGAGATTATTAATTTACAAGTAGGGTAGAATAACTGAGAAAAATTCTAATTTCGTATCTCCAATAGATTCGTTATTATTTGATTTTACAAGTAACTTGTAAATTAACTTATGTTGGAAAAATAATTTTTTGTAATTATAAAGGAGTCTAATTATAATGACTTGACTAAATTTTCGATGAAAAAGATAAGGTATTGTTTATAAATTATTGTTAATTAACAAACGGATTGTTTATAAGTATATGTGTATGAAGAGTTTTAATAATTACTCTAACATGCAATTATATATTAAAATTATTATCTTAGTATGTCAATTGATTATTTATTTATAAACAAATTGACTCGGTTTTATTATAAATTGCGAAAAAGGGGATGAAAATTTGGTTCGGGGCTTGTTGTTAGGGGTGTCCAAATATGGGGTTCTGGCACCTTTATTTTCTATGTTTTTTTGTGGGGTGAGAGATTTTTTTTATTATACGTCCCTGTAAATGTCGCGGAAACTGCTGCTGAACATATATATATATATATATATATATATGTGTAGATTGGCTATTTTGACGACACTACTTTTAATTCACTAATTTTCCTTATTTATAATTGTGGTAAAAGAAATTTCAGTATTTGAAATTTTTACCTTGGGGGTTTAGATTAAAATGACGACTAAAAGGGAATTTAAAGTTAATTGTTTATATTTTTAATATAAATTTCTTTAGAGTGCAAATTTTGACCAATTGAGATGTTTATATGTGAGTATACATATGTGTTAAACTGTATACGTAAGATTCTAATAATTATTTCCTAGTCCCTCAGATCGAGTTTAATTGGTGGACTAAATTTGGTTTCTTAATGTAGAATAGTATAAGAGTGGTAAATTTATAAAATTATATAGTTTATGGCTTATGGAGGAACATATGGCCTAAGACGTGTCAGAAGTATTTATTATTTTAACAAAGAAATCGGCGGTTATTTATGGATCTTCAGATAAGGGGGTAAGCTATACGATTAATAGTTTAAAATGGAATATAAATTTTATTGTTTAAACAATTATTGTAGCCTGTATTAAGGAATTATATGAGGGTAAGTTAACTATACTAATTGTTATTTAGAAATATATTATGATGCTTTATAATTAATAAAATGGATATTTTATTTAGTAAGGCTTACAACTAATATGAAAATGATAATTTTATAATAAATATACAAAATTTATGTATGTATAGGTATATTCGTAATTGAGCCTGGTGGAAAAAGAAAGAATATTACTAGATCGAGCATAAATATGAAAGGATAACACAGGTCTACAAATTAAAAGGTATTTAATATCACATGAAATTTTATATTGATTTCCGAAGGAATTTGGTGCGCTGAATCCAAATCTGGCCTCAGAATGGCGCCATCACGTCAGGATTTTGAGATATTCTAACCTAAAAGTGCAAAAATGAAATAAGCGAAAATCAAATAAAGCGATGATGTTGGTTCATTTGAAATACTTTAACCCTTTTGGTTTTGAGCAATTCTGGAAAAAAGAGTTTGTAGTTCAAAGGATCCCGAAGGTCGCTCCTCATGAATCTGGACTCAGATTTCCAAAATTCAAGATGGCGGATCCAATATGGCGGACGTAGATCCAGAAAATTTAAAATTAGAAAATTAAAAAAATATTGCCGCACTCTGCGTAAAATTTCAAATATAAAAGGTCTCTTGTGATTTTTCGGTTATTTGCGTTGTTTCCGAGTAAAAAATTTCAGAAGATTGCAAATTTTGTGCGCAATTACAATTCTGTATGCAGTAAAAACTTAAATCTGCTGTATCTCGGTGAAAAAAATCCTATTTGGATGTTTCAAAATGGAAATTAAAGGGCAAGACTTGTACTTTACGGTACTTTGTGTTTAGTTTTTGTCGGTAAAATTCTCTGCAACCAAGAGTGAACTCCAATAATGCCCTAAAACAGTCATTTTTGCACTTTTAGGTTAGAATATTTCAAAATCCTGACGTGATGGCGCCATTCTGAGGCCAGATTTGAATTCAGCGCACCGAATTCCTTCGGGTAAACCTCTTTTGTGATAAAAACCTTGTAAACCTGTGTAATTGCTGCTTATTATGAAACGGTAAATATATTCTGATTATAAATGTTACACAAAAAATAAAGAAATTTATGTTATTGGTACAAAATTGAAATATGTAAAAGATTTATATTGTAACGGTGCACCTTTCCCGACGTTTCGGACAAGCTCGTCGGTTCTAGGATTCGGGTGAAGGGGAAGACTCCAATTGACGAGAACGGTTTTACTAGTGACAAACGTTTATTAAGCGGCAGCTATTTACATGTGGTTGGGGTCGTGTGCTATTTACAAATGTGTGTGTGTAGGTGTGATGTGTGCGTGCTTGAGGGTGAATGAACGCAAACGGGTGTGTGTGCGATAAGCGTTTCGGGACAAGCGGTGCAAGCGGTGCGGGTTACAGGCTGGCTGCGAGTATCTACAAGCTAGACGGGTACGTAGCGGTTTGCGGTACAACGCGAGTATCTACAGCTAGGCGGCGCGGGTTGCGAGCGGGTCGCCGTACAATGCGACTATCTACAAGCTAGGCGGCGCGGTTGCGAGCGGGTCGCCGTACAATGCGACTATCTACAAGCTAGACGGCGCGAGTGCGAGCGAGTCGTGGTTCGCAGCGCGGTTATTTGCAAGCGGGCCACTGGGCGGCGATTAAGCGCGCTGTCATCGGTCACCGGGAACACCCGGCAGGAGAAGAGAACACCCTCCTTCCGGATCGCGTGGTCGGGAGCGGAGTCGGTCACCGGGAACACCCGGCAGAAGAAGAGAACACCCTTCTCCCGGATCGACGGCTAGGAATTTGGAGAGAGGCTTGAATCTAGCTGCTGGCTTCGCTTCGGAGTTTAACTCTGAGGTTCTTGCTCAGCCGGATTCAGGATCGGGATAGATGTCTGGTCGTCGGTCGGTCGGTCGGGCTTATATACCCGGGAGCCTTCCCTCTCTCTCGCTTCATTCGAGAGGGAGGGGGATCCCAGTGGCGTGCGCGATGGCTCACGCGGTGGGGCGCCTATTGGTACTGAGTCTCCATATCGAAGCGGGTGTTCGGCTCCGAGACCGTTAGTGACGGTGGGTCGTCACAATATAAATCACCATATCATGAAATATAATTTTGTGCGTAACATAATATACATATTTTTATAATAAAATATGTATACATAATTTCTACATGATCTTCGTTCATTTTGCGCAATACAGAAGTGGATAACGAAAAATATATCATTGCGGAATTTAATGATGGTCTGCAGCTAATACCTGCTACATGGTACAATGCAGATACATGTATTTGGCCTAGTCACTTTAAAACAAAGCTTCGTATTAATAAAACTATAACAGCAAGAGAGAAGTAGGAGATAATGAAGGTTCTAACTCAGGGAGGAGTGGAGGGAGGGTCTTACCCACGTCCAAAAACAGATGTTTATCTTTGTGATTGATTTATAGCCGGGGGAGAGGGTTACTTTAGAAGCCATAAAACTGTTTTTTTTTTCTAATTTTTATGACTATTTTATGGTCATTTTATCATTAGGATTTTAAGCGCCGACGTTCGGCAGCTTTGTACCCTCGCGGAAAATCGCCCATAAAACGGGGGTGAGACATCTTTTTATTATTTTTTTTAAGGAAGAATTTGCAACTGTGCCAACGTTCGGCTGCTCGAACATATAAGTGGGCGCTCTAGAGTCCATTTTGTGATTGATTTATAGCCAGGGACTACATAAAATTCATGTCAGCTTTTATTAGTTGTGAAGAGTAGGCATTTGTACTAGCTCTTATGCCATGCTCATCCGCTACCTTTTGTTACCTAGCTCTTGCTGGAGCTGGCATAAAGTGCCTGTCTGTTAACGAGTGAGTGAAGTTCATTTTCTAAAGCTAAAAATGTCACAAGTAGTAGCATTCATGCATGCGCTTTTTGAATCGGGATACCGTCGCCTTCGGCTTCCGGAGGATATTGTCCATCGCCGGTACCATCGCCGCCGGTCATTTCAGCGAGCGCGAAATTTGAACCGCGCCCTGTTCCAGGCGTTGTTGGACGTTTTATTTGGAGATGTAAGTAGTTTTTATTATTATTATTTTATACGCTTTTTTATTTATAATATATTTATTAATTTTTCATAGATTTTCCAAATAAATACGTATCCGATCCCTGGATATATTAACGTTGCGCACAGGGAGGAGGTGCGCTGGGTGTGGGCCTGCCATAAGGAGATCCCCGAGTGGGAGGATTTGTGGGATGATGGCTCCGGGGCTTCGCCTCGCGCTATCTCTTTCTTTCCTAGCGCTTACTCTCTCGCTTTCCTTTGCCTCGCGCTACTCTTTCTTTCCTAGCTTTGCATTCTCCCTTCTCAGCATAACGTCGCAAGGAGCTACGTACAAGAACTGGGACTGTTTACGGGTGGAAGGAAGCACGGATGGGAAATGCGTGCAAATAAATTATATCATGATTTAAATTTAAAAAACTTTATTCTTCTCTTTTACATTTATTTTATACTAATAAAATGTAATACTAATTACATATTGTGACTAAAAACTAAAGCTGCCAATTCGCAATCAACGAGTTGATGTTTATTGAAAGCATCGTTGGCGCGTATTACATTTGATATTTCTTTATTATCCGTTACAGTGGACGCGATATTGGAGAATTGTGTAAACTTAGTATCGACTGTCTCGGTGATTCTAACCAATCGATCAAAAGTTACATCAATGCATTGATCGAGATCAAACATACGGTGTAACGTCGGTTCAATCATCATCATGCGTTGTGACGTCCCGCCAAAAATTTCAAATTAAATTAAAAAAAAAAAAAATAAACATACCGTCAGAAACATTTAACACATGCTATGAGATATACGTATATCTCTCAAATTCGCGCAATAAAATATTTAATCGAGCAAAATATTGTATAGCTATTAAATTGGATATTGCTTGCTTACATAGTGTTAACAAAATAATACTGACCCTTATCAGTAAAGGAAAATCATATAATTACAACCATTAGACTACTATATATATTGACTCTCTAAATAAGAGTTGAAATTTTCTTTATTAAAATATATGGGAATATATGTTACTATAATATCAGAATCGTTAAAATCTAATAAATAAATTATACGATCGTAAAAATACTTTTAAAATCATTATATTAGTATGTCAATACCAAATTATACTAAAAATCGCTTTATCAATTATAAATCTTGCATTTTTTAAATTATTATAATGAAAAAAATTTAAAAAAAAAAGAAAAATTATTTAGTAAAGCATACCTTAAGGGGAATGCACACATTATATATAAAAGATTGGACAGAGTTAAAAAGGGTTGAGGCCGCCTCTTCCTCGATGGTGCGCCACCTTGACGTGGTGGGGAGGCTTTGTCCCGAAGCCCCGGAAAACCGGAGTGGAGGGATAGCTAAGAGCGCACCTTTAGCCGAAATTCCTTTTGGACCCCGGCTCGGGCAGGATGCATAGCACCGGCATGCGTACCCTGGTGTCGGACGCGTACGAATCGGTCCTTGCTACAGGCGCGACGGTCGCGGCGGAAATGATGGTGAACGCCACATAGTACGCCGGGGGCGAAAGCTCTTAAGCCGGAGCGTGGCTGGGCGGGGGTTGAGGAGTAACGAAGACACTACGCAAGGACCTTAGCGTGCCCGCCTGAAGAGCGTCCTCCCTTCCGGAGGAGTCCTCTTCAGAAGAGCCGATCGGATGGAGAGGCACCCGATGCTGATCGGGCTCCCCGGGTGCCGATCCTGAAGTGAGGCTTACGCATCCCAACAAGACGGGAAGCGAGCGTTCGGGGCATGGCTTCTTGGGGAGGGGGGCGGACCTACGGGTGCCGACGAGCCTCCTGGGACGGTCGTTGCTTCCGGGCCATCTTGGTGTCGGGGGATCCGCCGGCTCTTCGGGGGCGACGGGTTTCGCCGGCAACGCTTTGATCGTGGTAGGGTAGATTGTCACCCTACGATGCAGGGTTCGGGTAGGACCTCGACCTGTTGTGAATTTATTTATTTTGTATGACACCTTCCCACTTAATATCAAATCTGCAAAGACATATATTTTATTTAGTACATATATACTTAATCATAAGAATAATAATAATATTAATAGTAATAATTGCTTTATTATAAAATAAAAAAAATTAATTCAAAGTATTCATGAACCATAAAATCTCTCATACAAATAAAATAATTGATTCTCTTATATTCGTTACTATACAGATATAACTTGTCCAAAACTTATAAATTAATTTACATCAATTTATTCAATAACTCATATTAAGTCAGTTTTATCTTCCTCCAGAACAATAAATTAACAGAGTGATCATCAATATTCATTATCCTTTCATATTTATGTTCTATCTAGTAATATTCTTCCTTTTCCCACCAGACTCAATCACGAACATGCCCATACATACATAAATTTTATAAAATTATCATTTTTTTTAGTTGCAAATCTTACTAAATAAAATATCAATTTTATCAAATATAAAAAAAATCATAATAAATTCTTACTAATAACAATTAATATAGTTAACCTATTCTCTTATAATTCGTTAATACATGCAACAATAATTGTTTAAACGAAATTTATATTCCATACGAAACTATTAATCACATACCTTACTCCCTTATCCGAAGATCCATAAATAACCACCGATTTCTTTGTTAAAATAATAAATACTTCCGACACGTCTTAGACCATATGTTCTTTTTTAAGCCATGAACTATATAACTTCCTAGAGTTACCACTCTTATACCATTTTGCATTGGGGGACCGAGTTTGGTCCACCAATTGATTACGACCTGATGAACTTGAATATAAATATTAAAATCCTGTGTATATCCATTAACACATATGTATTAACTTATTGAAAACGACCTTTTAGATCTAAACTTATAAAAATTTACAAACAACAATTTATCTTTTCCATATAAAATTTATTCAAGTCATTATAATTAACCTCCTGTTTAATTATAAATATTATTATTCCAATATAAGTTAATTAACAAATTACTTATATAATTGAACAACTTAAGATTTATCGGGGATACAATATTAAAATTTTTCTCATTTATTCTATTCTACTTGTAAATTAATAATTTCCAACAAATTTTTTTTTATGATCAATTAACAATAGTATTTTATAATAACAATAAAAAACATAAAAATTTATAGCAAAATAAATAAATAATTAACAAAAATTTCTAATTTGCCCAAAACTTCGAGGATATGCTTTTTAGCCAATTTTACACATTTTAGCCGCCATTTTTAAATTTTTTATTTTTTGACTTAAGGATTCCAAATACCTTTAAATACTATATTACTACTATTAAACTAAGATTTATACAAAATTTCAATTAAATTGAGACAACTATAGAATTCTCCTATTCAATAGATCGCAGTTTTTGCACCTGCAAAAATATAATTTAAAACGTCTATTTTATGCAGTATCTCCTGATGACCTTATAACAAAAATTTCGTAAACTTACCCCTAATAGGTTCCAAAATACTTCCATTTGTTTATAAGACATCTTGTTTTACGGATCCATCCTAGGAAGACCGGACCAATTCCATTGTAATAGACTCGAACTGACGATAATCTGTCCCCAACCTCGATTCTCCAAATCACTCCCTATAACAGTTAATTAAATAAATTAATAATAATAATTATCAAATTTCTTATTAACAAAATAAGATAATACCTAATACCCACTACTGAATAATAGACACGATATCTTACTTTAAAGCCACCCTATATACATCTTTTGTATACCGGGTGTCAAAAAAAAATCATTACTCATTAAAGTTTAAAATTCAAATATCTATAATATTCCCTACATTTACATGCTAAAGACATATAAATCTTATCCCTATCTTTTTAATTAGCTCTAAATAAATTAAGACTAAATGAGACCTCAAACTACTGATACCGAAATTCAACAAGATACCTTTGTTGACCCTGAAGTTATATTGGAGACCTTAATCCAATTTATAGAGGAAAATAAAAAAAATATTATTTACAATTTAGATAACATTATTAAAGAATTTTTAAACCAAGCTTCTATTATCATAATCCCAGATCAGTAAAAAAATCCCCTGATTTATTAGTTCTTAAAACACATTGATCCTGCTCTCGGCGGAGCCCTGGGTATAGCCGACTTAGACAGATTACCCAAAAACCTAAATAGAGAGCAACCCTGTTATTGACACCTAGGTAGATGATAACAGTGGGTCACTGCACGTGACATAAATTAGTGGCAGCGGTGGGATAGCCAAAAAGGGATCAATCATTGTTTACGAATAAAATTTTTTTTTTATTTTAATTTTTAATAACAATCTTTCATAATGAGCAAAAATATTACTGTGTGTTGACAGTAGTATCACTCTCGCTATGCTCAGAAGTGGTTTTAGAAGATTGTGACCGCGTCACTCCTTTACAAAAACAACAAGCTGAATTAGAAGTTATGATGCAACAATTACAAAATAAAGAAAGACTTGTTAGGGAACAACAAGCTGCTCTGACCTCACAGCAAAAAGAATTTGAAATTTCTAAGGAAAGATTTGAAGCAGAGCAAAACGCTGCTGTCAATATAAATAGCCTCAGTTCGATATTAAGCTTATTACGACAAGAAGTATCCTCATTAAAAACTTTATCAAATCAATTAATTTAGAACAAAAAGTATCTGAGATGCGACAACAGGGTGTATCTAACTTACACGTACAAGATTATATAAGAAATTTGCCATCTCAGAAGCCTATTAACCCCTTACCTGGCAATATAAATATCTCCTCGACTTCCAAACTTCCAGCTGATAATACCAATCCGCCTCTTCCATCTGCCTCCAGAAATACCTCTTTGAATATGGATCATATCCAATTGGCTTTACGTGTTCGTATTAAAGACATAATCGATTCCATTCCCAAATATGACGGTCTTAAAATGTCCGTATTCCAATTCTGCAAAACGTGCGAACGAGCGTTAAATTTAATTCCTTCGTGGCAAGAAGAATATTTGTTACCATTAATAATAAACAAATTACAAGGACATGCTTACGCGGCAATAGAGGGAATAGAATACCATAATTTAATCGATCTGACTAATCGATTGAAGAAGGTTTTTGGTCCTAACAAATCAGTCGATCAATATCGCGGGGAACTTGCCAACGTTTATATGAAACCAAATGAAAATATTTTCGACTATATTGAAAGAGTTAAAGAATTAAGATCCGCGATTATAGACGGTGAAATCACCATTCACGGTAATATGAGTGAACAGCTTCGCTATAACATTGAGGCGAGAGCACTAGAAAGCTTTATCAACGGCCTTCCGCCCGATTTATTGATTCGTGTAAAGCTAGAAGGATATTACAGTTTGGAAGACGCAATCGTTGGAGCTATTCAATTAAGCAAAACCTTGGAAACCGAAAATCATCGTAAGAGAATTGCTTTTCCTACACGACCTGTTCTTACCCCTCGTGCAGACCTTACCTATAGTCCTCGTATTCTTCAGAACCCCTCGCGTAGTCCAACAGCTTCTCCCGTTTCCGCCCCCAGAGTACACGACACGCGTAATAACATCGCTTCTTTTATTTAACCATTAGTTCCTGGACAACCTGGTCCAAATTTTCCAACTGAAAAAATATGTCGTTATTGTAAAACTCCTGGACATTTGATTACAGAATGCCGGAAATTAGCTTATAGAAAATCACTCACCAGAGATATGAACCCTTCTAATCAATCTTCTGACAATCAGGAAAACGGTCAGAGCGCTCCAGTACAAGGAGGCGTTCGCCGGCTGCTCAACAGGAACGCCCAAACCTCTCTTGAGTCGTGCAATTCGTAGATACAGAAAATCAAAACCTGGAGACACAAAAGTAAATAAACACCGGCTTATAGCAAGCACTTGCGCTCCTACCATTACCTTATCATCCCCTGATCTAAAGGACACATGCACCTTTATGATAGATTCCGGTTCTGATTTGAATTTAATTAAGAAACAATACGTCAATTCTAATATTTCTCCAGATGAGAGAAATATTCAATCATTACAAGGAATAGCATCCGAACCCGTTAATACTTTAGGTGCAATTTACATATCAGTATTAGGAAAACAAACTGAATTTCACATTGTTTCCAACGACATACTTTTCTCGCAACACGGTATTCTTGGTAATCGGTTTTTGAAAAATAGAAATGCAAATGTTGATTTTAAAACAAAACATTTACTATTTGAAAATACTTCGATTCCATTCGACGAAGTGGAATATATTAACATTAAACCAAGAACAGTCACTCCTTTCTTCATGAAAATCACGAATCCTGAAATAAAAACGGGATATCTTCCATTAATAACTTCCATCAAAGGAATATACCTTGGAGACGCGATAGTTTCTAATATTCATGGCAAAGCTTACTTGCCTCTTTTTAATACTAATGATGAAGAGTATAACATAGAAATATCTTCATTCACTCTGCAGGAATTTGACACCATTGATACCCAAAAGAATCCATATTCCTCTTGTGGTGCCGACGGAACTCGAGGGTTATCCAAGGCCACAGTTCGTTGTATCTCCGATCCTGATTCTTCTTACCAATCCTCTTCTTCTCCTGAGGAAGACGAAGATCATTTTTCTACGTCTCATGGAGGCTTTTGCAGTGTCGTTGGTTCCCGAGGGCATCAAACGAGCACGAGCCATCCTTCAATTCAAAATTCGTCTCAGTTAGACGAGATCATTTTTGAAACACCGCCAGAGAGCGCGGAACTTACCATAAAGCTCCTAAGGTTAGAACATTTAAATGAAGAAGAAAGGAAAAATCTTCAAATACTAATTTATAATAATCTAGACAGATTCCATTTGCCTAATGATAAATTGGGAACCACTCATGTAACCCATCATTCTATTTACACCACGGATGACTTTCCGATCCACGCCAAGCAATATCGCTTTCCTTCTATTGTAACGTCCCGCCAAAAATTTCAAATTAAATTTTTCAAAATATAAACGTACCGCTAGAAATATGAACACAAGGTATGAGATATACATATATATCTCAAATTGAACTTAATAAAATATTTAATCGAGCATAGTATTATATAGCTATTAAATTGGACACTGCTTGCTTACATAGAAGTATTAATAAAATAATACTGATCCTTATCAGTAAAAGAAATAAAAAAAAAATTGCAATCATTAGACTACTATATATTAATTTTCCAAATAAAAGTTAAAATTCTCTCTACTAAAATATATGGAAATAAAATATTACTGTAATATCAGAATCGTTGATATTCAAATAAATTACGCGATCGTAACAGAAATACTTGCAAATTAATTATATTAGAATTAAATCATACTAACAATCGCTTTATAAATCTTACATTTTCATAATTATAATGAAAAGGAAAATAATAGAAAAAAAAGATATATTATCTAGTAAAACACATTTCAAAAGGTATACGCACACTAGCATTCAGAGATATATATATACGCAAATCCATATAAGTTAATATATTTAATAATATTAATAAGCTGATTTTAAATATCAACATGTAAATCTACTTGGAAGACTTTCTCTTAATGTAATTGATGAAAAAGTAATATTTTAAAAAATAACATATGACAAGTATTACTATATACATATATGTATATATATATATTGTCACGTCCAGCGCCTCCGCTTGACACCAGTCGCCGTTTGTTGACTCCATACGCCACCTGTTAAGTAGATATACTAAGCGTTAAGCACCTATAAAATTTTTTTTTTCTTTTTCTTCTTATATATATATATAGTTATTATCTATACTGCATAATAATATATATATATATATATATTATTATGCAGTACCTGAAAAATAGATTAAGCCGATAAATACCTTTTTATTATGTTTCCGGCTAGAACATTTTTTTTGTTTTTCTTGTTTTATCCCCATCACTGGTTCTCCCCTATCACCTACCTAAAAATAAAGGAAAATAATTAATTAGTTGTCCAATGAAAATTCTTACCTATTTTCCGGCCACCCGGCATATCACCTTCTGGTCCGCATCCTCAGCACCTGAAAAAGGAAAGAGAAACGGCCTACCAAATCGGTCGAACATCTTAATTTTATTATAATTACCTATTTAGTTTTGTCACTCTAGTTGCAGTACCTGAAAAATAAAAAGGAAACATAATATTAAGTACGCGTCAATAGAATAGCATAAATTAAGTAAAAGCGATAATATAAGTCAATGTTCACTCCACCTTGCCGTCATCACTCTTACTAAACACAAACATACACGTACACATCACCATAGACACACGCATCGAGAATTAACCACCACCCGGTATAACAAAAATATAAAGAAAATCTATATAACAAGCTAAAATCACGCAAGGAAAGAGATCACAACTGCGAATAAGCGGAAATACAACTCCGACACATGTTCACCTTAATAAATTAACACCCAGTATATAAACTAACATTGTCATATTATCCAAACTTTAGTATAAAATAGTGTTTAACAACCGACCGATTCATTTGGTTAAATTCCATAAGCTTCATATGATAAACTCCGATCGGTACTTTTAGGACACCCTATATATAAACTTTCATTAATTATTAAAACTGAGCAAGCCAAGTAATTCGTATGCGCAATTGCAACTTCCTAAGCACAGTCTAAATCACTTTTCTCAATATATCAAAAGTTGTCGCAACATCGAAAAGCACCCAATTTTAAACATCACATAAAAAACCCGCCCAGTGACCTTAATTAATTATTTCCTGGCGCCTTGACTCATAAAGAACCAAAAAAAGTAGCAACTTATAGGGCTACAACCCCGCCATAAAAAGTTAAGCGCACATTGTTATAGACCCATTTTACTCCAGGAACACCTCATATTTTCAACATTAATAATTCATTTATGTTAATCCGCACCTCCAATATATAATTATGCCTTCACTATTAAATGCAGTTTAATATCCCAAAGCCGAATTAATACCACAATAACGTACATATCTAATGATTCTGTCACCCAAATATAATAACTTGTCAATTTTACTCATACTCCACCGCAGCGCAGTTATTTCAATAAATTCAAATTTTAACAACAATAAAAGATTCGATCAAACCCATCATCGGCATAATAATTCCTTACCATAAATCCAATTTGCCAATAAAAATTCGGTCAGCTACCATTTATAATTATTTCATATATCAACCATGAAGATAACTCGGCGCATACACATATACATATATATATATATATATATATATATGCGACTCGCTGCAGAAATCATAATCCACAGATGTTTTAAAGACAAATTATAACGACCTGACAAGAACTCCTCGAGGCTCAGACAACATTTAAGTGATCAATTAAAACCAATAATAATTAAAATGAACCACTCATGATACATATATATATATATAGATATTATAGTGAAAACAATATAAATATCCCATAAAGAGTTAAAACGAATAAAGCTCTGGAAGATAACGAAAGTTAGATAGTCACACTCAAATATATACAATTACTTAATTAACTCTTACTTATACAAGGTGTCTGAAATAACTTGAACGTGATAATATTCTCAAAACTTCTTTATCATTTTATTGAGGATGAATGATAATTACAATATACATATGCATAATAAACAAAATGACCATACCTATATATACGGTGGTACAATAATACACACATCATACATTACATAAATCAAGTATAAACGCATAATGAACACCCAGAAATAATTATATAAATACACGCTCCTTAATAAACACACCATAAAATTATATAACAATAGTCACCTAATATACCCGGTGATACAAAAATACGCGCGTTATAAACTTATCATCTACACAATGTTTAATCAGTATCTGACTATTATAGACATATTATCCACCCAGTAACACGCAAGTACACACACCCTATAAATAATTTATATACATAGTGACGCATTAGTACGCACAAACGACGCATTCTCAATAAACCTATTATAAACTTATTACAGGCATATTCATACATTAACATACGCATAATCAATGTATCATATACATGGTAACACAATAGTTTCGGATCTTACAGCTAATTCATACATATTCAATACGCATTATTTAAATTACACACTCAATCTCTCACAATATAAACTTGTCATAAATTTATGCATTTATACACACTTATACACTCCTCATCCATTCATTGTAAATATATCACGGCATATTACATGTGCATTTATACCATTATTAGTTATATATATAGATATAAACTTTTACTACTAGTTATAATGATATAAATACATATAGTTACATAATAGCGAGTTTAATCTCTGTAAGCTAATCTAGACCTAATAATTCACGATTAACATTATGCGACATCATAGATAATTGTTAATTAATAAGTTAATTAGCGAAATGCTCTCATATCTCTACAATTATTTAAGTACAACGCTATAATACAACGCGGCGATAAGCAATTAATCAGATAAGTTTCGTAACGCTAGTAATAATTGCAATATATCTAGAAATAACGATATAAATATTATATTATAATGCTAGTCCCGAAGCTTATAGAACATTCAGGAACCGTCGGATCACATGAATATTTCGGACAAACACCGTGACCGCTTACTATTGCCCGGCGCGTGATACCCGTGACAAACAGGCGTGACCAGGATCGGACCATGTTGCGCGCGCTACAATTCAGAAGGGTGGGATCCCTCAGTGACCACGGGTATATAAACGGGAGCACCATGAGCTCAGCAGTCAGTATTCGATCCACAGTCAGTATTCGATCAGCAGTCAGTATTCGATCAGCAATCAGTATTCAATCAGTTCATATTCAGTATTCAGTTTTTGCCCAGACAGTTCAGATCATTCAGTTTACGCTTCGACAGTTAATTCATACAGTTCATTCGGCATATTCAGTATTCGGTACATTCAGTTTTCGCTTATTCAGCATTCGGCATATTCAGTATTCGGACAGTTCGATTAGTTAGACAGTTTACCCAGTATTCATACTCGATTCATTCAGTACTCAGTAAATTCACTGTACGTACAGTCATTCATACGATTTAATAATCGGTTATCTTTATAGCATTCGATCATACATACGCTCTTGCAAATTTTCACACAGTGTAATTAATATTATATCTTCGAATCAGTGTTTCTAGTTCATTACTCGGTATTATTCACACAAAATCATTAACTCAGAGAGACTTCGAGACTAGCATATCGCGAATACTATTAATTAGCTTTCAGTTTCTTGCGTTTACTGTCGTATAAATTTATTCTTGATTAATTGTTTCCACTGTCACTATTATATTTCCTTTCTCTTTTTCGATTTTCACGGTGCTCACAATACATATCGAATTCTATCTATCACCTTCAAAGACATTTTATCTTAATTTTCATTCGCAGTAAATTATCTCTATCAACAATATAAGCGTTATATCTTTTCTTCTCCAGACAATCAGATTATTATTAATGCCGCCTATCTATAATATCGTTTAAGCGCCGAAACCTGTCCGCGCGTGAAATTATAGTCAAAGGAAAGTTCTATTAACTAATGTTGTAATCCTAATAATATTGTAGATCCACATTCTCGTATACACCCGCGTGACAGTGTGTTCCCCGGTGGTTCCTGTAACACATAATAATTTAGTGAAGTGAGTACGTTGTCGTTATTATTAAGATATATTCGTGTGATCATTAATCACATTGTTTACGTGTAATTTACTCGAAATATACATACCTGTGTCAGTTCGCGGCCCCTGTCCATTCCGGGCGTCGGTCATCTTCTCGGTGTCAATTCTTCTCGCCGTTGGTCTCTCGTGTCCACACCTGTAAATATAGAGACAAGCTTCCTATTCTAATTTTAATACGGAAATTATCGGGCAAATTAGTGCTACTTATCTGGCGAGGTCATCCTTCCTTCACGCCTACGTCGGGCTCTCGCTCATTTTCATCCTGCGGCGACGCGCGCCTCTCCCAGGGCGTTCCGGTTATCCTGCGTCGGAGCGCGCCTCCTCCAGGGCGTTCTTGTATTCCTTTTAGCTTCTTCTTTTATCTTTTTTTTCTTCTCTTTTTCCTTATCCACTCACCAGTGGCAAGGTCCGCGACGTCCGCCTTGACATACCCAGAGCCTCAGACATCTGTAACATATAATTGAAGAGATTAATATTTTATTCGCACGTCTTCATAGGGAGTGTCATTAGACAGAGAGCTATAACCATCCTTACCTACACCGTAGTGCGCCTTCTCCAGGGCGATCTACATCCTTCCAACGTAGTGCACCTCTTTCAGGGCGACTCTACGTCCCTTCTAGCGGTGCGCCTCTTTCACGGCTGTTCTGCCTTCATCCCTCGTAGTGCGTCTCCTTCAGGGCTGGACTACCTCTATCTACGTCGCACGTCTCTCTCAGGGCGAACGACTCTCATCTCCGAGGAGCGCCTCTTTCAGGGCATTCCGCCTCCTAGCGTGCAGCGCGCCTCTCTCAGGGCGATCTGCCTCCTCTCAGTCCACGAACCGCGCCTCTCTCAGGGCGTCTCTCACAATTCCTCCGTTTGCTCTTCTTGGACTGAAATATAAAATAAATATTAAATTAAAGTAAACTCATTAAGGCTCACCCTGTCCTCGCAACCTGTCAGATAAGGTCAAGTCAACTCGTTTAGCAATTTACGTTAAAGCGTGTATGCTTTTGTTTTCTTTCTTTTTCCTTTTTCATCACTCGCGTTACTATTGCTAACCCCTGTCTATATCCCTCCGCGTATTCAACCATGGCGTTGATTATAATTTCGCTTACCTCCTTAGCTGCATCATGGGTCGGTCACGTCGAGCAGGGCGTGCTCATCAGCTGAAGCACCTATCAGTTCGCCTCCCGATACTCGTCCGTGATTTAGTTGTCTATTCGTCTTGTAAAATATAAGAAAATATAACTGTACATGTATGTTTAGTATAAAATAATGATAAATACATAAAAATTAGTATACGTAAACAATCTGTACTCATTGTCTACTTACTTCACATCCTCCTCATTACCCATTACGTCCCGACTGCTAGCTTTCGGTGCACCGCTACGCTGATTGTGACAGGTTTACCGCTCGGCCACCGCGATCCGCGTACACCAACCACCGCAACCGCACCTCGCTCATGATCCAGGACGTAACACTGATAAGGGTCAGTATTATTTTGTTAATACTTCTATGTAAGCAGTGTCCAATTTAATAGCTATATAATACTATGTTCGATTAAGTATTTTGTTAATTTCAATTTGAGATATATATGTATATTTCATACCTTGTGTTCATATTTTTAGCGGTACGATTATATTTTGAAAAATTTAATTTGAAATTTTTGGCGGGACGTCACACTCCAACTTAAAATTGAATAAATTCAGAACTATTGCAGATATAATTTTAGAATTTTATTATTTTTTTCTTTCATCTTTAATTGACTCGAGTGTTATTGTGCGTCACGTTCATTGAATACGCGATAATTGTCATGGTGTCATGGAGTTCCTAGAACTTCCTCAGCCTCTCGTTAGTGCCGATGTGACGTCCCGCCAAAAATTTCAAATTAAATTTTTCAAAATATAAACGTACCGCTAGAAATATGAACGCAAGGTATGAAATATACATATATATCTCAAATTGAACTTAACAAAATACTTAATCGAGCATAGTATTATATAGCTATTAAATTGGACACTGCTTACATAGAAGTATTAACAAAATAATACTGACTCTTATCAGTAAAGAAATAAAAAAAAAATGGTAATCATTAGACTACTATATATTAATTTTCCAAATAAAAGTTAAAATTCTCTCTACTAAAATATATGGAAATAAAATACTACTGTAATGTCAGAATCGTTGAAATTCAATAAATAAATTACGCGATCGTAACAGAAATACTTGCAAATTAATATAGCAAAATTAACAATCGCTTTATAAATCTTACATTTTCATAACTATAATGAAAAGAAAAATAATAAGGAAAAAAAAGAAATATTATTCAGTAAAGTACATTTCAAAAGGTATACGCACACTAGCATTCAGAGACATATATATACGCAAATCCATATAAGTTAATATATTTAATAAGCTGATTTTATATATCAACATGTAAATCTACGTCTTCCATGTGGAAGACTTTCTTTTAGTGTAATTGATGAAAAAGTAATATTCTAAAAAGATAACGTATGACAAGCATTATACATATATGTCTATATATATATATATATAT
Source organism: Anoplolepis gracilipes (assembly GCF_047496725.1). Classification (NCBI taxonomy): domain Eukaryota; kingdom Metazoa; phylum Arthropoda; class Insecta; order Hymenoptera; family Formicidae; genus Anoplolepis; species Anoplolepis gracilipes. The sequence continues at coordinate 4,317,236 of NC_132986.1, read as the reverse complement.
ATATATATATATATATATTCATATATATGTAAAGGAGAGCTAGTCTCCTATCCTAAAGTAAAACCATAAGGAATCACGATAGAAAGGAATTATAAATTAAAAATAACAGTATTATATTGCATTAATTAAATCTTCCATATAGAGACTATTATAAAAGCGGATATGTCAATATGAAATATGTGATACAAGAGAGAAAATTAAAGGAAATTCAAATATAAAAGCATAAATAAGTGAAAAGAAAAAGAAATATTAATGATGAGACATAATAATTTTGAGAATGAATAATAACTCTTGCTATAGTTAAATTAATAAGTCTCTTTTGCTGCAAAAAGAATTATAATATAAGAGTGCGAAATTATTTTATAATACAAAGAGCCTTTCATTCGCATGATGACGCAATAGGCGACGGCGAGAAAGACTCAGTGAAACCGAATATTATTCTTATCTATTAACGCAGAAACTCAGCGAGACTAAATATTATGTCAACGCAGAGACCTGTTACGTCCTGGATCGCGAGCGAGGTGCGGTTGCGGTGGTTGGTGTACGCGGATCGCGGTGGCTGAGCAGTAAACCTGTCACAATCAGCGTAGCGGTGCGCCGGAAGCTGGCGGTCGGGACGTAATAGGTAATGAGGGGGATGTGAAGTGAGTAGACAATGAATACAGATTATTTACATATACTAATTTTTATGTATTTATCATTATTTTATACTAAACATACATATACGGTTATATTTTCTTGTATTTTACAGGACGAATAGACGAGTAAATCACTGGCGAGTATCGGAAGGCAAACTGATAGGTACTTCAGCGGCCGGCAAGATGCGTACTTGCCCGAAGAAAGGCTGAGAGGAAATGATCCTCGGTTGCGTAATCCTGAAATCTATCAACGGCGGGGGCACGGGCCACGGACGGTATTCGATAGGCGATAAGAGCCTATATGAGGAAGCGACGGCCCCGCTGCTTGATGCCGGTGGAGAGACAGCGTTGTGGAACGCGTCAGGAGCCGAGGATTCAGCCGTATGGTTTCCCGGTGGAGGGTATGTGAAATACCCGACGGACGCTGGGTTTCGAATATCCGCTGGAGGAGCACGCGGTTGGACCGTTAGGTAAGAGCCGCCTTGATATAAGGACCGGATGAGGCGCTTCAGTTGGTGAGCGCGCCCTGATTGACGTGACCGACCCATGACACAGTTAAAGATGTAAGCGAAATTATAATCAAAGCCATGGTTGAATACACGGGGGAATATAGACAGGGGTTAGGGATAGAAAAGCGAGTGATGAAAAAGGGAAAAGAAAAAAAAAAACACACACAGAACCAAGGGGATCGGTTATGATAGGTGATAAGGGGTACACGCGCTAATGTAAATTGCTAAATGAGTTAACTTGACTTTATCTGACGGGTTGTTGGGACAGGGTGAGCCTTAATGAATTTGCTTTAATTTAATATTTATTTTATATTTCAGACCAAGAAGACCGATCGGAAGAAATGTGAGAGAAGCCCTGAGAGAGGCGCGGTTCGTGAACTGAGAGGAGGCAGATCGCCCTGAGGGAGGCGCGCTGCACGCTAGGAGGCAGAATGCCCTGAAAGAGGCGCTCCTCGGAGATGAGAGTCGTTCGCCCTGAGAGACGTAGATAGAGGTAGTCCGGCCCTGAAGGAGGCGCACTGCTAGAAGGGACGTAGAGTCGCCTTGAAAGAGGCGCACTACGTAGGAAGGATGTAGATCGCCCTGGAGGAGGCGCACTACAGTGTAGGTAAGGATGGTTATCGCTCTCTGTCTGATGACACTCCCTATGAAGACGTCCGAATAAAATATTAATCTCTTCAATTATAAGATATCTGAGGCTCTGAGTATGTCAAGGCGGACGTCGCGGACCTTGCCACTGGTGAGCGGATAAGGAAAAAGAAAAGAAAAAAAATAAAAGAAGAAGCTATAAGGAATACAAGAACGCCCTGGAGGAGGCGCGCACCGACGCAGGATAACCGGAACGCCCTGGGAGAGGCGCGCGTCGCCGCAGGATGAAAGAGAGAGCCCGACGTAGGCGTGAAGGAATAATGACCTCGTCAGATAAGTAGCACTAATTTGCCCGATAATTTCCGTATTAAAATTAGAATAGAAAGCTTGTCTCTATATTTACAGGTGTGGACACGAGAAACCAATGGCGAGAAGAATTGACACCGAGAAGATGACCGACGCCCGGAATGGACAGGGGCCGCGAACTGACACAGGTATATATATTTCGAGTAAATTACACGTAAACAATGTGATTAATGATCACACTTATTCTTGACGTAATTAGAAGACATTTTCTTCTTTACCAAAATTTTATTTAAAACATAATTTTATGTTATAAGATAAAATAGTTAGCGACTCATGCGGCGGTAATCACTCGTCGAACAGTCAGCTGCGCCCGCGCTCGCGGTGTGCCGCGCCGTTCCTATCTGCCTTCTGTACTCGACATGTGATTTGCTAACTATTTTTGCTTATAACTCAAAAACTAAGCTTCAAATCAAATTTTAGTAAAGGAAAAATTGTCTTAAAATTATGTCAGGAATACGTCATTTTACGGACGGAAGGTTGTTCTGGGACACCCTGTATACGTTATTGTGGTATTAATTCGGCTGTGGGATATAAAACTGCATTTAATAGTGACGGCATAATTATATATTGGAGGTGCGGATTAAAATAAATGAATTATTAAAATTAAAAGTATGAGGTGTTTCTGGAGTAAAATGTGTCTATAACAATGTGCGCTTAACTTTTTATTGCGGGGCTGTTGCCTTATAAGTTGCTACTTTTTTTTGTTCTTTATGAGTCGAGGCGCCAGGAAATAATTAATTAAGATCACTGGGCGGGTTTTTTTATGTGATGTTTAAAACATTAAAAATTGTATGCTTTTCGAAGTTGCGACAGCTTTTGATATATTGAGAAAAGTGACTTAGACTGTGCATAGGAAGTTGCAATTGCGCATACGAGTTACTTGGCTTACTCAGATTTAATAATTAATGAAAGTTCGTATATAGAGTGTCCCAAAAGTACCGATCGGAGTTTATCATATGAAGCTTATGGAATTTAACCAAATGAATCGGTCGGTTGTTAAACACTATTTTATACTAATGTTAGTTTATATACCCGGTGTCAATTTATTAAGGTGAACATATGTCGGGAGTTGTATTTCCGCTTATTCGCAGTTATGATCTCTTTCTTTGTGTGATTTTAGCTTGTTATATAGATTTTCTTTATATTTTTATTATACCGGGTGGTGGTTAATTCTCGATGCGTGTGTCTATGGTGATGTGTACGTGTATGTTTGTGTTTAGTAAAAGTGATGACGGCGAGGTGGAGTGAACATTGACTTACATTATCGCTATTACTTAATTTATGCTATTCTATTGACGCGTACTTAATATTATGTTTCCTTTTTATTTTTCAGATACTGCTGTCACGTGCAGTGACCCACTGTTATCATCTACCTAGGTGTCAATAACAGGGTTGCTCTCTATTTAGTTTTTTGGGTAATCTGTCTAAATTGGCTGTACCCAGGGCTCCGCCGAGAGTAGGATCAGTGTGTTTTAAGAACTAATAAATCAGGGAATTTTTTTACTGATCTGGGATTATGATAATAGAAGCTTGGTTTAAAAATTCTTTAACAATGTTATCTAAATTGTAAATAATATTTTCTTTATTTTCTTCTATAAATTGGATTAAGGTGTCCAATATAACTTTAGGGTCAACAAAGGTGTCTTGTTGAATTTCAGTATCAGTTGTTTGAGGTCTCATTTATTCTCAATTTATTTGGAGCTAATTAATAGAGATAGGGATAAGATTTATATGTCTTTAGCATGTAAGTGTAGGGAATATTATAGATATTTGAATTTTAAACTTTAACGAGTAATGATTTTTTTGACACCCGGTATACAAGAGATGTATATAGGGTGGCTTTAAAGTAAGATATCATCTCTATTATTCAGTAGTGAGTATTAGGTATTATTATAACTTGTTAATAAGGAGTTTGATAATTCTTATAATTAATTAATTTAATTAACTATTATAGGGAGTGATTTGGAGAATCGAGATTGGGGACTGATTATCGTCGGTTCGAGTCTATTACAATGGAATTGGTCCGGTCTTCTTAGGATGGACCAGTAAAAACAAGATGGCTGACGTCTTATAAACAAATGGAAGTATTTCGGAACCTATTAGGGGTAAGTTTACAAAATTTCGCCTATAAGGTTGTCAGGAGATATTACATAAAATAGACGGTTCAAATTATATTTTTGCAGGTGCAAAACTGTGATTTATTGAATAGTAGAATTCTAAAGTTGTCTCAATTTAGTTGAAATTTTGTATAAATCTTAGTTTGATAGTAGTAAGGGTATTTAAAAGTCTTTGGAATCCTTAAGTCAAAAAATAAAAAATTTAAAAATGGCGGCTGAAATGTGTAAAATAGGCTAAAAAGCATGTCCTCGAAGTTTCGGGCAATTTAGAAATTTTTGTTAATTTTTTATTTATTTTGCAATAAATTTTGTTTTTTTATTGTTATTATAAAATACTATTGTTAATTGATCATAAAAAAAAATTTGTTGGAAATTATTAATTTGCAAGTAGAATAGAATAAATGAAAAAAAAAAATTTCTAATATCGTATCCCCGATAAATCTTCAGTTGTTCAATTATATAAGTAATTTGTTAATCAACATATGTTGGAAAAATAATATTTATAATTATACAGGAGTTTAATTATAATAACTTGAATAAATTTTATATGGAAAAGATAAATTGTTGTTTGTAAATTTTTATAAATTTAAATCTAAAAGGTCGTTTTCAATAAGTTAATATATATGTGTTAATGGGTATACACATAATTTTAATATTTATGTTCTAGTTCCTCAGGTCGTAATCAATTGGTGGACCAAATTTGGTCCCTTAATGCAAAATGGTATAAGAGTGGTAACTTTAGGAAGTTATATAGTTTATGGCTTAAGGAGGAACATATAGTCTAAGACGTGTCGGAAGTATTTATTATTTTAACAAAGAAATCGGTGGTTATTTATGGATCTTCGGATAAGGGAGTAAGGTATGTGATTAATAGTTTCGTATGGAATATAAATTTCGTTTAAACAATTATTGTTGCATGTATTAACGAATTATATGAGAATAGGTTAACTATATTAATTGTTATTAGTAAGAATTTATTATGATTTTTTTTATATTTGATAAAATTGATATTTTATTTAGTAAGATTTGCAACTAAAAAAAATGATAATTTTATAAAATTTATGTATGTATGGGCATGTTCGTGATTGAGTCTGGTGGGAAAAGGAAGAATATTACTAGATAGAACATAAATATGAAAGGATAATGAATATTGATGATCACTCTGTTAATTTATTGTTCTGGAGGAAGATAAAACTGACTTAATATGAGTTATTGAATAAATTGATGTAAATTAATTTATAAGTTTTGGACAAGTTATATCTATATAGTAACGAATATAAGGGAATCAATTATTTTATTTGTATGAGAGATTTTATGGTTCATGAATACTTTGAATTAATTTTTTTTATTTTATAATAAAGCAATTATTACTATTAATATTATTATTATTCTTATGATTAAGTATATATGTACTAAATAAAATATATGTCTTTGCAGATTTGATATTAAGTGGGAAGGTGTCATACAAAATAAATAAATTCACACTGGAAAATGGTTCATTGGAGGCCAGCGATATTATTTATTTAAAAATCACCGTCTCCGATGGAAAAGGGAAATGGGTAATATAAGAAGGATGCTCCTTATTTATTCATATCGTTATTTATTAAGATAAGTATCATGATTCTTCCTTTTTATTATATTTTATTTGTTTATTTCCTTATTATAATTAGAAAAATCAATAATTAGTAATTTAATATTAATTTTATTGATAAGAATAAACTTTATTGTTTCATAAATACTTATACGTATGTCTTAAAAATTTGAATAATATTTTATTTATTTTAAAGGTCTTATATGAAATTATTATTATCGTTAATAATTTTTTATAATATATATATTTTACTAATTATTATTTTTTCTCTTTTTTTTATGAATTACAATATATATATATATATATAGGAGCTAAGGGTGGAACAGTTTATTACATGAGCAATAATATAAATGTATGTTGTGAAGAAATTACTATTATTACGTTTATTTATTATATTATATATATATATATATATATATATATATATATATATATATATGTATAACAAAATTTTACGTATTCTATGATCGAAAATAATATTATGAAATGATAAAGAAAATACTTTAATATAATGAAAGCAGTTGATTATAATTCAATATGTATATATACTATTTTATTTAAGTGATATTCAATTTTGAATATGATAATTTAATAATAAGGATGTATATAATATGTGGTGTGTGTGTGTGTGTTTGAAATTATGACTTACCTTTGTTAATGCTTCTAGCTTTGCTGATTTTCCTGGGCTTTCTTCTCGTACACGGGTCGTCGTGGATTTCCCTCAGGGATGTCACTAGCAGGGGTTGAGGCAGGACACAGCTCGATTTCAACCAACGGTCCAGGCCAGCCAATAAATTCGAAGGTTCTTCGCGAGATGGGAACTTCGACTGAGTCAGATGTAGGAAGTTGGTCAAAAAGTTCCACGACAATTCTTCGATTGTCTGGTACGCTAACTGGTTTGTCTTTTATGTCTTTTGCTACTTGGCCGAGGCCGTTGTCACTATTCAAAATCTGTCTCTGTCATCGTAAAGTGGCACGTAATTGTCTATGTCGTTTACCGGCGCGACAGGAACCAGGCATTTACTATAAATTATAATCAAAATTTTATTCTAATTTGAGAAAGTATTATTCATTATAGGCTGACAATCTGGATCAAGCGACATTCAAGCAGCTCATCGACTAAGTCTCAGCTCTGCTCGAACTAACACGAGGGGCACGTCACTCTGCTATATCCCAGGCACGGGTCTCGCTAACGCTCAAGATCCAGACGTACGTTAAATATTTAATCAATATTAAATTAATTATAGTAAATACTGGTTGAGGGTGAAGAATTACTATTTTGATATAATGAATTTGTGAATATCATAAAATAAGCAATTATGAATTTTAAAAGCTTGAAAACTTTACAGATATTGCGAGTATATTAATGATTGATTACAATTTAAAAGTAAAAGTACAACCGCACTGTATCAGACATTGGAAATTAATTAACAATAAAGTAGTAATTCTAAATTATAAAATAGAGTAAGTCGCAGCTCTAAATTATAATATAAGACGAGTCACGAAGACGAGAAAATAAAGTATTATTAAAGATCTACCTTGACGACACAAAGTAACTGACGAACTAAGTTAAAATTGATTTTAGGACGCAGTGAATAAAGACTCGGAGACGACTTTCTTATTGCGATGGTTTAATACGACTGCTGAATTTCGACTGACTCCGTCCGCAAGATCGACTGACTTCCTGCGGTCCGTCCCCACTGCGGGTTCACCTCCCTCCAGGCATCCAGTGGACCCAGGATTTCCCGGGTTGGCTACTTCGCCCGGATGGATTTTTGGATCTTGGTGAGGGAACTCTCTGCCTTCGAAGACGTCAGAAGCGACGAGCTCTTCATAATCTTAATAGGTTCGATGAAAATTGCAAAGTTTATAAGTTGGTATCTAGCGGTAAATTTCAAAAGCGAGTTGTTATAATATTTAGCTTCGTTGAATTTCTGCGTCGTAAAATAAGAATAATATTCGGTTTCATCGAGTCTTTCTCGCTGTCGTCTAATTATTGATTTTTTGATACACGAATAAGAGACTCTTTGTCTTATAAAATAATTTCGTACTTTTATATTATAATTCATTTTACAGCAAGAGAGACTTATTAATTTAACTTTAGTAAAAGTTAATATTCATTCTTGTAATTATTATATCTATTAATTATGTTACGTCCAGGCCCGTAGAAAGGATGGGTCAGAGGAAGGGCGTAAGGAACTGTTCCGATGTCAAAAGTCTTATTGACGAGTGACTCGGTCGAGCGAGCTGCAGGTTAGCAAACAGGTAAACGACGGGTGTCGTTATTACTCTGTTATGCGAACGCTCTCTCTCCGTGGTCCCTTTTTGGTAAGAGAATCGAATCTCTTTTACGCGGGACGGGACCTTGTGTGATCTTTCGCGTGGAGGGAGTGAGGGAGTTAAATAAGTTTACCGATCATTTAATTTTTAAATTAACATTTATTCAATTGATTCCTACCATTATACATATAACTTTATCGATATTATCAAATCCGCCTTAAAATTATTTGTATAAGTGTGTGTGTGTTTGTGTGTGTGGATCGCGGGTGTTACAAAAGTACGGAGGTCATCAATCAGAAAAGAAGGGGAACGAGTGCGAGTCTAAAGATTTTATTCTGGTTGGTATTTGTATAATAGTTTATAATAAGAAAAAAAAAATAATAATAATAATAATTTGGGAACGGTGTTATGTGTGTTATGGCGCGATGTCGATGTCTTTGAAGACGCTATCTATAATGCTGAGGAGAGCGGAATTGGATATGGATGCAAGTTTTGATTCTAAAGAGGGGAGCGCAGAGGTGTCAGAGTCTGCTGAAGAGTATTCCAAAGAGGAGTCGGGTAATTCTATCGTGTGGTTCGATGAATTATCCGAGAGGATTACGGACGAGGAATCGGAAAATGTTAGAGGAGACGATGGCGGTGAGTCATCAGATATATCGATGACTGAAGGTGAAAGGAGTAATACGATGGAGAAGGAAAATCTACTTCAGGGTAACTATGAGTAGATGGGAAAAGGGTTTTTAACGAGGTGGAGCAGCGCGAATACTGCGGTGAAGAAAAGGAGGAATCTAAACTGTTGATTTCGTTCTCGGTCGTGTCGTCCGATCTATTGTCTCGATTTGCTCGCGAGAATCGGCGGGTCGGCGCGATTTTAGGCACTTTAAATAAAGAATAAAAAGAATAAAGGGGAAAGGAGACGATGAGAGAAAAAAAAAACAAAAGAGAAGGAAATTAAACTTACTATTTGGGCAGATTGGTTGCGTTTTAACTGCTGGTGTAGTTGTGGCTCCAGTTGTGGTCTTACTCGGCGGGTGGTCTTGTTGAGCACTGACTCTAATAGGTTTTAAAACATAAACGGAACTCCCGTAGTGTAGACGAATTGCTTGAGTCAGCGAACGACCAAAAAATCTGTGCCGAATGAATCTGATGTTGTACTGTCAACTGATTTTAAATTTTGGATGTTCGTAATGCGCGAGTCTTCCCTTTTTATATTAAATCTTGAGGGCGTGTTAACAATTTGGGCGGGAGTATTTTTGAGATTTTGACGTGTAAAAAGCTGTCGTTCGGTGAGATCCTTCTCCTCCTTTTTTTTGATTGTTGCTGATTGATGGGCTCTGTACGGCTTCTTAGGAAATTTGGAGATTCTTCATTTGGTTATCTCTTGGGATTATGCAGCTGTTTTTATCCATTATTTATTTAGGGGATCTCGCTTTCGGTCCTTTTCGGTCATTTCTTTGAACATCGATTTCAATGTTTTTAAAATATTTTTCGTCGCGCGATCCCTTTTATGATTAGTCGGGCGATTATTGCTTCATTTTCGTGGGAGGAAAAACGTAGAGCCGACAGTGCGTAGCGGCATTATTTGTTTCTTTCTTAAGATTATGCAGCTGTGTATGTCTGTTTCGTTGTTTAGAGGATTTCGTTATTGATCCCTTCCGGTATTTGTTTAGATATCGTTTTTAGTAGGTCTGAACATTATTTGATAATAACGATTCCTTTTTATTGCACGACCCGTTTTTTGTGACCGATCGGACGATTATTGTTCATTTCGTGGGAGGAAAAACGTGGAGCCGACAGGACGTAACACTTATTTTCTTTTTACTTATTAATTACATTTCATATTTGAATTTCTTTTAGTTCTCTCTCTTGTATTACATATTTCTTATTGACATTTTATCTTTTTTTTTTATGGCATCTATATGAAAGAGAATTATTATTATAATTCAATTATCACAATTTGTTACTATCATTTATGAATTTCTCTTGGCTCCTTATACTTTTACTTTAGCATAGAAGACTAGTTCTTTTCCTATATATATAGGTATACATATATGTATATATATGTGTGTGTATAGTAATGCTTGTCATATTATGCTTCCAAATTATTAGTTTCTTATTAGTTACACTGAGAAAAGAGTCTTCCTTGTAGATTTACATTTTATTATGAGACAAAAGGGTTGAAGCCTGCCTCAACCCTTTTTTTTTTTAACGTGAGGAAATGCGTTACGCATCCCCCGAGGAGCGGGAACTCCCCGGGGGTATGTGGGACTCCCCCCTATTTATCGAGGTAAACTAAAACCTCACGGTGGTCCTCTCGGCGGTTGGCGGGTGGGCCCTGGGGTCGCGTTAGCATTCAACCAGGACCCACCCCCGCCTTCCTCCCCTAGATGGTCGGGGAAAGTTTCCTACCTTTTGATGCGCCACTGAGAAGGACCTCAGTGACGCATCAACGACGGCATTGCAGGACCACCACGCAACCCTGCCGCCTTCCCTGGGGTCAAGGTGCAATGGAGAGTGGGTGTTCCCGCACGCACTCCCCCTTGACTCCTGGGGGAGGTGAGAATATGACTCTCATCGCCCCTACTAATGGCCTGATCGAAAGCCGTTTTGGGACGAGGGGGGTCAAAGACCCCCCGAGTTCACTGCCCCGTGGGGGATGGGGAGGAAGACTACGCCTTACCCCTTCCTACTCCCCCACATCCCTCTCAACTATGAGGGGGTTTTTCCCCTGGGCGGGGACACACCTCGACCTCCATAAAGGAGGCTTCCTCAGCCACTCTTGGGGAGGAGGGGTGTTAAAACAACATCCCCTCACTCTCCGCACCAGAGGCCCTCGCAACCTCCGGGGCTACCCTCACCGGGGAGACACCTTCTCCGCACCCGGTGAGCGACTCCCTCTCTTTTTCCCCCTTCCCTCCCCTCCATAGGAGGAGAGGAACACTGAACGCCCCTGCCCAGAGCGTGGTCGGAGGGAACACCCAGATCAGCGCACAGTGCGCATCTGGGTGTCCCCCGACACCCCCATCCGAGGTGTCCGAGGACGCCGTACCGGTAGCACCGGTCGTCCCGGAACACCTCGGACCTGCAGGCGGCACCGATGTGTCTCCCCCTGAGGCATTTAAAACACCTCAGAGGGCCACTGATGCCGCCCCCTTCCCCCTTCTTCCTCTCCTTCGCAGGAGAAGAAGTCCGGTCTGGAGATCTCTTTCCCCTTTTAAAGGGGGGGATTTTTCCGAGACCAGACTCTTCCCCTTACTCTCTCCTCCACCCCCTCTCGCCGCTACCACTGTTTAGGAGGGCGGCACGGCGGCCCCCTCACTAGGGGCGGAGGAGTGTGGGCGATGACGTGCCCCTAGTTCTTGGTGGAGTCCGCTTAGCCCTAAGGCCAGAGCGGACTCCACCTCACTCCTCACAAGGCCGCGGAGGGACTCCACATCCACGCAGGAATGTAGGACCTCCGCGGCCTTAGGGGCCTCTATGATGGTCTGGAGGCCCACTTCCACTTTTTTGGGGGGGACAGATACGACCTGCACCCTCACGTCCTCGATCTTTGAAGGGGCAAACCGCGCCTGCACTCCTACACTCCTCGCGGACGTCTCCACTTGCGTGGAGGCGTCCACCTAGGAGGACCCCCTCAGAAACACCCGCACGTCCTGTTGCTCAAAGAGCTGGTCCAGGACGTAAAGGTGATCCATGAGGTCTTCGAGTTTGTCCACGAACTCGTTGGCCCCGTCCCAGTCCTCCCTTTGCTGGAGGACGTGGAGCTTAGAGTACGGCGGACTCCCCCGACTCCCGAATCCTCTTCAGCCAGACGATAGCTGATGCCCCCGGGGACCTCATCGGCAAACTCTCGGGTGGCCCCTCACATGATGACGACGAGAGGGGAACGAGGACGATCTCCCCCCCCCCTGCCGGTCCACCGCATCCGAAACGGTGGCGTTCGACCGCCGTTTTTTGCCCATCCATTTTTTGGCGCACTCTTAGCACCCTTCGGGATCACCCGGGGGTTGTGGGTCCTAAAACCCGACAACCACGCCGAGATCATCCTCCAGGTGAGCCCCCCCCCATCACGTCAAGGTGGTGCGCCGTCGGGGGGGGGCCTCAACCCTTTTTAACCTTGTCCAACCTTTTATATATAATATGTGCATTTCCCTTGAGGTATGTTTATACTAAATAATTTTTCCTTTTTTTCTAATTTTTTTTCATTATGATAATTAAGAAAATGCAAAATTTATAATTGATAAAGCGATTTTTAGTATGATTTGGTATTGACATACTAATATAATGGTTTTAAAAGTATTATTGTTACGTTCGCATAATTTATTTATTAGATTTTAACGATTCTGATATTATAGTAACATATATTCCTATATATTTTAATAGAGAAAATTTCAATTCTTATTTAGAAAGTCAAATGGTAAAGTAGTCTAATGGTTGCAGTTATATGATTTTCTTTACTGATAATGGTCAGTATTATTTTGTTAACACTATGTAAGCAAGCAATATCCAATTTAATAGCTATATAATATTTTGCTCGATTAAATATTTTATTGCGCGAATTTGAGAGATATACGTATATCTCATATACCTTGTGTTCATATTTCTAGCGGTACGTTTATATTTTGAAAATTTTAATTTAAAATTTTTGGCGGGACGTCACACCTGTCAAACATTTTAGGATAACGTAACACAATTTAGCAAAGCAATGCCGATTCCTAATCAAGAGGCTACGACAATTGTAAAGGAATTTACGACGAAAATTATTTTCGAATATGAAATTCCAGATAAAGTTTTAACCGATCAAGGAACGAATTTTCTGAGTGACGTTTTCAAGAGCGTATGTAAATTACTAAGGATTGCGAAAATTCAGACAACGACATATCATCCCGAGAATAACAGAGCGTTAGAACGTTCTCATTGGACATTGGGAGTGTATCTACGACATTATATTAACGCGGATCAGACAAACTGAGATGAATGGATTCCTTACGCAATGTTTACATATAATACTACACTACACACTGTTACGGGATTTACACCGTTCGAACTGGTGTACGGACACAAGGCGATTCTACCTACGGCACTGACGCAGCCGCCTAAGCCCATATGTACATACGACGATTATGCAAATGAAGTGCGAGAAAGACTGCGAGCAACGCAGAAATTAGCAAAGGATCATGTACAAGCAGAAGAAATTAAAGCAAAGGAGAAGTATGATAAGAAAGCCAAAGAAATAAAATTTCGAGTAAGAGAAAAGGTTCTCTTACATGATAAAACAATCCGTAGAGGGCGATCCAAAAAATTAGACGCATTATGGATAGGACCCTACGTAATCACCGAAAGAAATTCGGATGTAAATTACACAATAAAAAAAGGGAGAAGAACTGTACGCGTACACGTGAACCAATTAAAATCTTTCGTGGAAAATTAAATAGATGCGACACCGCGGAAAAGAGAGATAAGGAAGAAAGAAAGTATTACAGTATACATGCTGCATTATATAATACAAAGATATTCATATTACAGTATGATAGCTAGAAGTGTGGATAGCACGGATCCAGGCATTACGACAACATGGAACATTCAAAAATTCTCAAACGAGCCAGGGATTTATTTTGAAAAAATTGGGAAAGCAAATCAAGTCGAATCAGCGTGGAAAATGGTAATAAAATTAGATATTACGGCGTTGAGTCATCGACATCAGCAATTGCAAGGATATATGGCGCAGACCATATCCTTGTTGGCGTTGTGTTACGATAAACTTTTGGAAGAAGATATGAAGGATACTTGCAATACTCTTTTACAGCTAACAGAAAAAGATAACGAGCAAGTAACAGCATTATTAACTCGAATCAAAACCATTTTCCAGACATCAGAAAAACCACGTAGAGGATTAATCGATGGATTAGGAACAATAGCAAAAACGTTATTCGGAACAATGGACGCCGATGATGAAAGAATAATCAAAGAACAAATGAACCTTCTACAAGGAAAATAATAGACGTTACAGCATGTTATGAAGAACCAGATCAAAATATTAAACGCCACAATAGCACATATTGATCATCTGGAAAAAGTTATTCAAGAAAACGAAGACAGATTTCTTAACATAACAGAAAAAATGAGGCAGAGCTGGTTTACAAACGGAAAAAGGTTACGGATGTAGAGAAGAGCTAAACGAGCATTTTATTGTACTAAACGCAATTATAGGAAACTTAAAGAACGATATGATGGACATTATCACACATCTACAAGACGTGAAAAAGGGAATAGTCAATATAAGATTGGTGCCGATTGAAGAAGTAATAAGTAATATCAGGGAAATAGTGCCGCAAATGCCACAAGGAGCGCGCTTTCCATTTCAAATAACACAAGGAAATTGGGAAATTGGAAAATTCATAACGATTAACGCATATTGTGATAATACACATGTATTCACGATATTAAGATTTCCGTTAATAGGATATCTAGAATATGAATTAATAAAACCGATACCTTTACCTATATATAAGTACAACAATGTATTTGCGTTCATAGAAATAAACCAACCATGGGTAGTAATAGATATAAACAGTAGAATATACTTTACTATGACGGAAAGAGATCTTCAAAACTGCGTAATAAATAATCAGCAATATATATGCGAACAAAATTATCTGATACATCGCATAGATAATCAAGCGTTATGTGAAGTGCAAACATATGTACAGCTAGGAATGCACACAGATAACTGTAACATAAGACACATACACACGAACACAACGATTTGGACGATGCTGAGTAACGCGAACTCATAGATATACTCCACGCGAACGAAACAACAGATAGAAATAACGTGCGAGAACGAAACGACTAAGAAAGTCGAGATTGATAGGACGGGACAGTTAACGATAAAAGGGAAACGTAAAATCGTAACACCCGACGTAATAATAAGAACAAAAAAAAACTACATTAGTAACATACATTGAAATGCATATACCAGACTATAATTTAACACTGATTCCACGAGAACAAACAGACAGATTATTAAATAAAATCGAGGCAATTAAGCTACAAAAAATAATAAAAAATCCATCAGAGTTAATGGAGTTAAGTGAAACTTTAAGAGACATGAACGAACAATTACAGGACAATACTTTCACAGTTCTAAATAAGCCAATAGTCTACTATGTAATATCAAGTTGCATGGGAGCGATAGTAATAATTGGTATAGTAGTAATAATATTTGCAATAAGAAAATACGCCAACAAGCAAAAACCGCAGGTAACTAGGAATTTGAACCCGATGGCAAGACCAAGCATAATAGAAGAAAATAGTTATAACTTGCCATACCACACGCGAAAGTCAGAAAAAGCAAACACTAGTAATAGAATAGACGATACTGCGATATTATACTGGAATAACGATTAAGAAATGATTATAAAATTAACGCGGAAGAATCCTGTAAAGAATTAGAAGTAGACGAAAATTCACCGATAGTTAATTTTCTTTTTTCGAAGGGGGAAGGATGTCACGGCCAGATCAGACACAAAATATTAATAATTCGTAGAAAGAATTAAGGGCGGAAGAAGGAATTAAATAAAAAATATTAAAGTTTAGAAAAAGATCACGAACGAATAAATAAAGATATAAAGAAAGATAAGCATATGTGACGGAAATTAGAATACGACACGACAGAAAGATGCTGTGTAAGCGGAAGCGACAATGAAAACAATACGTGCTCCGATCAGAACCGCCGTCTTTCCCACCTACGAAAAATTAGATATATAAAAACGTCGCAATGATCCTTGCGTCGTCGTCAGTTTAAACATTAAGTGCAATCACTGTATAATTGTAGTCGATAAAATATATTCTTTTACGATAGTGTACGGAGTGTTTTCTTTAGTGCGTGGGTTCTAATCCTTTGGGCAGCCAGAATCCCTTCTGCATTCTACTTTAGAGTAGACGGGCGTAACAACACCAAGAACAAGTTATTATTGCTGTTTCGCCACAAATATCGCATTTTACTTTAGAATTTTTTTTTAAACAAAATTCTACTGGTGTTTCAAACTCTGTTGGTCTATTCTGTACATATTCATTTTGAAACCACGCATATTTAAATAAATTTTGAAATCTGGGCGACGAGAAGTGATAGTGTGTTAATGATTGTAATTTTAACATATTATTTCTTGCATAAAGATCCAAAACAAGATCTAACAACATAACAATATCAGAAAAGTGTTAAATAAAATTCTTTCACCACTGAAATTCGTTTATGTCTAATGGCTGTATTTTTCCTGTTGTACCGGCGAGAATAGTTAAGAAAACAATATCTGTTGCAGAATCTGGTTTGCTTTCTGAAATTATGTTAGGACAATGTCCACTCTATGAATCTAATAATAATACCGATTGTGGCCCGACATTCGGAAAAAATACTTCCTTTAACTAAGTTTTTACATAATTCAATGTTAATTTGTCTGATGTTGAAGCCAGAACAAAGATATTAGGCGCCTTGAATAATGTTTCCTGTACTCTTGGACCAAACGTTCCTGTAATTTCTTTTAAAACTATACAAAGAAGTGATAATAATCTGCCATCAGCCGAAATAATCGGTTGAATTGTATAGCTATGCGTGGTTGATGATACAGACTGTACTACAGATTCTACCTTTTTTAATTCTACCATTTTTAATTCTACCTTTTTCAGCTAAAGTACGACCAGAATGAAATTCTAACTGAAATCCACTTTGATCCGAATTATAAATATTTTCCACTCCATATCGATTAATATATTTTACAATTGTAATAAATGTATCGTTTATCTTCCAAGTCTGTTTTTGATAGCACAGATCTTTTTGTTACAAATTTTGTTATTTTCCGAGACACAATATTATGTATCTTTTTGAATTTGTTTACCCATGTTTCGGAGGCTTTGAATCCTGGCGCATTTTCTTTTTCTTGTGCTTGAAAAGCCCATTGAGCAATGTCAATATCATGAATGATGATTTTTCTTTCAAGTGCTTTATTAAAATGATTTAATGTGTATTCAGAATTTTTTTTAATTTTTCCAACCCACTACCATCTTGAATGATTTGGTTTTCCCATCGTCGTAGTTGTCGAATCGATATAACTTTTTAAAATTTTTGTTTAACTCCTTCAAGTGATCTTGGTCTTGTTTTTACCACTCCTCCAGTATTCCACAGCTTGCCTTTTATAGTCATTCGATATTGTTGTTTCAACAGAATTACAAATAACTTCTTCTGGGAGATAGATTTCCTCTTCATTTTTGTGTCTAAAAAATCAATTTTTTCCGCTTCTGGAATCTCATATTTATCGTAAAAATCTAATGTTTCTTTCATTTCTAGTTGAAGTTGTTCTTCATCTTTTATTTCTAACAACATACGTTCAATTTTTTCTTTCACTTCTCTTTTCTGTAGGTTATCGGAGTTTGTTGATAAATCAAATCAGTAAAAGTTACAGAAAGTAAAAGTATTACGTTGTATGGATTAAACTGCAGCATTCTGAAATATTAAAATTTTAATATATATCTCGAACTTTTATTATATATAAAAAAGAATAAATTTCACAATTAATAAAATTGTCTTTTTATGAGTAATGTCATCTCTTACTTTCTCTTGTGTGACAAAAATATAATAAGGCAAAATAAATTAAGCCATTAAAACAAAATAATAATTTTAGATTTTGTATATGTTGTGATGATAGAGAAAAACTACAGTATAAGATATTGAAATAGAAATTCTAAAATTTGAAGTAACCAGAAAATAATTTTATAAACAAAAAATAATTTTATTGTTAGTAGAGATGCTTACAAAAAATTTATTGAACCATCAATCATAACATTTTATTGACAAAAAAATGATTTTTTTATAAATACGGAACAAGAGAATAATATGAAAAATGACAAAAAATGAATAACGATAGCAGAATTAAATATTTGTTTTTTATTATTAATGTAATAAATTTTTTAAGACTAAAGTATTGATTTATTTTTTAATATATATATGTGCGTGCGTGCGTGCGTGCGTGCGTGCGTGCGTGCGTGCGTGCGTGCGTGCGTGCGTGCGTGCGTGCGTGCGTGCGTGCGTGCGTGCGTGCGTGCGTGCGTGCGTGCGTGCGTGCGTGCGTGCGTGCGTGCGTGCGTGCGTGCGTGCGTGCGTGTGTGTGTGTGTGTGTGTGTAATTAGCAAGTTAATTCTTGTTCCATTTCATTTCGGTTTTCCGTACGTTACGATGTTTGCATTATAGGTATATGCATAATAATGATTTAACGATTTTTTATAATTTTAATAATCTCAAAGCAATGAATGACAAGAATAAGACAAAAAGTAATACAACTCAACAATAAATACTTACATGTGTCACGTGCTGTGACCCACTGTTATCATCTACCTAGGTGTCAATAACAGGGTTGCTCTCTATTTAGTTTTTTGGGTAATCTGTCTAAATCGGCTGTACCCAGGGCTCCGCCGAGAGTAGGATCAGTGTGTTGTTAGAACTAATAAATCAGGGGATTTTTTTACTGATCTGGGATTATGATAATAGAAGGTTTAAAAATTCTTTAATAATGTTATCTAAATTGAAAATAATATTTTCTTTATTTTCTTCTATAAATTGAATTAAGGTCTCCAATATAACTTCAGGGTCAACAAGGTGTCTTGTTGAATTTCAGTATCAGTTGTTTGAGGTCTCATTTATTCTTAATTTATTTAGAGCTAATTAAAAGAGATAGGGATAAGATTCACATGTCTTTAGTATGTAAGTGTAGGGAATATTACAGATATTTGAATTTTAAACTTTAATGAGTAATGATTTTTTTGACACCCGGTATACAAGAGATGTATATAGGGTGGCTTTAAAGTAAGATATCATCTCTATTATTCAGTAGTGAGTATTAGGTATTATTATAACTTGTTAATAAGGAGTTTGATAATTCTTATAATTAATTTATTTAATTAACTATTATAGGGAGTGATTTGGAGAATCGAGATTGGGGACTGATTATCGTCGGTTCGAGTCTATTACAATGGAATTGGTCCGGTCTTCTTAGGATGGACCAGTAAAAACAAAATAGCTGACGTCTTATAAACAAATGGAAGTATTTCGGAACCTATTAAGGGTAAGTTTACGAAATTTTGCCCATAAGATCGTCAAGAGATATTGCATAAAGTAATCGTTTCAAATTATATTTTTGCAGGTGCAAAAACTGTGATTTATTGAATAGTAAAATTCTAAAGTTGTCTCAATTTAGTTGAATTTTTGTATAAATCTTAGTTTAATAGTAGTAAAGGTATTTAAGGAAAGGTATTTGGAATCCTTAAGTCAAAAAATAAAAAAATTAAAAATGGCGGCTAAAATGTGTAAAATAGGCTAAAATGCATATCCTCGAAGTTTTGGACAAATTAGAAATTTTTGTTAATTATTTATTTATTTTGCAATGAATGTTTATATTTTTTATTGTTATTATAAAATACTATTGTTAATTGATCATAAAAAGAAATTTATTGGGAATTATTAATTTACAAGTGGGATAAAATAAATAAGAAAAATTTCTAATATCATGTCTTTAATAGATTTTATGTTATTCGATTTTACAAGTAACTTTGTTGATTAACTTATGTTAGAAAAATAATATTTTGTAATTATAAAAGAGTCTAATTATAATGACTTGACTAAATTTTAGATGAGGAAGATAAGGTATTGTTTATAAATTATTGTTAATTAACAATTGGATTGGTTATTAGTTTTGTGTATAGAGGGTTTTAATAATTACTCTAGTATGCAATTATATATTAAAATTATTTTCTTAGTATGTCAATTGATTATTTATTTATAAACAATTTGACTCAGTTTTATTATAAATTGCGAAAAAAGGGGATGAAAATTTTGTTCGAGGGTTGTTGTTAGGGGTGTCCAAACATGGGGTTCTAGCAAGTGAAAATTTCCAACCTAGCTTCGATTCATGTCAAATACTTTCAACCTCGCGGTGCTATAAATCTTTTGGGTATAGACACATCGCGTCAGGATTTGCTTACTGTACTCAGTGTTATCACATTTACCAACAACGATATCGAGATCAATATGAGTGGATAGTGTCACTTGATCTCCGGCGAACACTTCCGTGAAATAATCTGCGCGCGGTGTAATACAGGTATCACCATAGCCAAACCCGTATATCAATACGATCAATGTTTATTGAGGTTCTTAGAATTCTTATTGTATTGCGATGAAAGACAAATTAATACTCTTCCTAACCCTCTCATATTACATGTAAACAGAGCTAGATACTACTAATCAAATTCAAACAACAAAATGCATCATTCATCGCACAGTCAGCCAAATTCCTCACAACCATCATCCTCACACCCTTCCGTAGAAGCTCTTCAAAGATTATATACCATACATTGTTTCAAAACTTACTCCTATCAAAAGATAAATGATGTACATATCACTTTATGCGTCACATGTTATACTAAACTAATTCCTGAAGCAGTGAAGTCATATTACCAAGAAACTAAAAGACATCAGTGCGTAGATGGCACAAAATTCTACAGAAATAAATGTTATGCATGCGAAAATCACATGGGAACTATTCAACCTATAGCTCATTGTAATCCCTGTATCAATCGGTATTTCGAATTCACTACCGAAATGGAACAACTACACCGCACAATTAACTATTATGAGGATTCTATAATATTAGCAGTCATCGACGACTGAAAAAGAAAAACATATACACACGTACATATAAAAGATTCAGTTAGATATAATCACGAGATAATAATACTAATATAGGGAAGAGAAAAAAAAATACAATAAACACCTAACACATAAAATACGAAAATACGAAAAAAAACACAAATACATACATATATACATATATAAGGAAGGAATAGATATAAAACAATAAACAATAGAGTTATGTATAAGTGCTTATATTAAAGAAATATATATATACAAGTATCATCTTTTCAGTAAAAGAATCCATTCCTTAGAGACATTGACGACCTGAGTCTAGCCTGGTCCAAATTTAATAATAATAAAATTATAAGTTATTAAAGTCGCTAGTATTTGATTATAAACAACGGGTTAATTAAAAACGACCTGACTAGCCAAAATTATTCAATTTATTTACACGACGTTTCGACCATATGGTTGTGGTCCTTTTCAAGTGTAACTATAAAGAAAATAAATACATAACGGATCAAACATTGATATATAGATACAATTTTTACCAGATTTTAGCCAAACAATACAACATAAAGGCGTCATAAAACTAGTCTACTCACACGTAAATTAAGAAAGAGATGAAAAAATCCAATGGGGCATGTTTAAAGGTAGAACATAATGATGGAATAATTAAATATGTCACTTAGTTAAAAACAATGGTTATAAATTTTGAGATGAACACAAACAAGGAGACACGTCATGTCAGCATGAGTTTTTTGAACAAAACTGTGATCTTTATGGCGACCATTGCATATCTCTACTGAATTCATGGATCAACTACAAAAAGAAGTTTTTTACCTCCAAACATCAATTGACTTTCCTATTACGATGCAGAAGACTGGATCTCGTTCCTACACACATAAAGAACCTCAAGACTTACATTGAGTTTCACAGTTGTAGTGTTAACCACAAATTTCAAAAGTTGTTAAATTTAAGTCAGCATTCTATTCTAAATTTCGAGATTGAAGACTTGAACATTAGTTTGATGTTTTTTAGAAAAAAGATCTGTTATATTGAGAAAGGACTCTTTGAATGTTTACCACATGACTTGGTTTTTGACTTTTTTAAACGTAGCAAACAAAGGATGTTCTCATTCGGTTTAAAGATAAAAAATAATTTAATTAATAAGTTTGACAAATTAAAATTAAAAAATGATTTCAAAGAGGATCCTTTTCATAATATTGATAAATCCAAATGGTTTGTAAACATTAGTGATAAGACCATTCCCGAACATGTCTCCACTCTCTTAAGCTTGGGTGACAATTTTGCGCTACCCATAAATCCTTCACGCAGTAAAGATCGCGTTGATTATGTATTAAACGTCGTTAAAGGTTTTGAGGCGTGTTCTAGCATGATTCCAACTGATCTTATAGAGACTACCAGAATCTCTGTTGCGAATACACTGCAGAGATTTTTATGTTCTCGTCGTCATGTCAGTTATATTGAAAGACATATAGGGCGGGCCTTTTCACTTTCGAAAAAATTTTTGTCTGATAATAACGATTTATTAGTTACCAAAGCTGACAAGGGACAGTCCACAGTCGTAATGAACAAGACTGATTATTTGTTAAAAATGGAGTCGTTGTTGAGTGATGAATTTACTTACAAGAAAATCAATAAAAATCCGACAAAACCACTTATGAACAAGATAAATTCATTACTAAAATCTTGGCTCAACAACAAGCTCATTGACGAAAGAACTTACAAACATCTAAACTGTACTAATGGAAATTTACCACGTTGCTATGGGTTGCCCAAGACCCATAAGCCTGGTTTTCCATTAAGAATCATTGTTTCGACTGTTGGCAGTGCTTTGTACAATTTATCAACTTACATACAGGATATACTGCAAAGGTCAGTTGTAAAACCAGCTTCACATATAAACGACGGATGGTCTTTTTCCAAAAAGATCAAGGACGTTATTATTGAGGGCGGTCAAGTAATGATATCATTGGATGTTAGCTCGTTATTTACTAATATCCCTAAAGAATTGGTTCTGACCGCCATTGAAAAGCGATGGAATAGCATCAGTTCTGCTACTAACTTTAGCCTTGCTCAATTTATTCATGTTGTGGAATTGATTTTAGATTCGACAAGTTTTAGTTTTAATGGACAGTTTTACGAGCAAATTTTCGGAAGCCCCATGGGCTCTCCTTTATCTCCGATATTAGCGGACATTGTTATGGATGATTTAGAGTCTCATTGTCTAAATTTGTTAAGTTTTAAAGTCCCAATTTACTATAGATATGTGGACGACATATTTGCAATAATTCCACGCACAAGCATTGATGAGATGTTGGATACCTTTAATAATTTTCACCCTCGTTTAAAATTTACGTTTGAGATTGAACAGAATAAGTCCATTAGCTTCTTAAATACTACTGTTTTTCGTGCTGACAATGGACTCATAACTAATTGGTACAGGAAACCCACTTGGTCGGGAAGATATATCAACTTTTATTCGAATCACCCCATGAAATATAAAATTAATACGATTTATAGTCTTGTTGATCATGCATTGTTGCTCTCTGATACTAGGTTCCATAATGAGAATTTGTGTATCGTTTTTAAAACTTTGCGTAATAATTGTTTCCCTGACAACCTTATTGGACGACACATCAAAAAGAGGGTCAATTTTTTAAAAAATCGCAACAATTTGGAATTTGAACCCCGGGTGAAGGAATTACAAAGAGGCAGACCTTATGTTTCAATTCCTTATGTTAATGAATTTAGCTTTTGTTTACGTCGTATTGTTTGTGACGCTGGTTTGAACGTCGTTATGACTATAACTAATAAACTTAATACATTGATTAAGCGTGGTAAAGACAGATTACATACTGACTTTAGAACTGATGTGGTTTATAAATTACAGTGTAAGGATTGCGATGCGCTTTACATTGGCCAAACAAAGCGACATATACGCACACGTATTAGAGAACATCTTAACAATATAAAATTACATCCTACCAATCAATCAGTCGTTAGCAAACACAGAGTTGAATTTGGGCATGATTTTGAGTGGGATGATCCGGTTATTTTACACAATGAAA
Source organism: Anoplolepis gracilipes (assembly GCF_047496725.1). Taxonomy (NCBI): domain Eukaryota; kingdom Metazoa; phylum Arthropoda; class Insecta; order Hymenoptera; family Formicidae; genus Anoplolepis; species Anoplolepis gracilipes. The sequence continues at coordinate 4,293,373 of NC_132986.1, read as the reverse complement.
AATTTATTAAGAAAAGAGAAATAGCTGAAATGTTTTTTATTAAGAAATTTAACTCCACCATTAATCTACAAAGAGATACTGAAAATTTAAATAATATTTATGACAAAATTATAAAGGTCGTTTGAACTGTTTTTCTTTTTAAATATTCACAGTTTTGTTCAAAAAACTCATGCTGACATGACGTGTCTCCTTGTTTGTGTTCATCTCAAAATTTATAACCATTGTTTTTAACTAAGTGACATATTTAATTATTCCATCATTATGTTCTACCTTTAAACATGCCCCATTGGATTTTTTCATCTCTTTCTTAATTTACGTGTGAGTAGACTAGTTTTATGACGCCTTTATGTTGTATTGTTTGGCTAAAATCTGGTAAAAATTGTATCTATATATCAATGTTTGATCCGTTATGTATTTATTTTCTTTATAGTTACACTTGAAAAGGACCACAACCATATGGTCGAAACGTCGTGTAAATAAATTGAATAATTTTGGCTAGTCAGGTCGTTTTTAATTAACCCGTTGTTAATAATAATAATAACTTTTGAATACATATAAAATAAATATATATATATTTCTACGTAGCAATTGTAATTCATAAAATGTGTAGACCTAAACCTTACAGATATAAGCCACCTTATATTCTGACGCATTGCCCCGGAATTTTCTCTTATCATTATTATAATATTCAGTATATTAAAGTGGAAGATAATTGATATTGCGTCACTTGCTTCAGATTAATTCAACAAAATTTTCAAGCGTACGGACTTATACAATTCTATGGCATGTATAGTGGTATTTTTCAAGAAGAAAGATGTTATATTTGCGGAAATGACATAATTACCTATACTTCCGTAAAAGAATGTTCTACTTGCTTCATGCATTATTTAGCGATATGTTGCGTACTCAGAGAAAGAGAATTAGATCCAAATAATGTAGAAAAGTTGTTGTATGATTGCGATAATACAGAAGTAAAGATACTATTGATGCATGAACCAACAAATGAGATGGAAATAAAATAAAGTAAAAATATATTATATTCATACAAATATACATGCATAAATAATAAATTGTATCTGCTTACTTACAGAAATGATGTATCATTTAGTATTATTATTCACTGCGCAAACCTCCCTCGCCCTTCTCGGTTTTGATTGCGGAGGGCGACATTTAAATATCACATCGGTTTCGTTGTTGGATGTGGGAGAATGCAATCTTCCGCATAAAACATCAAACTCTACGGATACTTATATCCAACTCCTTCAATTATCTGACTATAATCATGCGTATATAATACAATGTAAGGTTGAAATTTCAAGAACTATATATTACTGGCATGCACTCACACGTTTCCATCGTGCATAACGGACGTGCTGACTATATACATGAAACCGGATACTCACGCAAACGAATGTTTCGTGATGGTACTCTTTCGCTAGGAGCAAGAGTTTTAATCGACGGCATCCGAGTCAACCAAACCGCCTCCTACAGCATCACCATGGCTGGAAGCGTAGGCAACGATGGAAAATGCAAAGGCACGCAGTATTCCGACCATTATGGAACATGGGACGACGTTGTCGTGCAAGCTGTCGCCAGAATATCTTTGAAATCAGCCTATGTCTCCGTGAAGCTAAATACTGGAAAAATAATACTAAAATCAGGAACAATTTGTACGCTCAGTGAAGGATTTTGCATCGATTCAGAGGATGGATATACCTATTGGGAACCGATGCCTACCTCCTCATGTAATTTTCATCAATACGACGTTCTATATGAAGGACCTGCTATCAAAACTACGGACGATACCAGTGAAGGAAAATCACCTATCGTATACAGCCTGACAACACAAGACATAACTTTCGTCCTGACAAAAACGCGAGAACAGCCATTGTGCGGATACACGCTTCTTCGTACAGAGCATCCCAAACTCTTTATACTGGAAACTAAAAAGGGAGAAGTCTTCGCCGAAAAAGGAACAATCCCAATTGATAATCTTGATATTTTTGCATATTGAACTCGAAGTTTGCGTATGTAGAAAAACACATACGTCATCAAATGACGTCTCTTTACCATAATGTCATTCAACAGAAATGCGAGCTGGAAAAAGATGTAATAACTAACACCTTATCATTTGCCACCTTACAGCCTGACAAATTCGCCTATCGGTTAATGAAAGGACCAGGATACATGGCTGTCACTGCAGGAGAAGCAATTCATGTAATAAAATGTATTCCCGTTGATGCCATAATCCGGAGAACAAAAGAATGTTATGCCGAGCTCCCTGTAACAGTAAGGAACGCTTCACTATTTCTAACGCCAAAATCAAGGATACTCACCAAATTCGGAACTCAGAAGGAATGTAGCTTTGAACTACCAACATTCTACCGCATAGATGATACAAGGATCCAGCTCACCTTTGATCCACAAGTCATACAATTACCTCCACAACGATTATATCCGATGACCTCTTTGAGTTGGAAATACCTCACCCCAAGTCCATTAGCAATTAGTGGAATATATACTGAAAAGGATATAGAAAAGTTACGAGATCATATTATGTTTCCTGCAGAGAAACCAGCACTTCTAAATTTCATAGCCCGTGGGATGACAGGACAAGCTTTCGTACCCGGAGAAGTCTCTATATATTAGTCTGCTAGACGAGGAATCACTCCAGAAAATAGCTTCGAATACCGTCTCAAGAATTTGGGGTGGATTTGTAACCTTCGGATCAGCAACGGCCGGAATTCTAGGAGTATTCCTAATTATACGACTCATTAAATTGACTATTGACACAGCAATCCATAGATACGCCCTTCACATCGTGTACGGATACAGTCTTCACCTGCTAGGCACCGTATGGAATTCTCTCACACATCTACTTCACTTAGCACGAGGACCCGTGAATCAACAAAAAATAAAGCCAGAAGATCAATCTCCCCTGGAGCCAATGAATCCCTCACCAGTGTGACGTTCCGCCAAAAATTTCAAATGAAATTTTTCAAAAATAAACATACCGCTAGAAATATTAATAAATATGCGTTGAAATATATACGTTTATCTCTCAAATTCAACATAATAAAATATTTAATCGAGCATAGTATTATATAGCTATTAAATTGCTTGCTTATATAGAAGTATTAACAAAATAATACTGACCTTTATCAGTAAAGAAATCATAAAATTGCAATCAGACTACTATATATTAATTTTCTAAATAAAAGTTAAAATTCTCTCTACTAAAATATATGAAAATAAAATATTACTGTAATATCAGAATCATTGATATTCAATAAATAAATTACGCGATCGTAACAGAAATACTTGCAAATTAATTATATTAGAATTAAATCATACTAACAAACGCTTTATAAATCTTACATTTTCATAATTATAATAAAAAGGAAAATAATAAGAAAAAAAAGAAATATTATTTAGTAAAGTACATTTCAAAAGGTATACGCACACTAGCATTCATATATATATATATATATATATATATATATATATATATATATATACGCAAATTCATATAAGTTAATATATTTACTAAGCTGATTTTATATATCAACATGTAAATCTACATGGAAGACTTTCTCTTAGTGTAAATGATGAAAAAGTAATAATCTAAAAAATAACGTATGACAAGTATTACTATATACATATATGTCTATATATATATATATATATATATATATATATATATATATATACATATGTAAAAGAGAGCTAGTCTCCTATGCTAAAGTAAAACCATAAGGAATCACGATAGAAAGGAATTATAAATTAAAAATAACAGTATTAAATTACATTAATTAAATCTTCCATATAGATACTATAATAAAAGCAGATATGTCAATATGAAATATGTGATACGACAAAAGAGAAAATTAAAGGAAATTTAAATATAAAAGCATAAATTAATAAGTGAAAAGACAAAGAAATATTAATGATGAGACATAATAATTTTGAGAATGAATATTAACTCTTGCTATAGTTAAATTAATAAGTCTCTCTTGCTGTAAAAGGAATTATAATATAAGAGTGCGAAATTATTTTATAATACAAAGAGCCTTTCATTCGCATGATGACGCAATAGGTGACGGCGAGAAAGACTCAGTGAAATCGAATACTATTCTTATCTATTGACGCAGAAACTCAGTGAGACTAAATATTTTGTCAACGCAGAGACCAGTGAAACCGGATATTATGCCTATCTCTCGACGCAGCGACTCGACGAAACTAAATATTATAGCAACGTGCTTTTTGATATTCACCGCTGAATATCAACTTAAGATTAAGAAGAACTCGCCGCTTCTGACGTCTTCGAAGGCGGAGAGTTCCCTCACCAAGATCAAGAATCCATTTCCACCAGACGAGTAGCCAACCCGGGAAGTCTTGGATCCACCGGACGCCTAGAGGGAGGTGACCCGAGAGTGGGGACGGACCGCAGGAAGTCAGTCGAGTTTGCGGACGGAGTCAGTCGCCAATACCCCTTCAATCTAAAAAGTCGCTTTTAAATATTCATCGAAACGTTAGTCCGAAGTCGTGAAAAGTCGTCTCTGTGTCTTTATACATTCACTGTGTCCTAAAATCAATTTTAACTTAGTTTTCGTCAGCTACTTTGTCGTCAAGGTAGATCTTTAATAATACTTTATTTTCTCGTCTTCGCGACTCATCTTATATTATAATTTAGACCTGCGACTCATTCTACATTATAATTTAGAATTACTACTTTATTGTTAATTAATTTTCAATTTCTGGTACAGTGCGGTTGTACCTTTTACATTCGAATTGTGACCAACATTTGTAATCATTACTTGCAATCTCTGTAAAATCTTCAAGCTTTTAAAATACATAGTCGCTTATTTCAGAATTTTCACAAGTTCATTATTTTAAAATAGTGTTCCTTCATCCTCAACTAGTATTTACTATAATTAATTTTAATATCAATTAAATATTTAACGTACGTCTGGATCTTGAGCGTTAGCGAGACCCGTGCCTGCGATAGAGCAGAGTGACGTGCCCCTCGTGTTAGTTCGAGTAGAGCTGAGACTTAGTCGATGAGCCGCTTGAATGTCGCTTGATCCAGATTGTCAAACTGTAATGAATAACTTTTCAAATTAGAATAAAATTTTGATTTATAATTTATAGTAAATGCCTGGTTCTCGTCGCGCCGGTAAACGACATAGACAACTACGTGCCGCTTTACGCCGACAGAGACAAATTTCGAACAGTGATAACGGTCTCAGCCAAGTAGAAAAAGACAATTCAATTAACGTACCGGACAATCAAAGAATTGTCGTAGAACTTTTCGATCAGCTTGCTGCATCTGACTCAGTCGAAGTTCCCATCTCGCGAAGAACCTTCGAATTTATTGGCTGGCCCGGACCTCTGGTTGAAATCAAGCTGCATCCTGCCTCAACCTCCGCCACTGACATCCCTGAGGGAGATCCACGACGTCCAGAGTACGAGGAAAAGGCCTAGGAAAATCAGCAAAACTAGAAACATTAATAAAGGTAAGTCACTATTTCAAATACATTCACACACACGCGCATATGTTCAATCAAGAAGAATATTACTATTTTAATAAAAAAAGAAAACGTACCCATATTCCAACAAAATATAATAAAAAAGAAAAGAATTCCGAATTGAAATACTATATATAACACATCGTACTTGACATTTATATGACACCATATTACTCTAATAACTTTGATTTTGCAAAACAATTATAATTACAATCTAGACACATGCTTTTACGATTAATGCAATAAACTGTTCCATCCTCAAGCTCCGAAATAAAAATTTTATACAGTTAACTAGACATACATACAAGATATATATATATATATATATATATATATATATATATCTCACTCTTTTGAATAACTCACAGTTCAGGCTATTCACACTTATAAAATTACAAATTGACTCACATTCTGATACTACTCTCAAGAATTATAAAGTTAAAATACTATATCAAGAAATTTGCAAATTTTGAATGAAATTAAATAATCGATCCATCAGTGTAAGAGAATTAATTACTCGCTATACTTAATTTAATAATAAAAATAACGGAGCATCCCTTGCTTAATCTCTTTTTCTTATTTTCCATCGGAGACAGTGATTTTGAAACAATAAACTATATCGCTGGCCTCCATCACACCATATTCCAGTGTACATTTCTTTATATGACACCTCACTACACAGTGCTGAACCTGCAAAGAACCATACTCTTATTAACATATATATACATCTACATAAGAGCAATAACAATTTTAATAATCTTTTCTTATTACATGAATAGATGCATCAACGATATTTATGAAAAATAATCATATTACAACAGTTGACTTAAGGAAAGAGATATCTACATTCAATACAAATCCAAATCATTTAATTTCTCAATTTAACTTTGTTCTTCATATTAAAGCAGTCATTAATTAATGAGAAATTTGCTCTTACATTATACAAGTCGTAGATTAAAACTTTCAAAATCAATATATTTAAAATTGCTCCGACGGTGAATTCTACTATACAACAGTAAGTACGTAATTCCTCATAATTACTATCACCATAATCCTTATCCCAATTCTAATATAGTTGAAAATTTGTCAAACTAATCACAATCTATTTATAATTTCAAAATTGAAATTTTCTAATTATAATTATTGCTCCAACTTAAAAATTGAATAAATTCAGAACTATTGCAGATATAATTATAGAACCTTTTTTCCTTTCATCTTTAATTCGAGTGTCATTGTGCGTCACGTTCATTGTATATGCGATATTTGTCGTGGTGTCATGGAGTTCCTAGAACTTCCTCAGCCTCTCGTTAGTGCCGAGTGAATTATATTCTGACCATCAGACTATATTAAATATACAATAACGGGATTCAACGCGTCTGCTTAACATTCTTAATCATCTTCAAATACATATATCATAAATTTAATCGCTTTATTTCCAACTTTCTTAATTTTTTTTTCTTATCAAATAAAATAAAATAAATGAGGCTTTAGACAACTGATTCTGAAATTCAACAAAATCCTTTTGTTGACCCTGAAGTCATATTAGAAACTTTAATCCAATTTATAGAAGAAAATAAAGAAAACATTATTTACGATTTAGATAATATCATTAAAGAGTTTTTAAATCAAGCTTCTATTATCATCATTTCAGATCAGTAAAAAAATCCCCCGATTTATTAGTTCCTAGTACATATTGATCCTGCTCTCGGCGAAGCCCTGGGTATAGCCGATTTAGACAAATTACCCAAAAAACTAAATAGAGAGCAACCCTGTTATTGACACCTAGGTAGACGATAACAGTGGGTCACAGCACGTCACACTGGATGCCGGTGAAATGACAGCGTCGTGGAACGGGTCAGGAGCCGAGGACTCCGCCGTATGGTTTCCCGGTGGAGGGTATGTGAAATACCCGACGGATGCTGGGTTCTGACTATCCGGTGGAGAGGCGGCCGTTCGGATCGTTAGGTAAGAGCCGCCTTGGTATAGCGACCGAATGAGGCGCTTCAGTTGATGACTGAATTCTCTGATCGCACTCTGATCGACGTGACCAACCCATGACGCAGCTAAGGAAGTAAGCGAAATTATAAACAAAGCCATGGTTGAATACACGGGGGAATATAGACAGGGGTTAGGGATAGAAAAGCGAGTGATGAAAAAGGGAAAAGAAAAAAAAAAACACACACAGAACCAAGGGGATCGGTTATGATAGGTGATAAGGGGTACACGCGCTAATGTAAATTGCTAAATGAGTTAACTTGACTTTATCTGACGGGTTGTTGGGACAGGGTGAGCCTTAATGAATTTGCTTTAATTTAATATTTATTTTATATTTCAGACCAAGAAGACCGATCGGAAGAAATGTGAGAGAAGCCCTGAGAGAGGCGCGGTTCGTGAACTGAGAGGAGGCAGATCGCCCTGAGGGAGGCGCGCTGCACGCTAGGAGGCAGAATGCCCTGAAAGAGGCGCTCCTCGGAGATGAGAGTCGTTCGCCCTGAGAGACGTAGATAGAGGTAGTCCGGCCCTGAAGGAGGCGCACTGCTAGAAGGGACGTAGAGTCGCCTTGAAAGAGGCGCACTACGTAGGAAGGATGTAGATCGCCCTGGAGGAGGCGCACTACAGTGTAGGTAAGGATGGTTATCGCTCTCTGTCTGATGACACTCCCTATGAAGACGTCCGAATAAAATATTAATCTCTTCAATTATAAGATATCTGAGGCTCTGAGTATGTCAAGGCGGACGTCGCGGACCTTGCCACTGGTGAGCGGATAAGGAAAAAGAAAAGAAAAAAAATAAAAGAAGAAGCTATAAGGAATACAAGAACGCCCTGGAGGAGGCGCGCACCGACGCAGGATAACCGGAACGCCCTGGGAGAGGCGCGCGTCGCCGCAGGATGAAAGAGAGAGCCCGACGTAGGCGTGAAGGAATAATGACCTCGTCAGATAAGTAGCACTAATTTGCCCGATAATTTCAGTATTAAAATTAGAATAGAAAGCTTGTCTCTATATTTACAGGTATGGACACGAGAGATTAACGGCGAGAAGAATTGACACCGAGAAGATGATCGACGCCCGGAATGGACAGGGGCCGCGAACTGACACAGGTATGTATATTTCGAGTAATTTACACGTAAACAATATGATTAATGATCACACGAATATATCTTAATAATAACGACAACGTACTCACTTCACTAAATTATTATGTGTTACAGGAACCACTGGGGAACACACTGTCACGCGGGTGTATACGATTATGTGGATCTACAATAATATTAAGATTACAACGTCAGTTAATAGAACCTTCCTTTGACTATAATTTCACGCGAGGACAGGTTTCGGACGCTTAAACGATATTAGATAGGCGACATTAATAGTAATCTGATTGTCTGGAGAAGAAAAGATATAACGCTTATATTGTTGATAGAGGTAATTTACTGCGAATGAAAATTAAGATAAAATGTCTTTGAAAGTGATAGATAGAATTCGATATGTATTGTGAGCGCCGTGAAAATCGAAAAAGAGAAAGGAAATATAATAGTGACAGTGGAAACAATTAATCAAGAATAAATTCATACGACAGTAAACGCAAGAACTGAAAGCTAATTAATAGTATTCGCGATATGCTAGTCTCGAAGTCTCTCTGAGTTAATGATTTTGTGTGAATAATACCGACTAATGAACTAGAAACACTGATTCGAAGATATAATATTAATTACACTGTGTGAAAATTTGCAAGAGCGTATGTATGATCGAATGCTATAAAGATAACCAATTATTAAATCGTATGAATGACTGTCTGTACGTACAATGAATTTACTGAGTACTGTATGAATCGAGTATGAATATTGGGTAAACTGTCTAATTGATCGAATACTGACTATGCCGAATGAACTGTATGAATTAACTGTCGAAGCGTAAACTGAATGATCTGAACTGTCTGGGCGAAAACTGAATACTCAATGTTGAGCGCACGGTGATCCCGTTTATATACCCGTGGTCGCTGAGGGCTCCCACCTTCTGAATTGTAGCGCGCGCAACGTGGTCCGATCCTGGTCACGCTTGATTGTCACGGGTAACACGCGCCAGGCAATAGTAAGCGGTCACGGTGTTTGTCCGAAATTTTCACGTGATCCGGCGGTTCCTGAATGTTCTAGAAGCTTTGGGACTAGCATTATAATATAATATTTATATTGTTATTTCTAGATATATCGCAATTATTACTAGCGTTACGATAACTTATCTGATTAATTACTTATCGCCGCATTGTATTTATAGCGTTGTACTTAAATAATTGTAGATATATGAGAGCATTTCGCTGATTAACTTATTAATTAACAATTATCTATGATGTCGCATAATGTTAATCGTGAATTATTAGGTCTAGATTAGCTTACAGAGATTAAACTCGCTATTATATATATGTATATATATCATTATAACTAGTAGTAAAAGTTTATATATATATATAAGTAATAGTGGTATAAATGCACATATAATATGCCGTGATATATTTACAATGAATGGATGAGGAGTGTGTAAGTGTGTATAAATGCATAAATTTAAGACAAGTTTATATTGTGAGAGATTGAGTGTGTAATTTAAATAATTCATATGGAATATGTATGAATTAGCTACAAGATCCGAAACTATTGTGTTACCATGTATATGATACACTGATTATGCGTATGTTAATGTATGAGTATGCCTGTAATAAGTTTATAATGTTTATTGAGAATGCGTCGTTTGTGCGTATTAATGCGTCACTATGTATATAAATTATTTATAGGGTGTGTGTATTTGCGTGTTATTGGGTGGATAATATGTCTATAATAGTCAGCTACTGATTAAACATTGTGTAGATGATAAGTTTATAACGCGCGCACTTTTGTATCACTGAGTATATTAGGTGACTATTGTTATATAATTTTAACAATAGTCACCTATTAGGAATTTAACCAAATGAATCGGTCGGTTGTTAAACACTATTTTATACTAATGTTTGGATAATATGACAATGTTAGTTTATATACCGGGTGTCAATTTATTAAGGTAAACATCTGTAAGGAGTTGTATTTCCGCTTATTTGCAGTTATGATCTCTTTCTATGCGTGATTTTAGCTTGTTATATAGATTTTCTTTATATTTTTGTTATACCGGGTGGTGGTTAATTCTCGATGCGTGTGTCTATGGTGATGTGTACGTGCATGTTTGTGTTTAGTAAGAGTGATGACGGCGAGGTGGAGTGAACATTGACTTATATTATCGCTATTACTTAATTTATGCTATTCTATTGACGCGTACTTAATATAATGTTTCCTTTTTATTTTTCAGGTACTGCAACTAGAGTGACAAAACTAAATGGGTAATTATAATGAAATTAAGATGTTCGACTGATTTAGTAGGCCGTTTCTCTTCCTTTTTTCATGTGCTGAGGATACGGACTAGAAGGTGATATACCGGGTGGCCGGAAAATAGGTAAGAATTTTCATTGGACAACTAATTAATTATTTTCCTTTATTTTTAGGTAGGTGATAGGGGAGAACCAGTGATGGGGATGAAAGAAGAAAAAAAAACAAAAAAAAAATGTTCTAGCCGGAAATATAATGAAAAGGTATTTATCGGCTTAATCTATTTTTGCTAATAAGTATATGTATATATATATATAAAAAGAAGAAAAAAAAGATTTTTATAGGCGCTTAACGCTTACTATTGTCTACTTAACAGATGGCGTATGGCGTCAACGGACGGCGACTGGTGTCAAGCGGAGGCGCTGGACGTGACACGATTAATAATGCGTTCTCTGCTATGGCACTACGATAAATAATTTAATAAAACAAAAATAGAAAAGAAATAAAAAGTTGAAAAACGCGGTCTTCTAGTAATACATCAATAAACAAAGAATAAATAAAAAGAAAAGAGAAACGGCATTGTTCGTATGAATCAGACAGATATAAAGACCTATATATACAGGGTGTCCCAGAACAACCTTCCGTCCGTAAAATGACGTATTTCTGACACAATTCTAAGACAATTTTTCCTTTACCAAAATTTGATTTGAACCGTAGTTTTTGAGTTATAAGCAAAAATAATTAGCAAATCGCACGTCGAGTATAGAAGGCAGGCAGAAGCGGCGCGGCGCACAGCGAGCGCGAGCGTAGCTGACCGTTCGACGAGTGATTACCGCTGTATGAGTCGCTAACTATTTTATCTTATAACATAAAAGAAACACTTATTCCTGACGTAATTATAAGACATTTTCTTCTTTACCAAAATTTTATTTAAAGTATAATTTTATGTATAAGATAAAATAGTTAACGACTCATGCGGCGGTAATCACTCGTCGAACGGTCAGCTGTGCCGCGCCGTTCCTATCTACCTTCCGTACTCGACGTGTGATTTGCTAACTATTTTTGCTTATAACTCAAAAACTAAGCTTCAAATCAAATTTTGGTAAAGAAAAAATTATCTTAAAATTGCGTCAGGAATACGTCATTTTACGGAAGGTTGTTCTGGGACACCCTGTATATATTATATGTAACGGTTACTTTGACGACAGTCGCAGGAACGCATAATAAAAAACCTTTCACCCCTCCAAAAACATAGAAAATAAAGATGCCAAAATTTCATATTTGGACACCCCTAACAACAACCCCCGAACAAGATTTTCATCTCCTTTTCCATAAATTATAGTAAAAAATAAGCTTATTTGTTTATAAACAAATAATTAATTAACATATAAAATAATAATTTTAATATATAATTATATAGCTGAGTAATTATTAAAATACTCCTTATGCATAAAACCTACAAACAATCCATTTATTAATTAACAATAATTTATAAACAATACCTTATTTTTTTCATCTAAAATTCAATCAAGTCATTATAACTAAATTCTTTTATAATTACAAAAAATTATTTTCATCAACAAATCATACAATAACACAAAAAACAAGATACACGCTGAAAATAACAAACAAACAAATTCATCATTTAACAAACAAAATACGCAACAAAAGCAAAACACACCTACCCTTTCATCTCCTCTTCGTAATACGTTAACACAAAACGTTAATTTCGATCAGCATCCCTACGGGCAGGAGCACTGCCAAGGTACGACGTCGACCTAGGTCGACATCCCAATACCTCTCTCGATTATCCCTCATTTCCTACAAAAAACGTAACATTCCAAGCTATAATTATTTTTACGCACACATCTTTTGATTCCACTACTATTATTACAAATCACTCTCACATTACTTACACAGAAAGGGGATCTTTATCTCCGCCGACGAACGACGATTCCGCTCTCGCGTCGGTGCGAACCCCTTCCTCTGTTCTCGGCCCAGGCGGTCGATCTTCTATAATTGCTCTCCCTTACTCTCCTCTAAACCCCGCAGATGCGGATGACTTACCTCCTTCGTGCGTAGTTACAAATAAGCAACCTAAGATAAATAATCATACACATCATTACACACCCATCAATCAGCGTACAATAAATCATATGAAACACAACGATATACACAAAATGCAAATAGTTAATATGGTAAATGAGAAGATACACTGGAAAAACTTAAGAAACTCACCCGAGATACTCACCTAGCGCGAACACAATTACACGGAAGACACTACACCGGACAGAATTACTCAAATAATACGATTCTTGCGCCTCGATCATCTTAACGACCTGGAAAAAGAGAATATTTTCGAACTAATAAAACGACACAGTGACAGATTCTACATACCAGGGGAATATCTGGACTAAACTTCAGCAATCACTCACAAAATAATCACTTCGGACGAGATACCGATACACACCAAACAGTATAGATTCCCGCCAATACATCGAGAAGAAATAAGTAAACAGGTCAACGAGCTTCTTCAGAAAAATATAGTGACACCGTCCACTTCACCGTACAGTTCCCCCGTCTGGATCGTTCCGAAGAAACCGGACTCAGCTGGAAACAAGAGATGGCCAATGGTCATCGATTACAGAAGGCTCAACGAAAAAACGCTGGGAGACGCCTACCCTCTGCCAAATATCAACGATATCTTCGACCAGTTGGGCAGTGCAAAATATTTCTCCGTTCTCGACCTCGCCAGCGGGTTCCATCAAATCCTAATGGATCTCAAGGATGCGCACAAAACAGCTTTCTCTACACCACATGGCCACTACCAATTCTCCAGGATGCCATTCGGTCTCAGAAACGCACCGGCCACTTTCCAACGATTGATGGACCAAATATTGACCGGACTGCAAGGTATAGAACTCTTGGTGTACATGGACGACATAGTGATATACGCAAGCTCGTTACGGGAACATGATATTAAAACGGATAAGTTAATGAAACGTTTAAAAGCCGCCAATCTCACCTTACAACCAGATAAATGTGAGTTTCTGCGACATGAAGTCGTCTATCTCGGGCACGTAATTACAAATACTGGTGTACGCCCTGATCCCCAGAAAGTCTCAGCTGTTAAAAACTTTCCAGTTCCAAAGAGTCTGAAAAACGTACGGCAATTTCTAGGCTTATCAGGCTACTACCGCCGCTTCATCCCCGATTTTTCAAGAATAGCTAAATCAATGTCGGACCTCCTGAAGAAAAACAGTACCTTCTCATGGAACGAAAATACACAACACGCTTTTGAGACTCTTTGAAGACGACTTTGCGGTACTGCAATTCCCGGATTTCACGCGAGAATTCCTGCTCACTACGGACGCATCCGACTACGCTATCGCTGGAGTCCTAAGCCAAGGAACAATTAGCCAAGACTTAGCAATCGCGTACACGTCCAGAGTACTCAATTCAGCCGAAAGGAACTTACTCGACGACAGAGAGAGAGCTGCTAGCCATAATTTATTGCGTCGGACACTTCAGACCTTATCTCTACGGGCGCAAGTTCACGCTCATGACGGATCACCAACCGCTCGCCTGGTTAAACCGAGTGAAGGACCCAACCTCTCGCCTTATGCGATGGCGCCTGAAACTCGAAGAATATAAATATACAATCGCATACAAGGCAGGTGTCACCAACAAAAATGCCGATGCTCTGTCCAGAAATCCTATAACCGCTACTGTTTCCATCCTTTTGATCGAAAAAAAAACACATACGTCTCCCTCAGAAAGTACGAGACCTAATTACAAGCACTGACGATGACAGTTCTGATGATGAAAGGCGTCGGAAAGTACCTACCAGAAGGCCTACGGTCGAGAGTGAAATAATCACCTCACGGCCTTATGTTGTAGCTTCCGACTTTTCTGAGGAAATATTCGACAGTAAACCTCTATCATCCGGTCCACCTCCACCCACATCTTCCCATCCCTCACCTCCCCCACATTTCACGAATTACCAACAATCACCACTGTTAACTACGAAAGGACTTTTGGACCCCCTTGACGAACAGACGAACAATGAACATGACGATAACGTAGCGTAATTTCAGTCACGAGAAAAAACAATATCACACTTACCTTCGATACCTCCAGAACCTCCACCCGACCCCGTAACAGAACAGCCGGACGAAACCACTGGTGACGACAACAGCGATAAGGAACTCGACACCTTGGAAATTCTTAAGGGTTTCCGAAGAAGAAACCCTGCAAATGAGACCAGAATTAATAACCACCAATAGTACAAGATGCCGTATTAAGGGACGCAATATACCATTACTGAATTGCAACGATAACATAATCATACTGGTCACCGTTGATAAACACCCTTTCGATAAGGGAGCTCTGGAATTACAGCAAGATGGATACCTACCTCCGCTAGACGACTTAATGTTCGGAACAGCGCGAGTCTATCCATCCATAGACGCGGGACGACACATCATAGTACTACCTGCAAAAGAAAAAAGAACAACATTATTGGACGAAGAAATCTTAAAGGAATGTTTCAGATCAACCCTCGACGTGATGACGGAATTACAACTGTACACTGTTAGCATACGAGAGACACCCAGCCTCGACACGATACCATGGGATTGAGTCTTACACACACTGCAAGCAATACTCTCCGAAAGGCCCGTCACCCCTCCGGTAGAGGACCGTACAGCGATAATCCGCGAAAATCACGAATCTGCCGTCGGTGGACACAAGGGCGTCACAAAGACATACCAGCGAATTAAACAAAGGTTTACATGGAACAAAATGAAAGGCGATATAATAAACTATAACAGGAATTGTCGAACGTGTCAATCTATGAAACTAGTCAGAAGGAAGACTCGACAACCAATGATATTGACCGACACACCTGGATGCGCCTTTGACAAAGTGGCTCTCGACATAGTAACTTATTTAACGATACAAGATCTCCTCACAAAATATACTCAGTATACGCACCGCTACCAGACGCTAGAGGCGAAACCACGGCGAACGCCTTTATTCACTACTTTATCTGTCGTTTTGAATGTCCCCGAAGCATACTCACCGACCAAGGAACGAACTTCACCGGTACTCATAAAAAGCGTAACCAAAAAGTTCCGTATCCAACACTTCCGAACGACTGCTCACCACCCACAATCTAATGGGTCACTCGAAAGGTCATACCTCGTTCTAATGGAATACCTGAAGTGCTTCGTCAATAAAGAAGAAGCCTGGGACCACCTCATTGAGCGTGCCAGTTTTTCATATAATACCTCGGTACACGAAGGTACCGGGTACACACCTCACGAACTAATCTTCGGACATATCGCCAGAGTTCAATCGGGATACAAATCCGAAGAACACTCTGAAACATATAATTCGTATTTAACAAATCTATTCGAAAGCATCTGTGATATACAAGAAGTCGCTAGAGCCAACCTCATTAGAGCTAAAGAACGTTCCAAGACCTACTACGATAAACGCGTAAACCCGACGATTTTTAACGCAAACGATAACGTCTTTCTACTAAACGAGAGTAAAACAGATAAATTTGGAAAATATCATGGTCCGTACCGCATTATCGAAATCCTCGATCACGAAAACGTGCGAATTCAAATTAATAAATCAACGCGAATAGTACACGTCAATAGACTACGGAAAGCCTATTACGGCGAACCAGGATGACTACTTTTTTTGTTTCAGATTAGGATACTCAGTTACCTTCTCCATTTTCTGGTTCAGACCGGATCATGCTGTTCTACATTTTTCTCTTAAGCAGAATCAACATAGGGTTTACAATGGCTCCACTGATCGTCTTCCTAGTGTATCTGGCAACCCAGGACTGCAACGCCCTCGTAGGCTACGACTGGAACACGCCGTGCGACAACAGGACCACAATCTCGCTGCTCGATAACGACGCCTGTCGACTACATGGGAAGTTTCCAATCACTCGAGACGTGGAGATCCTCGCGACGCCCAGACTCTCCACAGCGGACGTCCTAGGCTGCCGCATAGAGATAAACTACGTGACCAGCCGCATGGACCACACCACGAGAGAATCTACAACACCTACCAACAATAAACGACACATTACTTACCTGTATCTGCCCCGGTATGCATGCGCATACACGCAGAAAGGAAACTGCAATTTGAGAACCTGACCCTCAACGGCCTTTCCGCCAACCGTGTGAATAGCCGCACTATTCCGCTAACCGAAGCTGGCAATGCCTACAACCCGCCACCAGATGATCTGAAAACAAAATGCATCATATACTTGCACAGAACGTTCAAACGGACCATTGTCAAGATCGACACGATGGAAAACAAGATATTCTTACCTAGTGGTGCTAGCTGCACATACACCGATCTAGAATGCACCGACGAAGAGGGCTTTCATAATTTCTGATCCCCCTTCGTTCATGGAGGATGCACTCAACTACGGCATACCGTCTTGTATAGAGGAATTGCCAAAAGACTACAAATCGTAGGACACCCCACAGCATACACCTTGACGGTGGAAAACACTAACCTGTTAGTGTTTGCTCAAGTGCGCCACGACATCTGCAACGTTACAATAATACAGACCGAAAACCCCCGACTAGTAATACGGGAAATCAACGACTCCTATATGAAGAATCAACCATCTGTCAATAAAATGCACCGATCTCATCACAATAAAGTGCAACGATCTCATCACATTCTTTTTTTTCTTTTCTTTCTTATATATGAGCCGTTTATTTTGAAAGTGGCGTAAGTCCATTTATGTTCGAATCGAGATATTGAAGGGTTTGCGTTGGATTAAATTTAAAAATATGGGTAACAGATAACATAGTAGAATAATGTATTTGGGTTTCTAAGAGTGTTAAATTTATCATCCCAATTAGCATAATTAACATTATTTAAGAAATAATGTTTTTGATGGCTATGAATGGACTTTTACGCCACTTTCAAAATCAATGAAATGACGTTTTCAATTCTTAAGAAAGCACAAGTCCATAGGAAAAGTAAATTTTCCTTGAAATAAAAATAAATGTGTACACTTTTATGTTATAAAATCAAAAAAATATTCAACTTTTATTCTTTGTTAAATAATTTTTACATTAAAATTAATAATGTTTTATTAATTATTATTCAATCTTCTCCAGTTTGTGTATACGGGAGGGATTTAAAATAACTATGTGCAGGTGGTTAGGTTAGGTATATAATGTAATAAATCCATTAAGTCCTTGTATTTTAGGATTGCAAGTGGTCTCGTTTTTTTGTATAGTAGTACCAACTTGATATTATTAAAGTTTTTCGGTCTTCCTCATTGCGGTAGTACATCCAATGTTTTGAATGGTGCATCCTCGTTCATTGTCGTTTTGTAGAATAACTTATATGGATCGCTTCTCAAAAATCTCATCAAACATATTTTAAACCAATTTACTCTTTTTCCGTCAGTATTTTTTAGCCTTTTAAAAGTCGCGTTTTCTAGAGGCTTAATTGAAATGAACTCCTCACGTTTCATTTCATTTAGAATGAACTTATTCTTTCGACACTTTTTTATGACTTCGTAAAATTCCTGAGGGACAAACAATAAATTGTTTTTTTTTAACGCCATTTCTACAACTCCGAAATCTCTATCATTAGGTAGAAATGAATGCCCTGATAGCAGGAACTTATGATCAATGATATCTACATTATTTTTGGTAGATTGAACAATATTTAACCATGTCACAGCTATTTTCATGTTCCTGTTTTGTCCTAAACACATATCGCTGTAAGCTATAATATGCCTTTCGTTCCTAAGAGTTTTTAGATGCTTCAGGATACATGATGCTACTTTCTGTGAACCTCTGGATGCGATGGTTTCATCCCAGACATACATGTGAACATTATCATCATGGAAGTAGTGAAAACCCAGATTTAAAATGTACAAATTACGCTTGTAATATGCAACTGAAGTATTTAGCTTTGGATAAGGCAGTGCTTTTTGTAAGTCGAAAGAAAAACTGAAATAGTGACCAGAATTATGTAATGCCAAATTTTGGTCTTTTTTTAATGATTCTCTTGCCAATTCTGCCTGTCTTAAATGAGCATCGTGTTCGTTTATAAGATTTGTCTTTTCTTCGTCATTATTCGATGCCTTTAATTTTAATGTTTAAAAGATCACACTTTTGGCAAGTATCTTTCCGCGGCTGATGAAAATGTAAATTGAAGTCTTCTTTAAAGATTTTCCTATAAGTCCATTAACAGCGTTAGTATTATTTTCTTTACATTTAAGCAGGTATAGGTGGAACATCTTCCTTATGTTTAGATCCGGCTGTAAGAATTTCCTGTTAGGATAGTGGGATCTCTAGTGTAATGAGATTTAAATTGAGAAAAGCTTTGAATGTGATTATGAACAGATTGTTTTTCTTCTTCAGAAATTTTTCTGGATGATCCACTTTTACGACCCCGCATATCATTTCCTGGATTTTCAGATTTTACAATTCGGTTTAACCGTTCCTCACTTATATTAAACGTGTTCAAGAAAAAATTTTTACAGACTGGGAATTTTCTGTGATCAGTAGATAAAAAATACTTAAAAGTATAGTTTCTTGGCGATCCTTTACCATTTCTTAACCGTTTTTTTTTGACACTCATGCGCTCAGTAGCCTCAGTAAAGTAATATATTTTGTTTATTAAAATCACCCAAATTCCAAAATCTATCGAAAATCTTTTTCCTTTCTTCTGCATGAAAGTATTTTATACAACTCTTTGCACAGTGGCAATCTTTGTTTTGGAACACTTTAGCAGGGATAATTTTTCAATTTTGGGTATAATATTTTTTTCCTACATTCTGTTGGACTTTTCGTAATTTTTGAATATAAGTGTTATCATTCTTGTTTCTTAGTATTTTTGTTGTGGAATCGTCTGCGTCATTAGATTCACTCTCTGTTGAAGAATATGTTTCTATAATTCTTTTTCTTTTTTGAATATTTCCAAAATTAGAATAAGTAATTTTTAGATCATCTTCACTTTCTGATTCCAAAAATCTTTTTTTGGTATTAATTCGTATGGGTATAATTTCTGTATTTTAATTATAATTTAATAATTATAATTAAAAATTTGAAGGAAATTTGGATTTTTTTTGTTATGTACAGAAATTATAACATGTTAAATTATAACATAAAATTATAACAAATACACATGTTCACATAATATGTGAACATGTGTAGGGCAGTTATTTTAATTACCTGTGTCACTGTCGGATGTATCTTGAAGATGAGCATTTTCCAACATGTTGAAATTTATAATATTACAAGTAAAGCACAAATTAAGCAATCCGAATTTAAGAAAACTGTAGAAACAAGTAAAAATACTCAGCAAGTGAAACAACACTGTTCATCACTCTGGTTTTCAACGCAGACTGCACGAAAACAATGTGCTTCTTTCTGTGACAGGCGCTGTTTTGCGTGCTGTGACTCATCCGATACGCGGAAGTTAAAGTCCTAAAGTTCGAGACACCATTTCAGTGTTTTTTTATTTTTACATTGAAATTCACACTCGAATTTTCACAAGTTTTCTCTTCGGATATTTTAATATATTCAATATTCTTATACAGTTTTTTTAATTTGTTACAAACAAATTATTAACAAATTGCTGAAAATTACAAGGGCATATCCGGAGACCCGTATGAATCCGTTAGCGGATCGAAAGTGAAATTTGAAATTAAATTGTTTATAACAAATTCATTGCACATTGATAATTCAACTGCTACTTTGATAATTAAACATAAAGCTGTGATCTCATAAAATTTTATTGCACAATATTTTCCATATCCATTTGAAACTCTCACAATGGGACTTACGCCACTTTCAAAATAAACTTTTTCATCACTTCATTAACCAGCAAATTTTCGTGTTACAAAATCTTAATGATTTTAAATATATTAGTAACAATTTGCTTTAGAATGAAAAGATCATGTAAAAATGTAACTATTAAGGTAGCTAACTCGATTTTTTTGGAAAATGGACTTACGCCACTTTCCAAATAAACGGCTTATATATATATATATATACATATATATATATATATACATATATATATATATATATATATAATATATATAATATTAGTGAAATTAGATAAATGCGATAAATACTTTTTTATTATGTTTCCAGCTAGAACAAATTTTTTTTTCTTCTTTCTTCTTTTATCCTCACCACTGGTTCTCCCCTATCGCCTACCTGAAAGTAAAAAGAAATAATTAATCAGTTATCCATCGAAAATACTTACCTATTTTCCGGTCACCCGGTATATCATCTTCTGGTTTGCATCCTCAGCACCTGAAAAGAAAGAAAAATTAATTATCAAATCGATCAAAATATCTTAATTTCATTTAACTACATTATAATTATCCATCTGGTCCTGTCACTCTAGTTGCAGTACTCTAGTTGCAGTGAAAAATAAAAAGGAAACATAATATTAAGTAAGTGTCACTAGAATAGCTTAAATTAAGAAATAGCGATAATATAAGTCAATATTCACGTCACTTCGTCACCATCACTCTTACTAAACACAAACATGCACGTACACATCATCATAGACACACTCACCAAGAATTAACCATCCACCCGGTATAACAAAAATATAAAGAACAAGCTAAAATCACGCAAGGAAAGAGATCATAACTGCAAGTAAGCAGAAACACAACTCCCGACATATGTTCACGTTAATAAATCGACACCCAGTATATAAATCAACATTGTCATATTATCCAAACATTCATATAAAATAGTGTTTAACAACCGACCGATCCATTTGGTTAAATTCTATAAACTTCATACGACAAACTCCGATCAGTACTTTTGGGACACCCTATATATGAACTTTCTTTAATTATTATATCTGAACAAGCCAAGTAACTCGTATGTGCAATTGCAACTTCCTATGCATAGCCTAAGTCACTTTTTCCAATATATCAAAAGTTGTCGCAACGCAGAAAAGCACCCAATTTTTAATGGTTTAAACATCACATAAAAAACTCGTCCAATGACCTTAATTAACTATTACCTGGCGCCTCGACTCATAAAGAATCAAAAAAAGTAGCAATTGATAGGGCTACAGCCCCGCAATAAAAAGTTAAGCGTACATTGTTATAGACCTATTTTACCCCAGAAACATCTCATATTTTCAGCTTTAATAATTCACTTATTTTAATCCGCATCTCTAATGTATAATTGTGCGTTCACTATTAAATGCAGTTCTATATCCCAAAGCCGAATTAACACCACGTACATTTAAAATGGTTCCGTTACTCAAATATAATAACTTGCCAATTTTACTCCCCTTACCCTTCGGGGTGGTTTAAAGTGTCATCCCAATCACTGGTAGGGGTTGGCAGCCCCGACTTTAATTGCCCGGTGGCGCGGCACCGTTGGGGGAAGATTACTCCCCACTCGCGATACGGCTGGGTGCTCCCGGCCCCATGAAAGTGCTGCGTGTGTAGGTGCTCTCGCCGCGCAGCGTTCCTCCGGGGGAACGTGGGTGCCGGCTTCGGCCGGTGTCTTACAGTGGGGGAGGCTTTTCCCTCGTGGACAAGCGGCTCAGGGGTGGTTTAGCCTTGAATGCGCGGCCGCGAGGGGGAGCCGTGCGGGTCGATGGTGTCCCGGAACTCCCGGGCCCATCGGGCCGGACGTGTTGGACGGGCCAGTATAGTTCCGGAACTCCCAGACCTACTGGGCTGGGCCGTTCCGGGCCGCTCGGACTTATTCCGAGGTCGGGGCTGGGACGGCGGAGGGACCGACGCGGGTCGTGGACGGGCACAGCCCAGCGACTCCGGGTCGGTCCAGCTGCTTGGACTTATTCCAAGGTCTCGGCCTGGCAGCGGTTATTGGGTGCCGCCGGCGGTGCATCGCGACCGTTTCCCCTTCCAAAGCGGTGCACCGTCGGTGCCCCCTTCGAGGACTTTGGCCTCGGAGGGAGCGATGACACGGTATGTTGGCTGCCATGGAGGGCAAGACTGGGCCGGGGAGCGGCGACCCAGTTCCATACGTCCATGGGGCCCCCCGGTTGGCACCACCCGCTGCGGTACCTGCGAGTGCAACCGACAAGTGGTTGCAGCCCGGATGAGCGAATTTCATCAAAAGACAACATAACAGTGACAACCCAGGAATAACCAACAACCTGAAAGAAGAAGAAAAATGTAAATATTGTAAAAAGTAGTGAGTAAGGAAAATAGATTAAAAATAAAAAATAATTAGAGAAATACAAATAAAACTTATATCTAAGTAAAATAATCACTGAAAGCGAGCGAAATTTATTTTATTAGCGTAAAACGATGAAAAGCGAGCGCAATAAAAAAGTCAAAGTTTATTTTCAATGAAATTGTGCGAAATTTACGATAGATATTGCAATAGAATAAGTTTTAGTTTGTAAGGCAAAAGCGAAATTCAATCAGACTATAAAAGTTATTTTATATTCGAAAAACGAACTTTATATAGCGAAAACCGAAATAAAGTTTTTATTTTTAACAAATACCTAACAGAAATTAATTCATGTTAGAAGAATTGATTATAATTTTAATAAAAGATTAAAATTGAGAAAAATACTATAATTTTAGTTTCAAGAATAATTATAATATAATCGAAATAAATAGAACCTTATTGATTTACAATTATGAATATATAAAATATATTATAAAAAAGATTAAAAGTTATTTTAAATAATAATCAAAAGTTACGAATATAAATACATAAAAAAAAATTTCTTACCAAGCATTGGAAACAAAATTTTAGTTTATAGTAAAGATAAAACGATAGAAAAAAGTACTTCAATATTCAGAATCATTATAAAAAATTATTAAAGTACAGATATGAAATATTCGATATATAGAAATACCTAAAATAATAAATAAACATTGAGATACTTATTTCTAAGGCAAAAAACAATAAGAAGAAGAATTAGAATTAATAAAAGTTTATTTTATAAAATTAGAGAATCGTAACAATAGCGATAAGGACACATAATAAGTTAAGATAAATAAAATAAAATAAAAATAAAAATAAGAAAAAATGAAAAATCCAGTCCAACGCCAAAGCGCGAACCATGAAGAGCGACGCTCACGACCAGGCGTTCCGATTGGCAGACAACATCACAGGGTTCTGATTGGCAAGCGATACCATGGTGGGGACTGCAAAAAGAAAAAAAGTATGTAAGAAGAGATGCTGGACGAGCGAGAAGCAGCATTTGTATGGCAAGCTCGGGCGGAAGCTCTTGCCGAATCTCTAACGAGTTTCACCATACCATCGCGAAATACGCGAGCGCTCAAAAACCACAAACACTTATAACGCGCACAATACAGACAAACACTGTGATACGTGATAATCGGATCGTTAATTAAATGTATTAATAAACACGTTCGAAAGTAAAACTACGCGATTATCGAAATTGTATGTTGCGAACAGTGACATTAACTTAACTTATAAATAGTCTAAAGCAAAGCTTGTATGACATTTATGGATCCGTACAATATTATACGTAATAAATCACAAACGTGTGACTGTTGTAGCGAATATTAAAGTCAAAGTGTTGTGAGACATTGATAAAGAATTACCAAATACCTGAAATCAACTATTAGTAATTTTAAACTGAATAAAAGTTAAAGTTTAACTTACCTGTGTGTAATTGAATATTCTAATCCCTGTCCGTGAATTGGTGATCCTGTTGCATCGTGGGAAAGCTGATCCTTGAGGCGGCGTTGTTCATCGTCCGTACCTGATGCTGATTCAGCGGAGACCTAAAACAAAGAAAGAGGGTTAATTAGGAGATAATCACGGAATTCCGAGTCAAATAGACGAGGCGATTATACCAGGACATCGAAGTTCAATCAACCTTGGTATTTGTATAGGACAAAGTACCTGGCGACCGTTAACAGTGGCGAAAGCAGTGCAACCTGATGACTGGTGAGTTTAGCATATTGTTAGTATGCGATACGAGTTCGGTCACACGAGATCGGAGGCGCAGGACCCCTAAAAGCCCATGGAGGCGTAAAAACCTCCATGGGTTAGTAAGGGGCTGGGACCAGTGCCGGGGATGCCCATCCCTCGGCCCGTGTCGTATGCCATCCCCCTGGGGGAACTTGGGGCCCCGTCGTGGAGTGATGCCGGTCATGTTTCGGGACACTCTGCGGCAGGTGAGAGTACAGCCTGGGTGGCGGAGCCGCAGCGGGGCGTGGGATTAATTCAGAAATGGATTTTGATTACGTTTCTAAATTGTCGGTGGCGGTAGAAGACGAGAAAATTTGTCTCTCTGAGGAGATAGGGGAAGCTGTTGACTTTGACGAGGAAGTTCTTGTCAAAAGGACCCCTCCCAAGGTCACTGGTGTGGTGACGATTAATCGTCAGGGGGAAGCAAAGGTCGCCTCAGAAACGGTGGCGAAGGGGACCTTGGGAGAGGCTCTGGTAGTGCTCTCCAGGCTCGACGCCAGAACCCTGCCGGGACCAACAACCCGGCAGCGAAGAAAGAAGGGGAGACCCGAGGCAAACCGGGTGTGGCAACGTCAAAAACGAGGTTAAAAGACGGAGCCGGGGGGGTCCAATAAAGACCTGTGTGGAGAGCCTTACTCCAATCCCCTATGCACTGCCAACTGGTAGTAGCAAAGGTAGCCGGAGGAACTCTGGTTCCAGAAGGTCCTCCAGGGTCGCGTCACCGACCGGTTTGAGCGCGTCGCGCCGATTCCGATTGCGAACATCCTTCGCTTCGGAGGGTGAGGAGACGGCGCTGCTCACTGACGAGGAGCAGTTTGACCTGGAGACTCCTGAGGAAAGGGGACGAGGTAGACCGCCGACAGCGGAGCAATACTACCTCAAACAGGAAGCGGACAAACTCTCGCCCGAGAGAGGGTCAAAGCCAACAAAACCTGGACACGTCCGTCCCGTTTGAGTACAAGGGAGGGAAAATCGTTAGGTTGGTGGACACCTTCAGGGAAGAGTTCAGCCAGGCCCCGGAAGACAACATTTTTGGTCGCCTCCTTATTGGGGCCAACTCCATCCTGAAGGTTGCCCGGCTTTTGGGGAACCTGCAGGGTCCGCTCCAGGGCCTCCTCAGAAACACGGCAGCGGAGATAAGAGCCGCTTCATGCGCTCTCAACGAGCACCTCGCGAGGGAGAGGGATCCGCCGGAGATGACCTCCGGAAAAAAGTTTCCTCTCTCAGGAGAGAGCTGGAACAGAGCTGGAAAGAAATCGAGGCCCTTAGGGCGGAGAGGTCCTGCTCTGTTGCCGCTGCGGCCCCTGTCCCTGCCTCATCCAGGGTTATCAATGTGGAGAAGGTCTACCTGGACGTTCATGGCCTGAGGAGTGGAAGAGTCCTCCTCAAAGAGACGACGTCTCCCACCCCACGGGCCAGGAAAAACCGATGGAGACGGAGCCCTCCCCCGTACCCCTCGTATCCCCCGATCTCGAGCACCCTCCGGGAGTACTGACGAGCATGCTCGTCGCTAGATTGGGGGCCTGAAGAAGGACGTGAAGGAGATCAAGACCCTCCTGAGGAACTTGATCTCCTCCCACAAAGGCCCTAAGGAGCCCTCGGATGAGGCTCCTAAGCCGAGGAAGAAAGAAGTTGCCGGCGCGAAGGAGAGTAAGGTAGAGGTTATCTCTCCCCAGACCCCAAAGCCCCAAAGGGCAAGAAAGTACCCGAGGCGAGTGAGAGACAAGCCTCAGCCTCGGGTAGGAAGAAAAAGAGTAATAAGGGAGAGAAAGTGGATCCAACACCCCCGCCGCCAACACCACTCACACCCCCACCCCTCCCGCTGCAGCCCCTGGACCCAACGGGCTGAGGAGGCAGACCGGTGCCGATGTCCCATCCCCGGCAACCGCTAAGCCGCAGGTGAAGACCTGGGCCACTGTGGTCGGGAGGAAGAAGGGACGAAAAGGCGGAAGCACGATCGCTCCCCCCTCTGCATCCCCTCCTTCCTCGAAGGTGAGGGACACTGCCCCCCGAACCCCAACGCCTGGAGCGAAAAGGAAGACCCCGGGGAAGACCACTGCAGCCAATAAACCAGTTGCTAGGAAGCAGCCACGGTCGGCTGCAGTGGTGGTCACCTGTGCCAAGGGGGATTATTGCGACACTATGCGCCTTGCACGCAGCAAGATCCCCCAGGCGGGGCTAGGCATAGACGCTATCAGGACAAGGAAAGCCATTACTGGTGCCCTCGTCCTGGAGATCCCCGGCGTCGAAAGCGGGGAGAGGGCCGCTAAACTGGTCTCTGCCCTGCAAGAGGTCCTCGAGGAAAGAGAGGGAGTTAAAGTTTCGCGCCCTGTCAAGACGGCGGAAGTTAGAATCCTTGATGAATTCATTGCCGCGATAAAGCTGGCCGCGGAAGTAGCGCTGGCTGGCGGGTGCGGGGCGGCCGACATCAAAGTTGGCCGCTTCACACAGGCAGCTGATGGCCTTAGGGCCGTCATAGTTACATGCTCCGTCCCGGCGGCAAACAAAACTTGCCAAAGCTGGGACGATCCAGATTGGGTGAAGTAGAGGGACGGTCGAGCTACTGCCCGTCCGCCCTCTACAATGTTACCGTTGCCACGCGCGTGGCCACGTGCAGGCTGTATGCTGCGGACGTGTATTGCGGCGGACAGGAGCCAGCAGTGCTACCACTGCGGCGAGACTCGGGCATGCTGTCTCGGACTGCACCAAACAGCTCAACTGCCCGGTCTGCAAGGAGAGGGGGCTCCCGGCGGGCCACAAAGCCGGAGGACCAGCATGCCCTCTTCTCCGTAAAAAAAAGAAGGTGAAATCACCTGATGACGACCACTGGGTGGGTGATACCTTGGGATCGGTGGCTATTGTAGCCGGGCCCGCTGCAGGTGCCCCTCTCCCCGTTTTGCGCGCCCGGGAGGAGGAATTTGTAGCGGCGGACTGGGGGCCCATCACAGTGGTGGGGGTGTACCTCCTCCCAGCTTGTCCGTTCGGAAATACGGCGGCCGTTTAGACGAGCTGGCTGCCTGCCTTCGCGGCCTGGCACCGCGCTCGGCCGTCGTCGCGGGGGACTTCAACGCCCACTCTCCTATGTAGGGTTCCCCGCGAACGAATCCTAATGGAAGGCTGGTGGAGACTTGGGCCGCTGCCGAGGACCTTCGGATCCTCAACCAGGACAGCGGCAACACATTCGTGGGGCACCGGGGCGGTTTCATCGTGGATTTCACGTGGGCTAGCACCGCTGCCCTGCGAAAGGTGTCGGAGTGGTGCGTGCTGGACCACGTAGAAACCGGATCGGACCACTTATACGTCTGGTTCCGGGTGGTCCTCACGTGCGACGGCACCCTACCCCTGCCAACAACGGCGCCTCCGAGGAGGTTGAGATGGGCCCTCAAAAAGCTGGATGAGGACAAACTCCTGGCCTGCATCCATACGACCTGCTGACCCGACGAAGGCAGGACGTGTGATATCACCGATCCCAATGCCGAGGCAAATCGCCTCATGTCTGGGGTCGTCGACGCGTGCGCCGCGTCAATGCCCCTTGTCCCGGAAGGATCGGTGAGAAGAAGGACCTAACCTACTGGTGGGCGCCGGAGATTGCTGCCTTACGATCTGAATGCGCCCACCAGGGTCGTCGTCTTCTTCGGGCCACTAGACGATTAGGACCGGACCACCCAGACACGCGGAACGAACGCCTAAACTATGGCGTGATGAGGACTCGCCTTAGCGCCGAGATAAGAGGCGCCAAGCGTCGGGCATGGGAGGAGTTTATTGCCTCTCTCGACGAGAATCCCTGGAGGCGCCCGTACAAAACCGTCTTCAGGAAACTAAAGAAGTCGGGCGCCCCAGTGATAGACTCCTTAGACCCCCAGCATCTTGACGATATCGTCGAAACTCTGTTCCCCGGCGACCCGTTACAGCCAACTGGCGCGTTGGCCTTGATGCCCGCGACCAGAGCGATCCCTGCCGGGTGGACGGAGGAAATGGGGGTCACAGGGAGGGGATGGAAGAGATTCTCGAGAGGCTACGGGAGAACAAGGCCCCCGGGACTGACGGAGTTCATCGAAGAATATGGAGGCTGACCTTCGATAAACTCGCGAGTGTCCTCAGTAGGCTGTTTTCCGCGTGTCTGAAGAGGGAGGTGTTCCTGTAGCAATGGAAGAGGGGCAATCTGGTCCTTCTTCCAAAGGCGGGAAAAGACTCCCTCAGCCCTGGGGCATATCGGCCCATATGCCTGTTAGACGAGGCCGGCAAAATGCTGGAACGCATCATAGTCGGCCGTATAGTCAGGCATATAAAAGAGATAGGACCCGACCTAAATGACCGGCAGTTTGGCTTCCGCGAGGGGAGATCTACGACGCGATCTTGCGTCTGAGATCCCTCGCGGAAGGTCATAGTGAGAGGAGCGGGGTGTCACTTGCGGTGTCTCTGGACATTGCAAATACATTCAACACTCTGTCCTAGGAGCGCATTTGGGAGGTCCTGAGAGATTTGGGGTCCCCGAGAATGGTCGGGGATTACCTCCGAGGCCGATATCTCCTTGCCCCGGAGCGGGACGGTCCGATGCAGGCCAGGCCTGTCACTAGGGGTGTTCCGCAGGGGTCAGTACTGGGCCCCCTGGTATGGAACATCGTCTACGACAGGGTCCTCACCGACTGGCTTCCCCTAGACTGCGACCTGGTGTGCTACGCGAACGACACCTTGGTCGTGGCTGGAGGGGCCAATTGGAGGCGCGCAACACGGCGAGGCTGGCGGTGACAGAGGTGATGCGCCGAATAGAGGCGGTCGGGCTGAAGGTCGCGCTCCAAAAAACTGAGGCCGTGTTCATGCACAACGGCTCTCATAGGGCGCCACCGGAAACCCGACTGACTCTGGGAAGAGTTATCCTCGTATCTGTGGAGCCGAGTTTTAAATATCTCGGCCTCCAGATAGACGGCACCTGGAGGTTCAGGGAGCACTTTGCTCTCCTGACCCTCAAAGTGGCCAAGGCCTCCGCGGCGTTGGGCAATCTCCTGCCCAACCTCGGAGGGCCTGGAGGCGTCGTCAGACGCCTCTGGTGCGGGACGGTCCAGGCCATGACCCTATATGGGGCCCTGGTCTGGGCCGAGAGGGTCATGGGAGATCGCGTATTGCGCGAAACGCTTAGAAGAATTCAGCGTCTCATGGCCCTACGGGCGGCGCGGGCATACCGCACCGTTTCGCACAGGGCGGCCACGATCCTGGCTGGCCTGCCCCCATGGGAGCTGGTGGCATGTTCTCACGCTGAAGTATATCGGCGGGTGCGTCAGCTCCGGGAGGCAGGAAACAACATCCCCATTACGGCCGAGATCAAGCAACAATTAAGGTGCCAGGCCCGACGGCTCTTTCTGGTGAGGTGGAGACGCCACCTTACCGTCGAAGAGACCCATGTGGGTCGAAGGACCGTCGAGGCCATAGCTCTCCGTCTATCGGAATGGTTGACGAGGAGCCAGGGTGTCTTTTTCAGGATGACGCAGGTACTCACCGGATACGGCTGCTTCGGTGAGTACCTGCACAGGATTGGAAAAGAGGGCACCACCTCTTGCCACCACTGCGAGGATGGGAGGGACACGGCGCAGCACACGTTGGACAGTAGTCCGGCGTGGGCAAATGAGCGCCGTGCCCTCACCGCAGTCATCGGTTTTGACCTTTCCCCCAGGGCGGTAATCGCCGCAATGCTGGAGGGGGAGGTCAAATGGAGGGCGGTGGCCTCCTTTTGCGAGATGGTTATGTCGCGGAAGGAGGCTGCAAACGACGCATTCTCAATAAACCTATTATAAACTTATTAAAGGCATACTTATATAATAACATACACATAATCAACATATCATATACATGGTAACACAATAGTTACGGATCTTATAGCTAATTCATACATATTCCATACACATTATTTAAATTACACACTCAATCTCTCACAATATAAACTTGTCACAAATTTATGCGTTTATACACACTTACACACTCCTCATCCATTCATTGTAAATATATCACGGCATATTACATGTGCATTTATATACCATTATTACCTATATATATAGATATAAACTTTTACTACTAGTTATAATGATATACATACATACATATAGTTAATAGCGAGTTTAATGTCGGTAAACTAATCTAGACCTTATAATTCACGAATAACATTATGCGACATTATAAATAATTGTTAATTAATAAGTTAATTAGTGAAATGCTTTCATATCTCTACAATTATTTATGTTCAACGCTATAATACAATGCGACGATAAGTAATTAATCAGATAAGTTATCGTAACGCTAGTAATAATTGCGATATACCTAGAAATTAACGATATAAATTATATTATAATGCTAGTCCTCAAGCTTCTAGAACATTCAGGAACCGTCGAATCACGTGAAAATTTCTGACAAACACCGTGACCGCTTACTATTGCCCGACGCGTGATACTTGCGACAAACAAGCGTGACCAGGATCGGACCATGTTGCGCGCGCTACGGTTTAGAAGGGTAGGAGCCCTCAACGACCACGGGTATATAAACGGGTGCACCGTTCGTTCGACAGACATTCAGTATTCATTGGGCATTTGAGACAAATTATTCGTTCGATCCCGTATCGCTTAATTTCAGTATCCACACATCCACATATACCTGCGTGACAGTGTTATTCGCCCAGTGTTTCCTGTAACATATTATAGTTTAGTGAAGTGAATACGTTGTCATTACTATTAAGATATATTTGTGTAATTACTAGTCATATCGTATACGTGTAATTTATTCGAAATATACATGTGTCAGTTCGCGGTCCCTGTCCATTTCGGATGTCGGTCATCTTCGCGGTGTCAATTCTTCGCGCCGTTAATCCCTCGTGTCAACACACCTGTAAATATCGGGACAAACTTCATATTCTAATTTTGATACTGAAATTATCGGGCAAATTAGTGCTACTTATCTGACGAGGTCATCCTTCTTTCACGCCTACTTCGAGCTTTCTCGTTTTTCTTGCGTCGACGCGCGCCTCCTCCAGGGCGTTCTTGTAATCCTTACATTAACTTTTTTTTTTCTTTCTCCGCTCACTTCTGGCAAGGTTCGCGACGTCAGCCTTGACATACCCGGAGCCTCAGATATCTGTAATATATAAGTGAAGAGATTAATATTTTATTCGGACGTCTTCTTATGGAATGCTATTAAACAGAGAGCGTTAACCATTCTTACCTACACCGTAGCGCGCCTCCTTCAGGGCGATCTACATCCTTCGTAGCGCGCCATTTTCAGGGCGACTCTACATCTCTTCTAGCAGCGCGTCTCTTTCAGGGCTGTTCTGCCTTCATCCCTCGTAGTGCGCCTCCTTTGGGGCTGGACTACCTCTATCTACGTCGCGCGCCTCTTTCAGGGCGTTTTGCCTCCTAGCGTGTAGCGTGCCTCTTTCAGGGCGATCTACCTCCTCTCAGTCCACAAACCGCGCCTCTCTCAGGGCGTCTCTCACGATTTCTCCGATCGCTCTACTGGTCTGAAAAATAAATTAAATAGACATTAATAACAGTAAATTAAAATAAATTCATCAAGGCTCACCCTGTCCCTACATTTCGTCAGATAAGGTCAAGTCTAACCGTTTAACAACTTAGATCAACTCATATAGGTTTTTCCTTATTAGTTACCGTAAACAACTCCCCCTTTTTTTGTGTTTTGTTCTCATCGTCGTTCGCGTTACCACCCCTAAGGTCTGCTTATATTTCGCCGCGTGTTCAACCATGGCATTAACTATAAATTCGCTCACCTCCTTAGCAGCGTCATAGGTCGCTCACGCCGTTCAGGCCGTGCACATCAGCGGAAGCGCCTATCAGCTCACCTTCTAATACTCGTTCTTAATTTAGTCGTTCAGCCGTCTTGTAAGATATAAATGTACATATACGTTTAACATAAAATAATAATAAACATACAAAAATTAGTTATATGTAATCAATCTGTATTCATTGCCCATTAACTTCACATCCTCCCCATTATCCATTACATCCCGACCGCTAGCTTCCGGTGCACCGCTACGCTGATCGTGACAAGGTTTATCGCTCGGCCACCGCGATCCGCGTACAACAGATCACCGCAACCGCACCGCGCCCGCGCGCAGGACGTAACACCCTATTAGTTGTTACTTTTTTTGGTTCTTTATGAGTCAAGGCGCCAGGAAATAGTTAATTAAGGTCACTGGACGGATTTTTTTATGTGATGTTTAAACCATTAAAAATTGGATGCTTTTCGGTGGTGCGACAACTTTTGATATATTGGGAAAAGTGACTTAGACTATGCATAGGAAATTGCAATTGCATATACGAGTTACTTTGCTTGCTCAGATTTAATATTTAAAGAAAATTCATATATAGGGTGTCCCAAAAGTACCGATCGGAGTTTGTTGTATGAAGCTTATAGAATTTAACCAAATGAATCGGTCGGTTGTTAAACACTATTTTATACGAGTGTTTGGATAATATGACACTGTTGATTTATATACCTGGTGTCGATTTATTAACGTGAACATATGTCGGGAATTGTGTTTTTGCTTATTTGCAATTATGATCTCTTTCCTTGCGTGATTTTAGCTTGTTCTTTAGGATTTCTTTATATTTTTGTTATACCGGGTGGATGATTAATTCTTGGTGAGTGTGTCTATGGTGATGTGTACGTGCATGTTTGTAAGAGTGATGGTGACGAGGTGACGTGAATATTGACTTATATTATCGCTATTACTTAATTTAAGCTATTCTAGTGACACTTACTTAATATTATGTTTCCTTTTTATTTTTCACTGCAACTAGAGTTACTGCAACTAGAGTGACAGGACCAGATGGATAATTATAATGTAGTTAAATGAAATTAAGATATTTTGACCGATTTGATAATTAATTTTTTTTTCTTTTCAGGTGCTGAGGATGCAGACCAGAAGATGATATACCGGGTGACCGGAAAATAGGTAAATATTTTCGCTAGATAACTGATAAATTATTTCTTTTTACTTTCAAGTAGGCGATAGGGGAGAACCAGTGGTGAGGATAAAAGAAGAAAAAAGAAAAAAAAATTTGTTCTAACCGGAAACATAATAAAAAGGTATTTATCGCATTTATCTAATTTCACTAATATTATATATATATATATATAGGTAAGAAAAGAAAAAAAAGAATGGGCGCTTAGCGCTTACTATTTCTACTCAACAGGTGGGCGTATGGCATCAACGGACGGCGACTGGTGTCAAGCGGAGGCGCTAGACGTGACACCCTTCTCCTTAAGGGGATGCCGTACTGTCCTACCTTACCGATAAAACGCTAATATTTTTTAAACTCACCGATATCTTTGTTAATTAAAATGATTGATAAATCCTTTTCTACGATTGAAGTATTTTTAATAACAATGCGTGACAGCTATATTTCAAATAAAAAATCAAACATTTACAATTTTGTTATGACTTTCTTGCGTCAGGTCACAAGAATATTTATCTAATGTAAAAGTTCTGCAGCTTATTCATGCAGCAAATGTAGCTGGCTCGATAGGGATAACATAAGAGAGTATTAGTGAGCTTTTAGAAATAAGTTCGGAAGAAGAAATAAGTCTAATAAAAAAGATAAATGTAGTTGAAATTTTCGTGTATTATGTGTGCGTGAGATCAAGGCAAGAGAGAGAGACAGAGCGATAGATTTAATTCGCTGAAATTACAACAGATGGAGCTCAGGGATGTCAGTCGCTAACAGCAGTGACAACACGCAGCACGCGGCAGCGTGGGAAAATATACACACTAAACTATATGCACATGAACACGGGCCATGTGCACATAGCTTAGTGTAGTGTTGATTTGACAACTTTTGATAAGGTTAGATTGACATAACAAGGTTATAATGACATAGGAAACAATTTCCTTTATGAATCAAAGAGGAAAGTAATAGTGCAGACTCTGCCTGAAGATTGAATTATTATATATATGCATATGTATAGTGAGTTATATTTTTGCATATGAATAGTGAATTAGAAAATTTACATATAATATGGTGCGAAAAGGATTATGGAGGCCTATATAAAATTGACAGTTTTGTTGTGACAACAAAAATAATTTTGTGTATGACTCAAGGAGGAAAATAATTTTTACAAAATTTTATTTTTACAATTTTTAATTAACATTTTTAATTGTAATTAACATAAGAATTATACACACCTCTTGACGTTGACGACTCTCTTCATTTGCATTGCTAGTAGATGGTTCATTTACAGTGCTAGAGCTGGTAATGAAGGTCGAAGACGACAGGAATTAGAGATTTTCATCTGTAAATTTTCATCATTTACTGGAATGTTCCATGCAGCTGCCTCTTCATGATTTGTTTCAGCGTTGATCCTTTCTTCTTACCGTGATTAGGCAAATTAAACGAATTAGAGCACTGGTCTGTACGCCAATGTACAGTTTCCTTTTTCCTCGCAACTTTCTGCATTGTGCTAAAAGTTTGTATATATTTAATAAACTTTTCAAATAATATTAAACTATATACTTTAAATAATTTACTTACTTTTTCTAAGTTCACAATTCTCGTAGAACGTACGTAAAACGAAATATTATACAAACAATAAAACACAAACGCATACACCGAATATTTTAACACGTCTATTCATTCAAACGATCAAAATAGGACTGAAAACAGACGTGTCTAAACCAGTTTTGAAACAAGAGTTGCTAACTCCCCACTACAGGCCCGGTCCGGCCCGGTTTGGCGCGGCGGCGGCGCGGCACGGCTCAGCGGAGCGTCGCGCAGCGGAAGTTTATTTTATTTGGGATAGTAAAAATAAAGTGTCCATTCTCGAAAAATACTTTTCTTTTAGAAAATTTGACGAGGAATTCAATGGTATTTTTTACAATTTCGTATCTATGGCGAGTGGTTGTTTAAACTAACTTTAAACAATTTATTTGTTAAACAATAGTGATTTTTCAAATTACATCAGGGACATCAATTTTACGAGAAAACTGATGTTTTTAGCTTTAAAATAAAAAAAAAACCTTTTTGTTTCGTTAAAATTTACCGGAAATACGGCGATTTGAAAATGACCATGAAATGCATCGCGTTAAAATTTAAAATCTCGATATTTTCGAAAAAAATAAAAAAAAAACCCGATACACGTGTTCACTCATTTTGTATCTAGAACACGTCAAAAAATTATGAAGTGATTTAGCAATGGGTCAGTCAAAAACCGTTCGGTTTGTAAAAGAATGACTCATATATATATATATTTTTAATAAGTGAATTGTAAATAATAGTAATATATTGAAACACACGTTGGTTATTATTTTACCATAAACAGTTTTCTAAAAACTCGAATATGAAAATTTCAGTATATATATATATATATATATATATATATATATATATATATAAACAGTTTTCTAAAAACTCGAATATGAAAATTTCAGTATATATATATATATATATACTGAAATTTTCATATTCGAGTTTTTAGAAAACTGTTTATGGTAAAATAATAACCAACGTGTGTTTCAATATATTACTATTATTTACAATTCACTTATTAAAAATCACATTATGTACATTGAAAATAATTAGTAATATAAATATATGCCAGTTATTACTTTATCATCTTTATCAGAACATGAGAAATATTTTAAAGACTTTACATATACACATACGCAACCACACAATACATGTATCATTATATAATCATTTCAAAACAATACGAAAAATTTAATCTATATATTTGCGTATGAATGTTACCAAAGCAAGAAAATAAGAAAATATATGTACATTGAGATCGAATAAAGTATTACCGCCCTTATAGCGTTGCGCACACATACGTATACACACATAAATTTATATGAAATTTCTTCGATTACAATGCATATATATTTTCTCATTCTCTAATTTTTCTTTATAAAATAAATATAAAAAAAGTAACCTCTTTCTGTTTCGTCGCCGTCTCTCTAGCGAGCCGCGTTTTTTCTGTGGCGCGTAACGTCGTCGCCGTCGCCGTTGCCGCCCTCGTGTCCGAAGCGAGCGGCGCCGTCGCCGTTGCCGCCCTCGTGTCCGGGGCGAGCGGCGCCGTCGTCCGCGGCCTCTCGGATCTCCTCACACTGCTATCGCTTTTTGCTGTAATGAACATATAAAATATACAGGGTGGACCATTTTAATCCATCCAGTCGAATATCTCGAAAACCAAGCCCGAGAGAGAAAAATGTTTCAGACAAAAGTTGTATGGTTTCGAGGGAGCCATAAGATGGTACCATTGGTTTGATCTTGAAAAGTCATTTGAAGGTCACGTGAAGGTCACTTCAAGTTTTTTAAATGGAACACCCTGTATATTTTTACATATTCTTGTAGCTCATCTCGAGAGCTTTCCAAAACACTTATGACAAAGTATTTTTCATTAAGTATTTTTTGAGTTATAAGGCTTCAAAGTTGCAGTATTTTGATATAAAATACAAGATATCTCGTAAAATATTCATTTTTTGATTATCTTACTCTAATACTTTTATGCACAGAATAATGAAACGAATCAATTGGTGTAAAGAAAATACATAATTATGTTAAAGTAAAAATGTGTAACTGTTAGTTGCAAATTCAGATTTTTACTTTAACATAATTATGTGTTTTAATTATACTAATTGATTCATCTCGTTATTCTGTGCATAATAGGATTATAGTAAGATAATCAAAAAATGAATATTTTACGAGATATCTTGTATTTTATGTCAAAATACTGCAACTTTGAAGCTTTATAACTCAAAAAATACTTAATAAAAATACTTTGTCATAAGTGTTTTGGAAAGCTCTCGAGATGAACTACAAGAATATGTAAAAATATATAGGGTGTTCTATTTAAAAAACTTGAAGTGACCTTCACGTGACCTTCAAATGACTTTTCAAGGTCAAACCAATGGTACCATTTTATGGCCCCCTCGAAACCATACAACTTTTGTCTGAAACATTTTTCTCTCCCGGGTTTGGTTTTCGAGATATTCAACTGGATGGATTAAAATGATCCACCCTGTATATCAATTTTTTTTATTTACAGAAAAAGAGTGAGAGGGAGAGGAAAAATGAAATTATGCATCCGTCCGATAATAATATAAGTATTTTATTATACTTACATTTACTCATGCCTATATCCTAATGTCCTAATTGTTCTCCTGGCACTGACCTACGCCTTTACTGATCTGATCCTTTTTGAAACAGTCACATTTGATGCGCATCAGTTGGGTATACACACACACACGCGCGCATCATGCTTTCACCTACATACGTTTTCATCCTACACATCGCTATATTTTCCCCGCTATTATCCGCTAGAAAGAGATAAAAACGTACAGTTCGTTTTTTTCTTCGTGACGTATATCCCCCACCACTTCGTAAGCAGTGTCAGAAAGTCGCTGAAAGCAAAAGCGAGAACGAATTTTCTTCGTAACGTATATCACCCACCACTTCGTAAGCAGTGTCAGAAAGTCGCTAAAAGCAAGAGCGAGAACGAATTTTCTTCGTAACGTATATCACCCACCACTTCGTAAACAGTATGTCGGACAGTCATTGAAAGCGAGAGCGAGAAGGAACGAGCAACAAGTGAAATAACTAGCAAATGTTCAAATCTTGCAGCCTTTCTTTATCTCCAGTCTCGTATATTTTATTTTATTATAGAAAATAAAATTTTCACATTTTATTGATCTGAAAATAATTGTAATGGATTTTTGAGACTTTTGTGTGACATCAAACATGATATAAATCGGATAATTTTTAATAAATAATTAATAATAATTTTTTTCTTTAAAAATTATCCGATTTATATCGTGTTTGATATCATTTTAATCACAAAAATCTTATTAATTTTCAAACCGATAAAATGCGCAATAAAATAATTTTATTTTCTATAGTAAAAATTTTATATTAAAATGACATGTAATACGAAAGACGATAGATAAATCTCGAGACTTTGGAATTCTTTGATGTTAGTTATTTCGCTTATTCCTCGTTCATTTTCGCTCTCGTTTTCAGCGATTCTCCGGCGTTAGAAATCTTTTTCTACAAAATATAAACATCTTATTTTGTAAAAACTATAACCTACATTTTACATTTTATCGATTTAAAAATAATTTTATTGGTTTAATGAAACTTTGAGATAATGTCACCAAATAACATTGATTGTATAATTTTTAATTAAATAAGTAATGAAAATTTTGATTATTTAATTAATTAAAAATTATACAATCAATGTCGTTTGGTGACATTTGAATCACAAAGATGCGGCAACATGCTGGATTTGTAGCGCCGACGTTGTTGATTCAAGTCTCTATAAGTTACTTTTTTAATATCTTTTTTCAAAAAATAATTTTTTTACAATAGAATGCAATTATGATACACAATAAATGTAATTACTACGTTTAATTTATTTATTATATATTACAATACAAAAATGCATTTTTATTTGCCTAGAAAATTCTTTTGTGTAGAATAATTGTACGATAGATATAAAGAAATACTAAACTCAACACTTTACTCTCGACCAAACTGGCATATATTACATCAAAATTACACTTCACAACGTTTCGACCTTCATTTAGGTCCTTATCAAGTGATCTACAATGTTGTTAATTTATAATTAGTACAAGAACATTTATTTAACAAAAAGAATTAGTTTATTATGTAAAAATAATAGGAATTAATATTTCACATAAGTCTATAATTATTGAATTGTAATTTGTCTTACATTGGACAAACCAAAAGACATCTCATCACTCGCGTTAAAGAACATTTCAGAAATATAAAAATGCATGAGAGTAACCACTCAGTAATTAGCAAACATAGAATTGATTTTAATCATGATTTTGACTGGTTACAACCTACGATTTTACATAATGAAAAACACGTCAGAGAAAGAGAAATTGCTGAAATGTTCTTTATAAAAATAAACAACAACACTATCAATTTACAAAAGGACACGGATAACCTAAACATCATATATGACAAAATATTGAATGTCCTCTAGTCTCTCTAAAACATTTGCATTTATAAGACGTGCTGTCTAACTGACACGAAAAATAATGTTAACCATGTTACATCTAATCTAATCAGTAAATATCGATACCCCTTAAAATTTTGTAACATTGATTCCCATTGAATTTAACTTGCTAATTATCGACTTATGTGAAATATTAATTCCTATTATTTTTACATAATAAACTAATTCTTTTTGTTAAATAAATGTTCTTGTACTAATTATAAATTAACAACATTGTAGATCACTTGATAAGGACCTAAATGAAGGTCGAAACGTTGTGAAGTATAATTTTAATGTAATATATGCCAGTTTGGTCGAGAGTAAAGTGTTGAGTTTATTATTTGGAATTTCATTCTGGCGACACTGATCTCCTTGAAGTTATAAATAAATACGTTTAAAAATGTTTTTTTATAACGTTATATACGTTTTAAAATTTTAAATTTTTATACGTTTATATATATTTATTTGTGTTGTGTATAACACTGACCTATCCACTGTTATTGCTATTTAGAAACACTGTTTAGAATCAATAATAAATAAATGTAACAGTAATTACATTTATTTACTTCTATATATTCTATAAACGGATTTTTTTGGTAAAGAAAAATGCACTTTTATTATGCAATAAATAAATAAAACATATACATTTATTTTATGTAATAATCCCATTCAATTATAAAAAAATTGTTTTTTGAAAAAGGGTAAAGAAAAAATTACTTAGAGACTTGAATCAACGTCGACGCTACGAATCCAGCATGTTGTCGCAGTGTCACGCGCTCTTCCAAAAACGTTCTATTCCATATATTCATATTGCTTATATCAATTATCAACAAGTCAATATCGTACGACTTTCGATTTATCTATCAATCAAACAATCTGTAATTAATTTTTCTAAAATTAATCGTTAATCCAAAAAACGTTAAAAATTTGTTTATGTCAATTTTTAAAACATGTAAAGTAATCGCAACTTTGTTCATTATGTATTTGATGTTAGTGTAACATAAGTATTATATTGGAACAATAAAAATCACAATACGATCTACAATGGTGGTCGCTAAGTACAGGATGTTCACCGTGCAAGTTCGGATTCAAATTCATGGCAATTGCTTTCCCCCTCCCCCTCGTACTATCAGAGTACATGCGCGTTTGCGCCTGTAGCACCAGGATACATACCCAATGCCTGCACCGCCTGCATGATACGCCAGATGATCGTATATTTTTGCAATTTCTTTTTATTACAAAATTTTGACAAATAAAACCAAAAATTTTATAATTTTAAAATATTTTTGTAAATCTGAAACTTATATTTATAAAAATATCTTGAATAAAATATATAATATGTGTGTAATTTAAAAGATGATGTGAAACAATTGTTATTATAAAATTGCATATAATTATAAAATTTCAAATACGAATTTTTATTCTTTTTTTTGCTTTTATAATTATAAAAATAGACTATATATATATATAATCATATATATCAATTTACATATATTTCTAACTTCACGCGTTTCAATAAAGACGAGAGAGTGTTTATATTCTGTCCATTTTATTATATTTTCTTTCATATACATTGGTATAAATAAAAAGTTGTAAATAATTTTTATAAAAATAAAGATTTATGCATACAAACATATTATTTTAAAAAATTGCAAGAAACTACGATCTGGGCCGAGGCGCCGGGAGCGGTGAGTGGTACGCAATACGCACACACAAGCACGAGTCGTGTAGATGTGAGTTCTGCCCATGCTCGGCGCCACATATACACGGCTCGCGCTTGTGCGTGCGTCATACAGAGCGCGAGCTGTGTGCTCGGTCTGGCATTACTGGCCTGCACTAGTGGACAACAGTCGAGCGTACTGTACATGCGTACGTACTGTGCAAGTAGTGATACAATTATTAGTGCAACTCAATATTTCTGAATATTATTGGACTATATTTAGTGGACATGAGATTTCAACGTACGAAAAAACGTTTACATATGTCCAATCGAAGACTTTGCAAGAAAGGAGAATGGTTGAAAAGGTTAGTATTTATGTCATAATCGTAAACGATTACAAGTTTTGTGTTCTGCCTCTTATTGCTATAAACAAACATACAGATCATATATATATATATGTAATTCAGGCCTTTATGCCGGGATTACGACAAACTCGTAACGAGACGCGACGGAAGATGAAATGATGTGATATCGGTTGAAATTAGCTGTGAAATTACGATCGCCGTAACGTGCCGTATAAAAAAGTGAAAAGTGATTTGATAAATTATATATATATATATATATATATATATATATATATATATATGTATATATATATATATATAATCTGTATATGTTTGTTTATAGCAATAAAATTCCGGGATTACGATGAACTTCGTAACGGAACGCGACGGAACGTGAAGTAACGTAAAACCTAAAATACATTGTATTATAATGAAGCTGATTACGATCGTCTTTACGTAACGTAACGTGAAGTGTCAAAACAACGTGACGTCAAAGCTTGACATTGGCAAGCTTTGACGTCGCATTCCGTGACGACTTGACACTTTCGACTCTTGCACGCGCTGCACTCGAGAAATATTTTACATTGAAAATTTTGTTGAAATTAAAAAAATGTATTGAATAATATATTAAAATAAATATAATATAATATAATAATATATATAATATAAATTAAAATATATATTGAATATAATATAATAGAATATTTTGACACGTCTTTGACAAAAA
Source organism: Anoplolepis gracilipes (assembly GCF_047496725.1). Lineage (NCBI taxonomy): Eukaryota > Metazoa > Arthropoda > Insecta > Hymenoptera > Formicidae > Anoplolepis > Anoplolepis gracilipes. The sequence continues at coordinate 4,250,783 of NC_132986.1, read as the reverse complement.
CCAATTTATCAAATCACTTTTCACTTTTTTATACGGCACGTTACGGCGATCGTAATTTCACAGATAATTTCAATCGGTCACATCACTTCATGTTCTGACTTCACGTCCCGTTACGTGTTCGTCGTAATTCCGGCATAAGGATCTGAAAACTTGTCGTAATCGTTTACGATTGTCGTAGACATAATGTCAGAGACGTAAGTCGACGCACAAAAATAGATGTAAATCGTATATATTCGTTGTATATTGCGTGTCGTATAATCTCTGGATCTCAATTATCTATATCTACCTAAAATCTTTGTGCGTTGATTTACATCTCCGACAGTTGTACGATCACGACAAACTTTGTGCTTAGACTCTAATTCTAAATTCAGAGAATGTTGTTCTTGTTACATTTTTTAAATATGAATATTTTTATAAATAATAAATTATACACATAATATACATATGATTCACTAATCTTTCTTTATATATAGGGCGTCCCAGACTCACCGAATCAGATGACCAAATAACCTCAGCAATCTGCTTCATCTGATTTGTGAGTCTGAGATATTCTGTATATAGATGTATAAAAACTCAATTATGTTACGTGCTCGCACGTCTCGCGATCCACTGTTATCGTCCACCTCAGTGTCAATACCAGGGTTGCTCTCTATTTAGTTTTTTAGGGCAACCTGTTTAAACCGGCTATACCCAGGGAGTCGCCGAGAGCTAAGTCTTGACCCTTTTGATAATCAGGAGATTTTTTTATTGATCGGGAACCACTACAATTGAGGCTTGATTCATAAGCTCAATAATAATATCGTCTAAATTATAAATAATGTTTTCTTTATTTTCTTCCAAAAATTGTATTAATATTTCTAGTATAGTGTCAAGTTCTTGGGAAGTATTTTGTTGTATTTCAGCGTCGGTTACTCTTGGTTTCATTGATTATCAATTTATTTGAGGCTAATATAGAGAGATAGAGATAAAAATTTTATGTTCGTTGTGTGTACGTATTGAGTATATTGTAGATATTGAAAATTTAAATTTCTATGATCAATGATTCTTAGTCACCCGGTATATAAGATGTGTATATAGGGTGGCTTTAAAGTAGGATCTTGTCTCTATTATTCAGTAATGACTATTAAGTATTATCTCAAATTATTATTTAAGAAATTTATAACTCTTATAATTAATTTGTTTAATTAATTATTATAGGGATTGATTTGGAGAGGCGAGATTAAGGACAGATTATCATCAGTTCAAGTCCTTTATAATGGAATTGGTCCGATCTTCTCAGGATGAACCAGTAAGAACAAGATGGCTGACGTCTTATAAACAAATGGGAATATTTTGTAACCAATTAAGGGTGAGTTTACGAAATTTTGGTTATAAGATATACAGGGAATACTGCATAAAATAAACCAGTTAAAGTAGTACCTTTACAGGTGCAAAATTGTGATTCATTGAATAGCAAAATTCTAAAATCGTCTTAATTTAGTCCAAGTTTTGCATAAATCTTAGTTTAGTAGTAATAAGAAGTTTTAAGGGTATTTGGGATCATTAAGTCCGAAAATAAAAAAATTCAAAATGGCGGTCAAAATGTGTAAAATTGGCTAAAAAGTGTATCCTCGAAGTTTCAAGCATATTGGAAATTTTGTTAATTATTTATTTATTTTGTAATAAAATTTTATGGTTTTTATTGTTATTATATAACGTTATTGTTAATTAATCATGAGGAGGAAAATTTGTTAGAGATTATTAATTTACAAGTAGGATAAAATAACTGAGCCAAATTCTAATTTCGTATCTCCAATAGATTCGTTATTATTTGATTTTACAAGTAATTTGTAAATTAACTTATGTAAGAAAAATAATATTTTGTAATTACAAAGGAGTCTAATTATAATAACTTGACTAAAATTTCGATGAGAAAAATATGATATTGTTTATAAATTATTGTTAGTTAACAAATAGATTGTTTATAAGTATATGTGTATGAAGGATTTTGATAATTATTTCCTGGTTTTTGAGGTCTAGTTTAATTGGTGGACTGAATTTGATCTTTCAATTTAAAATGGTGTAAGAGTGGTAAATCTACGAGGTTATATAGTCTATGGAGGAACATATGACTAAAGGTGTTGTCAGGAATATTTATTATTTTAACTAAGAAATCGGTGGTAATCTATGGATCTTCAAATAAAGAGGTAAGTACATGATTAATGGTGTTAAATGAAATATAAATCTTATTGTTTAAACAATTATTGTAGTCTGTATTGAGGAATTATATGAGGGTAGGTTAACTATACTAATTGTTATTTATAAATTTATTATGGTATTTTACGATTTATAGAATTGATATTTTATTTAGTAAGGCTTACAACTAATAAAAGAATGATAAATTCTATTATAAATATATAAAATTTATGTATTTATAGGTATGTTCGTAATTGAGTCTAGAAAAAAAATAAAAATAATTACTAAATAGTATATAAAGTCGATATTATCTTTATTGGTTGTTCTTGAAGGGGATAAAATTATCTCAATATAATTTGTTAATTACTTTGATATGAATTAATATATAATTTCGGACAAGTTATACTCATATAGTAATGAGTATGAGAAAGAATTGATTATGTTTAAATTATGTAGCAGATTTTGTGACTCATGAATACTTTGAATGGATTTTCTTATTTAATAATAAAATAATAATATGCTAAATAATAATTATAATGTGTTAAATGAAATATGTTGTTTTTTTTCGAAGAAGGGTGGGGTACAAGTAAATAAATTCACACTGGAATATGGTTAATTAGAGCCGATGCTATTATTTATTTAAAAAGTCACCGTCTCTGATGGAGAAGGAAAGTGATAGTATAAGAAGGATGCTCCTTATTTCTCATGACATCACTTATTAAGATAAGTATCGCGAATCTTCCTTTCATTTATATCGGTATATTTTCTTTTATTTATTCATATATATGTATATATTTCTATTTATTTATTCCCTTATTATAATTAGAAAAACTAATAATTAATAATTTAATATTAATCTATAAATAAAGAAAAAATTTATTGTTTTCATAAACACTTATACGTATGCTTGGAAAGATTCTTATTAATACTTTATTTGTCTTAAAAACCTTATTATGAAGATTTTTTGTTATGGTTAATTATTTAGTGAAATATAGATATATACATGTACGTTGCTAATTTTTACGTGAGTTATATCTAGAAGCTAAGGGAGGAACAGTTTATTGTATGAACAGTAATATATATATATGTGTGTACTTACAATTGTATTAACTATTACTATGTTTTATTTATTATATTATTATATATATATATATATATATATATATATATATATAATGAAATTTTTACGTATTTTATATTTGAAATAATATTATTAAATGATAGAGAAAATGCTTTAATATAGTGAAAGCAATTGCAAATAAAATGAAAAAAAAATTTTATAATAATTTTAATGATTATAAGATAAAGTAGTAATATGGTTACTAATGTGTAATTAAAATAATGTTGAATTAAAATAATATTAAGAGATAAAAGAAAAGAAAAAATATGTGTATATATATATATATATATATTTATATGTGTGTGACTTACTTTAAAGTATTTTATTGTTGTGAGTTTTTCTGTGTCTTCTCACGTGCTGTTCTTCGTGGATCAGATTCGAGGATGTCTGCGACAGAGATCTCAGGAAGAAATAGTTCAATCTGCGCCAGTGGTCCGGGCCATCCAATGAACTCGAAGGTTCTTCGGATGCTGGGGATGTCAACTGGCTCTAAAGCCTGCGGCCACTCGAAGAGTTCAACAACGATTCTTTGATTATTTTGTACGTCTATAATAAATTCTTCACTATTTCCAGTTATTTAATTAAAAGCATTAATTTGGTTTTGAAGTTGCCGTTGTTGGCGTAAAGCGGCACGTAACTGTTTGTACCTTTTACCGGCGCGGCGAGTACTAGGCATCTACTATAAATTATTGTAAATTATTTTTTATTTTGCTAAATTACCTTTTGTTAACAATCTGGATTAAATGACGCCCAGACAGCTCATCGACTAAGTCTCAGCTCTGCCTGAACTGTAACGAGGGGCACGTCACTTTGCTCTTTCCCAGGCTCGGGACTCGCTATCGCTTTATCCAGATAGAGTAAATGATAAAATTCTAATGACTTTAATATTTAGTTAATATTGTAGTAATAAATTTGTATCATATCTAATTATTTATAGTAAATGTTGGCTCTGGAATGTAGGAACACTGGATCTAACAATTCACTTGAAGTAATGCAAGAATAAGCTGGTATATTTCAAAAATCAAATTAATTTTACAAAGTTGCAAGTATATAAGTTGCTATAATAATGTTATTAATTAAAACGAGAGGTACATCCGCACTGTACCGTGATTAAAGATATCAATGGTAATATAGTATTAAATCTAAATTAATTTAAAATGAGTCGCGGAGTAGAAAAATCTTAAGATATAAAAAGACTCTACCTTGACGACACAAAGTAGTAGTCAGAAAAACTAAGTTGAATTATATTTTAGGACGCAGCGAACAAAGACTCAGAGATTCTATCACTTAGGATGACTTCTTCACGTCTACTGTTTAACTTATGATGAACGACTTATTAAGATGATGAGTGGTTAGCGACTTTTAGGTTTGAATGATGAGGAGCGACTGACTCCGTCCGCAAACTCGACTGACGTTCTGCGGTCCGTCCCCACTTTCGGGTCACCTCCCTCTAGACGTCCGGTGGATCCAAGGCTTCCCGGGTTGGCTATGTCATCCAGTGGAGATGGATTCTTGATCTTGGTGAGGGAACTCTCCGCCTTCGAAGACGTCAGAAACGGTGAGCTCTTCTTAATCTCAATTTGATATTCAACGTGAATATCAAGAGGCACGTTGTTATAATATTTAGTTTCGTCGAGTCGCTGCGTCGAGAGATATGAATAATATTCGGTTTCACTAGTCTCTTCGTCAATAGATAGGAGTAATATTCGATTTCACTAATCTCTGCGTTGATAGATAGTATTTAGTCTCGCTGAGTCTTTGTGTCAATAGATAAGTATAATATTCGATTTCATCGGGTCTCTGCGTCAAGAGATAAGAATAATATTCGATTTCACTGAGTCTTTCTCGCCGTCGCTTATTGCGTCATCATGCGAATGAAAGGTTCTTTGTATTATAAAATGATTTCGCACACTTATATTATAATTCTTTTTACAGCAAGAGAGACTTATTAATTCAAGTATAGCAAGAGTTAATATTCCTTTTTGAAATTATTATGTCTCATCATTAATATTCCTTTTCTTTTCACTTATTAATTTATGCTTTTATATTTGAATTTCTTTTAATTTTCTCTCTTGTTGTATCACATATTTCATCTTAACATATCCGCTTTTATAATAGTATCTATATGGAAGATGCAGTTTAATACTGTTATTTTAATTTATAATTCCTTTCTATCGTGATTCTCTATGGTTTTACTTTAGCATAGGAGACTAGCTCTCCTTTACATATATATGAATATATATATATATATATATATATATATATAGACATACATGTATAATACTTGTCATGTGTTATCTTTTTAGAATATTACTTTCATCCATTACACTAAGAGAAAGTCTTCCATGTAGATTTACATATTGATATATAAAATTAGCTTATTAATATTATTAAATAAATTAGCTTATATAGATTTGCATATATATATGTATCTCTTAACGCTAGTGTGCGTATGCTTTTTGAAATGTACTTTACTGAATGATATTTCTTTTTCTTTATTATTATTTTTTTTTGTTATAGTTATGAAAATGTAAGATTTATAAAGCGATTGTTAGTATGATTTAATTCTAATATAACTAATTTGCAAGTGTTTCTGTTACAATCGTTCAATTGAATTTCAATGATTCTGATATTATAGTAGTGTTTATTTCCATATATTTTAGTAGAGAGAATTTTAACTTTTACTTGAAAATTTAATATATAGTAATCTAATGATTACAATTTTTTATTTCTTTACTGATAAGGGTCAGTATTATTTTTTGGTCTAATTTTTATAAGAAGTTAATTTATTTTAAATTTATATTCATCAATGTGAATATATATAAACATATAAATATATATTTAGAATATATATATATAACTGTAAGAGACTTTGACTTTAAATTTTAATTAATATTTAATATAATATAATTGAATAACTGTGATTGTCCGATTAATTTTTATTCGTTAAGAACTATATTACTTAATTATGATTTTATATAAGCATTTAGTAATATGCCGAATTGTATATATATATATAGCGTACATTTTATAATTGAACAGTATATTTGTGTTTTTTTTGAAAATTTTATTTTTGGCGGGACGTCACAATTATATATATTTGTGTGTGTGTGTGTGTGTGTGTGTGTGTTAGTGGATTGATTATAAAACAAGATATATATATATATATATATATCTTGTTTTATAATTAGGGTGAACCATTTTAATCCATCTAGTCGAATATCTCGAAAACCAAGCCCGGGAGAGAAAAATGTTTCAGACAAAAGTTGTATGGTTTCGAGGGGGCCATAAGATGGTACCATTGGTTTGACCTTGAAAAATCATTTGAAGGTCACGTGAAGGTCACTTCAAGTTTTTTAAATGGAATACCCTATATATTTTTACATATTATTGTAGCTCATCTCGAGAGCTTTCCAAAACACTTATGACAAAGTATTTTTATTAAGTATTTTTTGAGTTATAAAGCTTCAAAATTGCAGTATTTTGACATAAAATACAAGATATCTCGTAAAATATTCATTTTTTGATTATCTTACTCTAATACTTTTATGCACAGAATAATGAGACGAATCAATTGGTGTAAAGAAAACACATAATTATGTTAAAGTAAAAATGTGTAACTGTTAGTTGCAAATTCAGATTTTTACTTTAACATAATTATGTGTTTTAATTATACTAATTGATTCATCTCGTTATTCTGTGCATAAAAGTATTAGAGTAAGATAATCAAAAAATGAATATTTTGTGAAATATCTTGTATTTTATGTCAAAATACTGTAACTTTGAAGCCTTATAACTCAAAAAATACTTTGCAATAAGTGTTTTGGAAAGCTCTCGAGATGAGCTACAAGAATATGTAAAAATATATAGGGTATTCCATTTAAAAAACTGGAAGTGACCTTCACGTGACCTTCAAATGACTTTTCAAGGTCAAACCAATGGTACCATTTTATGGCCCCCTCGAAACCATACAACTTTTGTCTGAAACATTTTTCTCTTCTGGGTTTGGTTTTCGAGATATTCGACTGGATGGATTAAAATGATCCACCCTGTATATATATATATATATATATATATATATATATTAATATATATATATATATATATATTAATATACTGATATATATATATATATATATATATATATATATATATATATGCTGATTAATACTTTACCGGACACTCTGTATATACACACATATATATATATATATATATATATATATATATGTGTATATACAGAGTGTCCGGTAAAGTATTAATCAGTATTCGTGAGCAGGTAGAGCTTATAAAATAAACAGAAAAGTCCGTTACCATTTTGCAATTTCGCAATAATTATTAAAATAAAAATTTGATATAATTTTACATAAATTACAAAATATCTCACCAAATATTCATTTTTTTATTATCTTACCTTGATACTTTTATGCATAGAATAATGAAAGAAATCAATTGGTGTAAAGAAAACATATTGTTATTTATAAATAAAATAATATAAACTTGCAACGAGCAATTACATATTTTTTTTTATTTAAACAACGATGTTTTCTTTACACAAATTGATTTATCTCATTATTCTATGCATAAAAGTATGGTAAGATAATAAAAAAAAATGAATATCTGATGAGATATTTCGTAATTTATGTAAACTTATATCAAATCTTTCTTAATTTTTTAAAATAATTATTGCAAAAATTGCAAAATGGTAAAGGACTTTTCTGTTCAGTTTATTGAGTTCTACCTGCTTACGAATGCTGATTAATTCTATATCTGACACCTTCTGTATATATACAAAGTGTCCCATATCTCGCGAACCACCTGTCAGGTGCTGGTAAAGTAGGTTAAATTGAGTAAAAAAAGTTATCTACCATTTTGCAATTTTCGCAATAAATGAGATAATAAGAGATCAGTCAATTGGCGCCCTGCAGGGGCGTAGAACGAAGAAGCCTTCTACTGTTACTTTATACTAGGCGTGCCGACGAAGCGGTGGGAGGAAACTCTTCAGGTTGTCAATGCAGAGCGTTCCTCCCATCGCTTCGACGGCGCTCCTAGTATCAAGTAACAGTGGAAGGCTTCTTCGTGCCGCGCGCTGTTGCCGGGCTCCGATTGGCTGATCTCTTATTATCTCATTTATTGCGAAAATTACAAAATGGTAGATAACTTTTTTACTCAATTTAACCTACTCTACCTGCACTTGACAAGTGGTATATATATTGTTTTATAATCAATCCACTAAAATATCTCAAAATCCGTAAGTTGAAGTCAAAAATGTTTCAGATGAAAGTTGTATGGCTGAGGAGGCCATAAGATGATACGATTGATTTGACTTTGGAGAGTTATTTCAAGGTCACGTGAAAGTCATCGTCAATTTCTTAAATAGAACTCATCATTTTTTATTACACATTCTTGTAGCTTACTTCCAAAGTTTTCCAAAATACTATAATAAATATTCTCTTATAAGGTACTTTTCAAGTTATGAGGCATTTTGGCATAAAATATAAAATATCTCGTAAAATATTAATTTTTCGATTATCTGACCATAATTTTTTGTACAAAATAATTTAGACTCTTAGAATAATTAGAATCGATTGATCTAAAGAAAACATAGATAGCTTTTGTAAAAAAATATGTAAATTGCAACTTGCAGTTACATATATAAATTTTTTTAAAGCAACTATGTGTTTTCTTTATACTAATGAATTCGTCACATTATTCTGTGCGATAAAATACAATTGATAAAAAAATGAATATTTTAGAAAATATTTTGTATTTTATGTTAAAATACTGTAACATTCAAGCCACATAACTCTAAAAGTTATGAAAAAATATTTTATCAAAGTGTTTTGGGAAACTTTCGAAGTAAGCTACAAGAATATGCAAAAAATAGGTCATTTCGTTTAAAAAATTGAAGATAACCTTTACGTGATCTTGACAACGTTATTCAAAATCATAGCATAGCAATGTAATACACCGCATAAAATTACATACAATTTTTGTGTGAAACATTTTTCTGTAAAAATACTTTATTTTCGAGATGTTTAACCGTTTTAAAACCCTTAGGCTACCCTGTATATGTATACATTTATACATACATGTATACATACATAAAAAATTGTAAAATAATAATCTCTGAAAAATAATACTACAGTCCTTTGTTTATCTTGATGTTCGACATTTTTTTTCTAGTATATTTGTTTGTAGTGCTAGAGGCGGTCTATTCGTGAGCTGGCTGCTTTATATCAGATGCGGTTTGCATGAGCGCTCTGTTTATTAAAAAATATCCCAGAGGCGATTACTTCGTGTGCTGGTTTTAGTAGAAAACATGCCAGAGGCGATTACTTCGTGTGCTGGTTGTAGTAAATTTTTAGTAACAGATAGATGTAAATAAAGGACTGTACTTATTTTTCAGAGATTTTATTATTTCTTAAATTATACAGGGTGATTCATTTTAATTTCAACAGAAAAATATTTCGAAAATATGCAATTTTACAAAATACTTATATATTTACAAAATAATTTATATATTTTTGCGGGCGACAATTATTAAAGGCTCAAGAGGTAAATGACTTCAGAAACATAGAGGTTTGTAAAGGTACTAGCGATGAATCCATCAATTTTAAAAAATCGGATGTTACTTCCGTAACATTATTTTCCGATATGATGGATTTAGAATTTAGTACCCAAACAAAGCAATGCCTGGAGTCAATAACATTAAATATAAGTAAACATGAAAAAATTTATCAAAGTAGCAATTATAACGATAATGACTCTCTGAATATAAATTGTATCCAAGAAAGCATGCCTAAAAGTTGTTGCATGGTCGACTTTGTTACTCAAAATATCAACGAATCCATTGGAGAATCAGTGGTATCACTGTCTGAAATGATGGATTCGGAAATTGATACTAAAGTAACGAAAAGTCAAAAAAATAAAGGACAAAATAAAATTATATACGATGAAAATGTCGATCTTTGTAAAGATAACAATAATTTCGTTATCGAAAATGGCCCTCTGGATATGAATCATATCCAGTGTCACGTCCAGCGCCTCTGCTTGACACCAGTCGCCGTCCATTGACTCCGTACGCCACCTGTTAAGTAGAGATAGTAAGCGTTAAGCACCTATAAAAATTTTTTTCTTTTTCTTCTTATATATATACATATAGTTATTATCAAAAATAGATTAAGCCGATAAATACCTTTTTATTATGTTTCCGGCTAGAGCATTTTTTTTTCCTTTTTTTGTTTTATCCCCATCACTGGTTCTCCCCTATCACCTACCTAAAAATAAAGGAAAATAATTAATTAGTTGTCCAATGAAAATTCTTACCTATTTTCCGGCCACCCGGTATATCATCTTCTGGTCCGCATCCTCAGCACCTGAAAAAGGGAAGAGAAATGGCCTACCAAATCGGTCGAACATCTTAGTTTTATTATAATTACCCTATTTAGTTTTGTCACTCTAGTTGCAGTACCTGAAAAATAAAAAGGAAACATAATATTAAGTACGCGTCAATAAAATAGCATAAATTAAGTAATAGCGATAATATAAGTAAATGTTCACTCCACCTCGCCGTCATCACTCTTACTAAACACAAATATACATGTACACATCACCATAGACACACGCATCGAGAATTAACCACCACCCGGTATAACAAAAATATAAAGAAAATCTATATAACAAGCTAAAATCTCGCAAAGAAAGAGATCATAACTGCGAATAAGCGGAAATACAATTCCCGACACATGTTCACCTTAATAAATTGACATCCGGTATATAAACTAACATTGTCATATTATCCAAACATTAGTATAAAATAGTGTTTAACAACCGACCGATTCATTTGGTTAAATTCCTAATAGGTGACTATTGTTAAAATTATATAACAATAGTCGCCTAATATACTCAGTGATACAAAAGTGCGCACGTTATAAACTTATCATCTACACAATGTTTAATCAGTAGCTGACTATTATAGACATATTATCCACCCAATAACACGCAAATACACACACCCTATAAATAATTTATATACATAGTGACGCATTAATACGCACAAACGACGCATTCTCAATAAACATTATAAACTTATTACAGACATACTCATACATTAACATACGCATAATCAGTGTATCATATACATGGTAACACAATAGTTTCGGATCTTGTAGCTAATTCATACATATTCCATATGAATTATTTAAATTACACACTCAATCTATCACAATATAAACTTGTCTTAAATTTATGCATTTATACACACTTACACACTCCTCATCCATTCATTGTAAATATATCACGGCATATTATATGTGCATTTATACCACTATTACTTATGTATATATATAAACTTTTACTACTAGTTATAATGATATACATACATATATATAATAGCGAGTTTAACGTCTGTAGACTAATTTAGACCTTGTAATCCACGAATAACATTATGCGACATCATAGATAATTGTTAATTAATAAGATAATTAGCGAAATGCTCTCATATCTCTACAATTATCTAAGTACAACGCTATAATACAATGCGGCGATAAGTAAATAATCAGATAAGTTATCGTAATGCTAGTAATAATTGCGATATATCTAGAAATAACGATATAAATATTATATTATAATGCTAGTCCCGAAACTTCTAGAACATTCAGGAACCGCCGGATCACGTAAAAATTTCGGACAAACATCGTGACTGCTTACTATTGCCCGGCGCGTGATAAACCCGTGACAAACAAGCGTGACCAGGATCGGACCACGTTGCGCGCGTTACAATTCAGAAGGTGGGGGCCCTCAGCGACCACGGATATATAAACGGGAGCACAGTGCGCTCAACATTGTGTATTCGGCTTTCGCCCCGACAGTAAAATCAGTTTGTACGGTTCGTTCTGACAATTCAGTTTTCGCTCAGTCAGTATTCAATCAGCAGTCAGTATTCGATCAGTTAGACAGTTTACCTAGTGTTCATACTCGATTCATACAGTACTCAGTAAATTCACTGTACGTACAGTCATTCATACGATTTAATAATCGGTTATCTTTATAGCATTCGATCATACATACGCTCTTGCAAATCTTCACACAGTGTAATTAATATTATATCTTCGAATCAGTGGTTTTAGTGTATTACTCGGTATTATTCACACAAAATCATTAACTCAGAGAGACTTCGAGACTAGCATATCGCGAATACTATTAATTAGCTTTCAGTTCTTGCGTTTACTGTCGTATAAATTTATTCTTGATTAATTGTTTCCACTGTCACTATTATATTTCCTTTCTCTTTTTCGATTTTCGGCGCCCACAATACATATCGAATTCTATCTATCACCTTCAAAGACATTTTATCTTAATTTTCATTCGCAGTAAATTATCTCTATCAACAATATAAGCGTTATATCTTTTTTTCTCCAGACAATCAGATTATTATTAATGCCGCTATCTATAATATTGTTTAAGCGTCCGAAACCTGTCCGCGCGTGAAATTATAGTCAAAGAAAAGTTCTATTAACTAATGTTGTAATCCTAATAATATTGTAGATCCACATTCTCGTATATACCCGCGTGACAATGTGTTCCCCAGTGGTTCCTGTAACACATAATAATTTAGTGAAGTGAGTACGTTGTCGTTTTTATTAAGATATATTCGTGTGATCATTAATTATATTGTTTACGTGTAATTTACTCGAAATATACATACCTGTGTCAGTTCGCGGCCCCTGTCCATTCCGGGCGTCGGTCATCTTCTCGGTGTCAATTCTTCTCGCCGTTAATCTCTCGTGTCCACACCTGTAAATATAGAGACAAGCTTTCTATTCTAATTTTAATACTGAAATTATCGGGCAAATTAGTGCTACTTATCTGACGAGGTCATCTTTTCTTCACGCCTACGTCGGGCTCTCTCTTTCATCCTGCGGCGACGCGCGCCTCTCCCAGGGCGTTCCGGTTATCCTTGCGACGGTGCGGCGTTCTTGTATTCCTTATAGCTTCTTCTTTTATTTTTTTTTTTCTTTTTCCATATCCGCTCACCAGTGGCAAGGTCCGCGACGTCCGCCTTGACATACCTAGAGCCTCAGATATCTGTAACATATAATTGAAGAGATTAATATTTTATTCGGACGTCTTCATAGGGAGTGTCATTTGACAGAGAGCGATAACCATCCTTACCTACACCGTAGTGCGCCTCCTCCAGGGCGATCTACATCCTTCCTACGTAGTGCGCCTCTTTCAGGGCAACTCTAGGTCCCTTCTAGCAGTGCGCCTCTTTCAGGGCTGCTCTGCCTTTATCCCTCGTAGTGCGCCTCCTTCAGGGCTGGACTACCTCTATCTACGTCGCACGCCTCTCTCAGGACGAATGACTCTCATTTCCGAGGAGCGCCTCTTTCAGGGCATTCCGCCTCCTAGAGTGCAGCGCGCCTCTTTCAGGGCGATCTGCCTCCTCTCAGTCCACGAACCACGCCTCTCTCAGGGCGTCTCTCACAATTCTTCCGATCGCTCTTTTTGGTCTGAAATATAAAATAAATATTAAATTAAAATAAACTCATTAAGGCTCACCCTGTCGCCGCAACCCGTCAGATAAGGTCAAGTCAACTCGTTTAGCAATTTACGTTAACGCGTATGTTTTTTTCTTTTTTTTTTCTTTCTTTTTTCTTTTTCATCACTCGCGTTACTATTACTAACCCCTGTCTATATCCCTCCGCGTATTCAACCATGGCGTTGATTATAATTTCGCTTACCTCCTTAGCTGCATCATAGGTCGGTCACGTCGAGCAGGGCGTGCTCATCAATTGAAGCGCCTCATCCGGTCACTATACCAAGGCGGCTCTTATCTAACGGTCCGAACGGCCGCGTCTCTACCAGATAGTCAGAACCCAGCATCCATCGGTACTTCACATACCCTCCACCGGGAAACCGTCAGCTTCTGACCCGTTCCACGACGCTGTCACTCCACCAGCATCTAGTAACGGGGCCGTCGCTTCCTCATATAGGCCCTTACCGCCTATTGAATACCGTCCGTGGCCCGTGCCCCCACCGTTGATAGACTTCGGGATTACGCAACCGAGGATCATTTCCTCCCAGCCTTTCTTCGGGCGAGTATGCATCCTGCCGGCCGCTGAAGCACCTATCAATTCGCCTCCCGATACTCGTCCGTGATTTAGTTGTCTAATCGTCTTGTAAAATATAATAAAATATTACTGTACATATATGTTGAGTATAAAATAATGATAAATACATAAAAATTAATACACGTAAACAATCTGTACTCATTGTCTACTCACTTCACATTCTCCCCATTATCCATTACGTCCCGACCGCTAGCTTCCGGTGCACCGTTACGCTGATCGTGACAGGTTTACCGCTCGGCCACCGCGATCCGCATACACCAACCACCGCAACCGCACCTCGCTCGCGATCCAGGACGTAACAAGTAGTTTAATACATATAAAGACACAAGAGCACTGACGATACTCAAATAAAATACATCTATCAGTATTCATATGTGACGTCCCACCAAAAATAAAATTTTCAAAAACACAAATATACTGTTCAATTAAAAAATGTACGCTATATATATATATATATATATATATATACAATTCGGCATATTACCAAATGCTTGCTTATACAAAATCATAATTAAGTAATATTGTTTTTAATATAAAAATTAATCATACAATTATAGTTATTCAATTATATTATATTAAGTATTAATTAAAAATTAAAGTCAAAGTCTCTTACGGTTATATATATATATATATATATATATATATATATATATATATTCTAAATATATATATTTTTATATATTCATATTGATAAATATAAATTTTAAACAAATTAACTTTTCACAAAAATTAGACCAAATTTATCAAACTAGATATAAAAATCACCTATTCTCAAAAGGACAATCAGTAGTTAAATACATATAAAAACGACGCACTGACGATACTCGAATAAAATACATCTATCCGTATACATATATATATAAAACATATATATATATATATATATATATATATATATATATATATATATGTACAAAATATATAAATACTGCCGATATTAATTCGCGTCCACTAAAAAAGTAAATTTATATGGAAGATTTATTTTTTTTACAAAGCAATGGTTGTTAGAATTAAAATTAAAAATCACCTTATATATATATCTTATATACTGGGTGTCAAAAGGGTATTATTAAAATTAAAATTAAATATTTGCTCAAGAGTGTCACGTCTCGCGATCCACTGTTATCGTCCACCTCAGTGTCAATACCAGGGTTGCTCTCTATTTAGTTTTTTAGGGCAACCTGTTTAAACCGGCTATACCCAGGGAGTCGCCGAGAGCTAAGTCTTGACCCTTTTGATAATCAGGAAATTTTCTTTTACTGGTCAGGAACCACTACAATTGAGGCTTGGTTCATAAGCTCAATGATAATATCGTCTAAATTATAAATAATGTTTTCTTTATTTTCTTCCAAAAATTGTATTAATATTTCTAGTATAGTGTCAGGTTCTTGGGAAGTATTCTGTTGTATTTCAGCGTCGGTTACTTGTGGTTTCATTAATTATTAATTTATTTGAGGCTAATATAGAGAGATAGAGATAAAAATTTAATCTTTGTTGTGTGCACGTATTGAGTATATTGTAGATATTGAAATTTTAAATTTTTATAATCAATGATTCTTAGACACTCGGTATATAAGATGTGTATATAAGGTGGCTTTAAAGTAGGATTTTTGTCTCTATTATTCAGTAGTGACTGTTAAGTATTATACCTATTATTTAAGAAATTTTATAACTCTTATAATTAATTTATTTAATTAATTATTGTAGGGACTGATTAGGAGAGGCGAGATTAAGGACAGATTGTCACTAGTTCAAGTCCTTTATAATGGAATTGGTCCGGTCTTCCCAGGATGAACCAGTAAGAACAAGATGGCTGACGTCTTATAAACAAATAGAAATATTTGATAATCGATTAGGGGTGAATTTACGAAATTTTGGTTATAAGATATACAGGGAATACTGCATAAAATAAACTAGTTAAATTTGTACCTTTACAGGTGCAAAATCGTGATCTATTGAATAGCAAAATTCTAAAGTTGTCTTAGTTTAGTAGTAATAAGAAGTTTTAAGGGTATTTGGGATCATTAGGTCCGGAAATAAAAAAAAATCAAAATGGCGGCCAAAATGTGTAAAATTGGCTAAAAAGTGTATCCTCAAAAATTCAAGCAAATTAGAAATTTTGTTAATTATATACTTATTTTGTAATAAAATTTTGTGGTTTTTTATTGTTATTATATAACGTTAGTGTTAATTAATCATGAGGAGAAAATTTGTTAGAGATTATTAATTTATAAGTAGGATAGAATAACTGAGAAAAAATTCTAATTTCGTATCTCCAATAGATTCGTTATTATTTGATTTTACAAGTAATTTGTAAATTAACTTATGTAAGAAAAATAATTTTTTGTAATTATAAAGGAGTCTAATTATAATGACTTGACTAAAATTTCGATCAGAAAAAATATGATATTGTTTATAAATTATTGTTAGTCAAATGGATTGTTTATAAGTATATATGTATGGAGGGTTTTAATAATTACCCTAATATGCAAATATATATTAAAATTATTATCTTAGTATGTCACTTGATTATTTATTTATAAACAAATTGACTCGGTTTTATTATAAATTGAGAAAAAAGGGGATGAAAATTTGGTTCGGGGGTTGTTGTTAAGAGTGTCCAAATATGGGGTTCTGGCACCTTTATTTTTTATGTTTTTAGGGGAGTGAGAGGTTTTTTGTTATGCGTCTCTGCGAATGTCGCGGAAACTGCCGCTGAACATATATATATATATATATATATGTCCAAGGGTGCTTTTGACGACACCAAGTTTTCTGTCAGTTTTCTTTTTTATTTTACTGTTATAAAAGGTCTTGTGATAATGGGATTTCTGTTATGGAGTATTTACTTTGTTGGGAAGTAATAATAAGGTTAAAATTGATTATATATATATATATATATATATTTTATAAATTAAAATCTAAAAGGTCGTTTTGATAAGTATATATATATATGTAAATGTGAGTATATATATGTGTTAAAGGGTATACATAGAATTTTAATATTTATTTTCTGGTTCTTCAGGTCGAGTTTAATTGGTGGACTAAATTTGATCTTTCAATTTAAAATGGTGTAAGGGTGGTAAATATAAAGTTATATAGTCTATGGCTTATGGAGGAACATATGACTTAAGGTGTCGGAAATATTTATTATTTTAACAAAGAAATCGACGGTAATTTATGGATCTTCAAATAAGGAGGTAAGGTTTATGATTAATGGTTTTAAATGAAATATAAATTTTATTATTTAAACAATTATTGTAGCCTGTATTGAGGAATTATATGAGGGTAGGTTAACTATACTAATTGTTATTTATAAATTTATTATGATATTTTACGATTGATAGAATTGATATTTTATTTAGTAAGGCTTACTAATAAGAAAATGATAAATTCTATTATAAATATATAAAATTTATGTATTTATAGGTATGTTCGTAATTGAGTCTAGTGAAAGGAAAAAAAATAATTACTAAATAATATATAAAGTCGAGAGTATAATAAACATTGATATATATATTATCTTTATTGGTTGTTCTTGAAGGGGATAAAATTATCTCAATATAATTTGTTAATTATTATGATATGAATTAATATATAATTTTGGACAAGTTATACTCGTATAGTAATGAGTATGAGAAAGAACTGATTGTTTTTAATTACGTAGGAGATTTTGTGACTCATGAATACTTTGAATGGATTTTTTTATTTAATAATAAAATAATAATAATGTGCTAATGAAATATGTTTTTTTTTTCAAGGGAAGATGGCGTACAAATAAATGAATTCACACTGGAATATGGTTAATTAAAGTACTATTATTTATTTAAAACGTCATCGTCTCTGATGGAGAAGGAAAGTGATAGTATAAGAAGGATACTCCTTATTTCTCATGACATCATTTATTAAGATAAGTATCGCGAATCTTCCTTTCATTTATATATATATATATATTTCTATTTATTTATTCTCTTATTATAATTAGAAAAACTAATAATTAATAATTTAATATTAATCTATAAATAAAGATAAAATTTATTGTTTTCATAAATACTTATACGTATGCTTGGAAAGATTCTTATTAATACTTTATTTGTCTTAAAACCTTATTATGAAAATTTATTGTTATGGTTAATTATTTAGTGAAATATATGTATATATGTATACGTTGCTCCCCCCCTTTATATTTTTTTTTTCGTGAGTTATATCTAGGACCTAAAGGTGGAACAGCTTATTGCATGAACAGTAATATATATATATATATATATATATATATATATATATATGTGTACTTACAATTGTATTACTATTACTATGTTTTTATTTATTATATTATATTATATATATATATATATATATAATGAAATTTTTACGTATTCTACATTTGAAATAATATTATTAAATGATAGAGAAAATGCTTTAATATAGTGAAAACAATTGCAAATAAAATGAAAAAAAAAAAAAAAAAAAATTTTATTTATATTTTTATTATATTTTTTTTATAATTTTAATGATATAAAGATAAAGAAGTAATATGATTACTAACGTGCATTTAAAATGATGTTGAATTAAAATAATATTAAGCGATATAAAAAAAAATTATAAATATATATATATATATATTTATATATATATGTGTGACTTACTTTAATAATATTTTATTGTTGTGAATTTTCCTGTGTCTTTTCGCGTGCTGTTCTTCGTGGATCAGCTTCGGGGATGTCTGCGACAGAGATCTCAGGAAGAAATAGTTCAATCTGCGCCAGTGGTCCAGGCCATCCAATGAACTCGAAGGTTCTTCGGGTGCTGACAATTTTAACTGGCTCTAAAGCTTGCGGCCACTCAAAGAGTTCAACAACGATCCTTTGATTATTTGGTATATCTATAGTAAGTTCTTCACTAATTCCAGTTATTTGATTAAAAGCATTAATTTGTTTTTGAAGTTGCCGTTGTCGGCGTAAAGCGGCGCGTAACTATTTGTACCTTTTACCGGTGCGGCGAGTACCAAGCATCTACTATAAATTATCGTAAATTATTTTTTATTTTGCTAAATTAACTTTTGTTAATAATCTGGATTAAACGACGCCCAGACAGCTCATCGACTAAGTCTCAGCTCTGCCTGAATTGTAACGAGGGGCACGTCACTTTGCTCTTTCCCAGGCTAGGGACTCGTTATCGCTTTATCCAGATAGAGTAAATGATAAAATTCTAATGGCTTTGATATTTTAGTTAATATTGTAGTAATAATTTGTATAATATCTAATTGTTTATAGTAAATGTTGGCTCGGGAATGTAGGAACACTGGATCTAACAATTTACTTAAAGTAATGCAAGAATAAGCTGGTATATTTCAAATATCAAAATAATTTTACAAAGTTGCAAGTATATAAGTTGCTATAATAATGTTATTAATTAACACGAGAGGTACATCCGCACTGTACTGAGATTAAAGGTATCAATGGTAATATAGTATTAAATCTAAGTTAATTTAATATGAGTCGCGGAGTAGAAAAATCTTAAAATATTAAAAAACTCTACCTTGACGACACAAAGTAGTAGTCAGAAAAGCTAAGTTGAATTATATTTTAGGACGCAGCGAACAAAGACTCAGAGATTCTACAACTTAGGATGACTTCTTCACGACTCCTAAATTACGACTGCTCAGCAGTCCATACGCTCAACTGACTCCTTAGGTTCGTCCCCACTCTCAACCTCTCCTTCCACTAGTTATCAGAAGGACTCAAGTTCCTTCTGGTTGGTTGATCTTGTTCGTATGGAGATGGACTTTGGTTTGGAGAGGGAAGTCTCCTCCTCTGGAGTTATTGGAACCGAGTGAGTTCTTCGATATCAATTTCGATAAGATTATACGAACTTTATAATCAAGTATCCATTGTTATATTTCGAGGAAGCTCTCGCGATTATACTCAACCGATTTCTTTATAATCACTTGCTTCAACTGAAATGGTAATCAAGTATCGGTTTATTAGATTAAGAAGAAGCTTCTTCGCTGATCGTCAGGATGTTTAGGCTACTTGATTATATGTGATTTCACGAGACACTTTGTGTCGCTGTTACCGCGTGCATCATATTAATTATCAATTTTTCATACCACGCTAAGACTTATTCGTATTGCAGCGAGAGAGATTTAATGACTATTATTGTTATATATAATTTATTCCTCAACATAATATTACTTATAAGAATTTTGAATACTTTCTCTCTCGTTGCATCACATTTGTCTTATTGATTAATTTTACATGTTTGAAAATATTTATATGGGAGACTATATTCTTATTTCTAGTATATTTTATTGATTTTATTTTGACATATGGTGCTTTTGTTTTTCTAATATTGATTTTATTCAGCTGCGAAAGTTAACTCTTGTGACGTCCCGCCAAAAATAAAATTTTCAAAAAACCCAAATATACTGTTCAATTATAAAATGTACGCTATATATATATACAATTCGGCATATTACCAAATGCTTGCTTATACAAAATCATAATTAAGTAATATTGTCCTTAATGAATATAAAAATTAATCATACAATCATAGTTATTTAATTATATTATATTAAGTATTAATTAAAAATTAAAGTCAAAGTCTCTTACGGTTATATATATATATATATATATATATATATATATATATTCTAAATATATATATTTTTATATATTCATATTGATAAATATAAATTTTAAACAAATTAACTTTTCACAAAAATTAGACCAAACTTATCAAACTAGATGTAAAAATCACCTATTCTCAAAAGGGTCAAGAACGATTTTCGAATGGGTGAAGGACGGCGATGAATAGGTCAAGAACAGATCAAGCACAGGTCAGAACAGGTCAAGAACAGGTCAGAACAGGACAAGAACAGGTCAAGAACTGGTCAGAACAGGTCAGAACAGGTCAAGAACAGGTCAGAACAGGCCAAGAACAGGCCAAGAACAGGTCAAAAACAGGTCAAGAACAGGTAAAAAACAGGTCAAGAACAGGTCAGAACGGGCCAAGAACAGGTCAAGAACAGGTCAAGAACAGGTCAGAACAGGTCAAGAACAGGTCAAGAACAGGTCAGAACAGGTCAAGAACAGGTCAGAACAAATCAAGAACAGGTCAGAACAGATCAAGAACAGGTCAAAAACAGGTCAAGAACAGGTCAAAAACAGGTCAAGAACAGGTCAAGAACAGGTCAGAACAGGTCAAGAACAGGTCAAGAACGGCTATTAAAGGCGATAAACGAAAATGAGTGAAAAAAATGTGAACAACAAACGGACATCGAGGAAAACTGACAAAGCAAAGAATCAACATAGTTTGGAAAGACGACAGTTGGTGAACGAACTGCATGCGCCAGCGAGAAAAAATTTTCCCCGAAGACACGTCATAGTGCGAGGATACGATGATCTGTGGCAAGCCGACATCGTCGATATGCGTCCGTATTCTCGTTTCAACAAAGGTTACCACTACATACTCACCGTCATCGATGTGTTGAGCAAGTATGCATGGGCTACACCACTCAAGAGTAAAGGTGGAAGGGAGACGGCTGATGCAATCGCCAAAATAATTCGAGATAGCAAGAGATGCCCGAAAAACATACAAACTGATAACGGGAAGGAATTTTACAATACCGATGTGCAACGGCTTATACGGAAACATAACATTAATCACTATTCCACATATTCGGTATTGAAGGCGTCTGTCGTCGAGCGATTCAATCGCACACTGAAGAACGACATGTGGAAGATGTTTACGCTGAACGGAACTTACAAGTGGATCGACGCGCTATCCCGACTCGTTGCAGAATATAACGCGCGAAAACATCGCACTATCAATATGAGACCTATCGATGTTACTCCCACGATCGCTGATAGACTTTTAAATACTGTATACAACAGTATAAAAATTGCTGCTCCTGCAAAGTTTAAAGTAGGTGACCTGGTACGCGTTAGCAAATACAAAAAACTTTTCGAAAAGGGTTACACGCCAAATTGGACAACCGAGGTGTTTAAGATTATTAAAGTGCAACATACTAATCCCATAACATATCTACTCGAGGATTATCGCAAAAAATCTATCGCTGGAACATTTTACGAGCACGAATTGCATCGCGCGAATTATCCAGATGTGTATCTCGTGGAGAAAGTACTGCGCAGGAGGGGTGACGAGATTTACGTGAAATGGTTGGGATTTGATAGCTCGCACAATTCTTGGGTACATAAGGATCATGTAATTTAATTTTATAAGAAATACAATGTATTCAATATAAAAAATATATGAAATATTTGAAATATACAAAATCTTTATTAATAGATCCTTTCCAATAGTCATTACAATATATAAAATATGAAATATACATACAAGAAAAAAAAATCACACACACACACACACACACACACATTATATTTTATAAAGATATCTTATAATGTCCCCACGGTAACGTATCAATAGTTGTAGGTACGATATACCGCTTGTCGTCGTATGGACTTAGAGCAATTTTTGTTTCGCGAATGGTGTATACCTTGTGTAATTTTGATCTTATACACGATTGACTACGAGTTATTTCAATCTCTTCGTTCAAACACCGCGTGTAATCGTCAAACGTTATCGTTCTCGCAACAACGTTACTCTTGACGCCTTTTACCTTTTTCGTATCCTTCTTACCATCCACGCGCAACGCATACATTTTTGCTCTAAGCCCGACAAATTCAATCATTATGGTACTGTTGTTTTCATCCTTCATTAGACCCGGTACCTTTTTATTCACGAGCGGTATACCGTACGCATTGTCTATTGCATAGTCGCTCGTATCAAATCTGCTGATGTCGCGTTTCATATTCTCGTACACATCGTCGCACTTAATGTGATATATAAGACTATCCGTATCAGTGTACATGACTTTGCATCTCTCCCGATACATTGGTACCATATAATCGTGGTGAAATTCGTACAAACATGTCTTGGATATATCGAGAATACACATACCTACGTAAATTGGTTTGTAGAATTTCACCTCGAGTTTACGTAATTCTACAGCGATTAGATTTTCTGAAAAATGCTTCTGCTATGAAAATTTGGTTTTGCAATCAATGTCTCTACGCCGTACCTTCCGTCCCATTTTGTTAAAAGTTTAACATCTACGCGATTGCGCACATTTTCCATCGTTTTGCCAAACACTGCATTATTCATTAGTTTGTACAAATTTTTTTCAAAATCATTTTTTGCTAGTGTTCTAAATTTTGTGTTGAGTTCTATATAAGTACGGAGCCACGGAGATTGAGTGAATTGTAATATACGATGAATTTTTGTAACATGAAGACCGTGACGTGAACATTGCTGCAGGTTGCGGTAGTGTATCACGTAACGCTTCTTATCGTATACGGTTGCGAGGAGCTTGCCCTCGCGCTTGCCGGGTGGTTTGTCGTGTGTCGGACAAAACGGTAGATCAGTGTGCGAATCGTGAAGATGCTGCGGATACTCGAGATCGACTTCGAGGATGTAGCCTGTAGACGAATCGAGCGCGATCGATGATACATCAAAATTGGAAACATTATCGACCCACTGAAAATCGGCGTAGGGCAATGACGAGGTTCGATGTGATTATAATTTATAACCGCACCAGTCAAGATGCGGCTCTCAAACGCCGTATCAATCTCTCGCCATATGAGTCTCGCCGAGTTATTTTTACTACTATAATCACCACCACTGGGTATAAACTGTCTCTGCAATCGAGTTTTTGCACCCTCGAGTCGCGCAATTCTTGTCACCAAAGATTGTCTATTTCCGATTGAGAGTCGCGGACGCTTGACACGGCTGCGTTCTTCAAGCTCTTCGATAAACTCCTCGCAATGCTGCAGCCATCCAAAATATTCACCCAATGTGGTGACTTGGTGGGAACGCTCCAACAAGTCGCGTTCTTTCTGCTGCACGTTTTCCATTTTTTCTCTCTCTATTTTTGTGTACAAATATAACACATATTACGCGACATTATTATATGTAATAAAATTTGACAGCTACTGCACCATCGCATATCCACCTCATCGGGCGATGTAACTTTATGTCTCCGTATTTCGTATATTAATCCGATGTCATCTCGAAAGGTGTCCATACACGAAGCACAGAGAGCTAGAGCACCACCCGTTGAATAATAAAAGTGTATGGCGCAAATCTTACGTTGATTATGCGCACGGAGTTGTTCATTTTCTACTACGTTGTCGTCAAAATCGGTATTACTGCAATCACTAATATAATTACTATCGTCCGACAACGCATGCTCTTCGTCTGACGACTCGTCTATTATCGCTTCGAAATTAATATTTTCCATTTATTCACTATTCACTGTCACTAACAATTCTAATGCCTGATAGTAATCACTTAAATTTTTTTTTGTTTTTCCACAGTTTCCTCTATGCCTTTTCAAATCGTACTATGGTTTGACGGGGCTCTCATTCTTCTTATATTTCGCCTAATGCTGTCTTAACACATCCTACCGAACGTCAACGCTTTTGCATCTATAAAACGTTCCGACATGTTCGTCGCAGCGTCGGCCAAAATTTCTATTGTTTTCCCACGACTTTTATACCTTCTAAAATGTCCCCCGGCTATAAATCAACCACAAAGATAAACACCTTGCAGTTGCAGTTCTTTCCCTAAAAATTCGGAAGATGTTTCGCTCCAGTTTTATGGGAGATTTTCCGCGAGGGTGCAAAGCTGCCGAACGCAGGCGCTTAAAATCTCTTTTTCCATAATATTCTAATGGTCATAAAATGATCATAAAAATTAGAAAAAAAGAAAAAAAAACACTTTTATAGTTTCTAAAATGTCCCCCGGCTATAAATCAACCACAAAGATAAACACCTTGCAGTTGCAGTTCTTTCCCTAAAAATTCGGAAGATGTTTCGCTCCAGTTTTATGGGAGATTTTCCGCGAGGGTGCAAAGCTGCCGAACGCCGGCGCTTAAAATCTCTTTTTCCATAATATTCTAATGGTCATAAAATGATCATAAAAATTAGAAAAAAAGAAAAAAAAACACTTTTATAGTTTCTAAAATGTCCCCCGGCTATAAATCAACCACAAAGATAAACACCTTGCAGTTGCAGTTCTTTCCTTAAAAATTCGGAAGATATTTCGCTCCAGTTTTATGGGAGATTTTCCGCGAGAGTGCAAAGCTGCCGAACGTCGGCGCTTAAAATCTCTTTTTCCATAATATTCTAATGGTCATAAAATGATCATAAAAATTAGAAAAAAAGAAAAAAACACTTTTATGGTTTCTAAAATGTCCCCCGGCTATAAATCAACCACAAAGATAAACACCTTGCAGTTGCAGTTCTTTCCCTAAAAATTATGGAAGATGTTTTGCTCCAGTTTTATGGGAGATTTTCCGCGAGGGTTCAAAGCTGTCGAACGTCGGCGCTTAAAATCCTAATGATATAATGACCATAAAATGATCATAAAACTAGAAAAAAAACAATTTTATGACTTCTAAAATGCCCCCGGCTATAAAATCAACCGCAAAGATAAACATCTACTTTCGAACGTGTGTAGGACCCTTCCCCCCCCACCCCTCCACCCCCTTTCCCTAACATCAGACCCCTCGCGCCTCCCAGATACCCCCGCCCCCGCACCCCCCTCAGCGCCCCATGGCTTAGAATCCCCACTATAACACTACTAGTGACAGTGGAAACAATTAATCAAGAATAAATTTATACGACAATAAATGCAAAAAACTGAAAGCTAATTAATAGTATTTACGATATGCTAGTCTCGAAGTCTCTTTGAGTTAATGATTTTGTGTGAATAGTACCGAGTAATGAACTAGAAAACACTGATTCCAAGATATAATATTAATTACACTGTGTGAAAATTTGTAAGAGCGTATGTATGATCGAATGCTATAAAGATAACCGATTATTAAATCGTATGAATGAGTGTCTGTACGTACAGTGAATTTACTGAGTACTGTAAGAATCGAGTATGAATACTGGGTAACCGTCTAATTGATCGAATATTGACTGCTGATCGAATACTGACTATGCGAAAACTGAATTGTCAGAACGAACCGTACAACTGATTGTACTGTCGGGGCGAAAGCCGAATACTCAATATGATCTGAACTGTCTGGGTGAGAACTGAATACTCTATATGATCTGAACTGTCTGGGCGAGAACTGAATACTCTAATAATGAGCGCACAGTGCTCCCGTTTATATACCCGTGGTCGCTGAGGGCTCCCACCTTCTGAATTGTAGCGCGCGCAACGTGGTCCGATCCTGGCCACGCTTGTTTGTCACGGGTATCACGCGCCGGGCAATAGTAAGCGGTCACGGTGTTTGTCCGAAATTTTCACGTGATCCGGCGGTTCCTGAATGTTCTAGAAGCTTTGGGACTAGCATTATAATATAATATTTTTATCGTTATTTCTAGATATATCGCAATTATTACTAGCGTTACGATAACTTATCTGATTAATTACTTATCGCCGCATTGTATTATAGCGTTGTACTTAGATAATTGTAGAGATATGAGAGCATTTCGATAATTATCTTATTAATTAACAATTATCTATGATGTCGCATAATGTTATTCGTGGATTACGAGGTCTAAATTAGTCTAAATTAGACGTTAAACTCGCTATTATATAACTATATGTATGTATATTATTATAACTAGTAGTAATAAGTAATAATGGTATAAATGCACATGTCATATGCCGTGATATATGTACAATGAATGGATGAGGAATGTGTAAGTGTGTATAAATGCATAAATTTATGACAAGTTTATATTGTGAGAGATTGAGTGTGTAATTTAAATAATGCGCATGGAATATGTATGAATTAGCTATAAGATCCGAAACTATTGTGTTACCATGTATATGATACATTGATTATGCGTATGTTAATATATGAATATGCCTGTAATAAGTTTATAATAGGTTTATTGAGAGTGCTTCGTTTGTGCGTACTAATGCGTCACTATGTATATAAATTATTCATAGAGTGTGTGTATTTGCGTGTTACTGGGTGGATAATATGTCTATAATAGTCAAATACTGATTAAACATTGTGTAGATGATAAGTTTATAACGCGCGTACTTTTGTATCACCGGGTATATTAGGTGACTATTGTTATATAATTTTACGATGTGTTTATTAAGGAGCGTGTATCTATGTAATTATTTCTGGGTGTTCATTATGCGTTTATACTTGGTTTATGTAGTGTATGATGTGTGTATTATTGTACCACCGTATATAGGTATGGTCATTTTGTTTATTATGCATATGTATATTGTAATTATCATTCATCCTCAATAAAATAATAAAGAAGTTTTGAGAATATTATCACGTTCAAGTTATTTCAGACACCTTGTATAAGTAAGAGTTAATTAAGTAATTGTATATATTTGAGTGTGACTATCTATAACTTTCGTTATCTTCCAAAGCTTTATTCGTTTTAAACTCTTTATGGGATATTTATATTGTTTTCACTATAATATGTATATATATAAATATGTATCATGAGTGGTTCATTTTAATTATTATTGGTTTTAATTGATCACTTAAATATTGTCTGAGCCTCAAGGAGTTCTTGTCAGGTCATTATAATTTGCCTTTAAAACATCTGTGAATTATGATTTCTGCAGCGAGTCGCATATATATATATATATATATATATATATATATATATATGTATATGTGCATGCACCGAGTTATCTCCATGGTTGATATATGAAATAATTATAAATGATAGCTGGCCGGATTTTTATTGGCAAACCAAATTGGATTCATGGTAGGGAATTATTATGCAGATGATGGGTTTGATCGAATCTTTTATTGTTGTTAAAATTTGAATTTACTGAAATCACTGCGCTGCGGTGGAGCATGAGTAAAATTGACAAGTTATTATATTTGGGTGACAGAATCATTAGATATGTACGTTATTGTGGTATTAATTCAGCTTTGGGATATTAAACTGCATTTAATAGTGAAGGCATAGTTATATATTGGAGGTGCGGATTAAAATAAATGAATTATTAAAGTTGAAAATATGAGGTGTTCCTGGAGTAAAATGGATCTATAACAATGTGCGCTTAACTTTTTATGGCGGGGCTGTAGCCCTATAAGTTGCTACCTTTTTTGGTTCCTTATGAGTCAAGGCGCCAGGAAATAATTAATTAAGATCACTGGGCGGGTTTTTTATGTGATGTTTAAACCGTTAAAAATTGGGTGCTTTTCGATGTTGCGACAACTTTTGATATATTGAGAAAAGTGATTTAGACTGTGCTTAAGAAGTTGCAATTGCGCATACGAATTACTTGGCTTGCTCAGTTTTAATAATTAATGAAAGTTCATATATAGGGTGTCCCAAAAGTACCGATCGGAGTTTATTATATGAAGCTTATGGAATTTAACCAAATGAATCGGTCGGTTGTTAAACACTATTTTATACTAATGTTTGGATAATATGACAATGTTAATTTATATACCGGGTGTCAATTTATTAAGGTGAACATGTGTCGGGAGTTGTATTTCCGCTTATTCACAGTTATGATCTCTTTCCTTGCGTGATTTTAGCTTGTTAGATTTACTTTATATTTTTGTTATACCGGGTGGTGGTTAATTCTCGATGCGTGTGTCTATGTTTGCGATGGTGATGTATATGTTTGTGTTTAGTAAGAGTGATGACGACGAGGTGGAGTGAACATTGACTTATTTTATCGCTATTACTTAATTTACGTTATTCTATTGACGCGTACTTAATATTGTTTCCTTTTTATTTTTCAGGTACTGCAACTAGAGTGACAAAACTAAATGGGTAATTATAATAAAATTAAGATGTTCGACCAATTTGATGGGCCGTTTCTTTTCCCTTTTTCAGGTACTGAGGATGCGGATCAGAAGGTGATATACCAGGTGGCCGGAAAATAGGTAAGAATTTTCATTGGACAACTAATTAATTATTTTCCTTCATTTTTAGGTAGGTGATAGGGGAGAACCAGTGATGGGGATAAAACAAGAAAAAGAGAGAAAAAAGATGTTCTAGCCGGAAACATAATAAAAGATATTTATCGGCTTAATCTATTTTTGATAATAACTATATGTATATAAAAGGAAAAAGAGAAAAAAAAATTTTAAAGGTGCTTAACGCTTACTATGTCTACTTTAACAGGTGACGTATGGAGTCAACGGACGGCGACTGGTGTCAAGCGGAGGCGTTGGACGTGACACCCCTCCCCTTAAAAGTGGAGCAGCGTAAAATGATGCGACGGTGAGCTCGTTGAACTCGGTTTACGGTGCGGTTGATCTTTCGTTCCAAGTGCAAGTAGGCTTCTCGCAGGTTGGCGATCTCTGAAGATATGGCGGGAGTCTTCTCCTTGGAAGAGTGGTGAATCGTCGTCGTATCCGTGGATTCATGAGAGATGTCCTTCTGGATTCGGTGGTCTATCATTGGGCGCGATAGTGGAGAATTGCTGAGTGTCTTGACAGGTATTTCCTGTTTGGTTGCTTTTTGCGAGTTCGCACTGTCATCAGTCATTAACGTATCATCAGTTATTAATATGTTTTTATTTTTCAAGCTCAAGTTTCGATAGCTTAACTTTCTTGCTAGGCTTTTCAAGATGACAAATAAGGTGAGTATTATAATTCCACCAATAACTGTCGTTGTTACCGAGACCTCTACGATGTATACAGGGCTCGAGTGGTCTGGTCGTCCTGGAGAGTCATCAGTGCTTGGATTCTGTACGTCTGAGTGCTCGTGAATCTCGTTCAACTCGTCGATATGTTGACCCTATGGTAGCGTTCTTGATTGGAGACCTTGAGGATCGGTAGCAGACTCTTTCAACTCTGGAGTGAGTACGTACCATTTGTTTCTCATTTTGTACATTGCCGTAGCAAGCGGATCGCATTCAATTTCTGTGCCTTCGCCAGATATAACGCGTGTTCTTGGCCTTAGGTACATGAACTTCCCGTCTATTATTACTGGGAGCTCCTGGAAACAACTTTCCGTGGCCCTGATCTGTGCAGGTACAGGAATACATCAAAATACTTGTACAGCTTCTCCTCGTACGCGCGCTGAATATCCTGGTGTTTTTGTAACGGCGTACGCAAATGATGGAGGGTCTTGGTAAGCCATGGCGGTCAAGGCGTGTAATTTTGTTACTTCCATGAGGCATTTCCTCATGACAAGTTCTTCGTAGGTATTTTCTACGCTCAGGTCTGTCTTCGTGTTATTCTTGTACGAAAAGTACGAGTGGTGAGATCGGTGCACTTTATTTACGGATGGTTGATTCTCTACATAGGAGTCGTTGATTTCCCGTATTACTAGTCGGGGGTTTTCGCTACTGTATCACAGTAGCGTTGCAGACGTCGTGGCGCGCCCGAGCAAACGCGAGCAGGTTGGTGTTTTCTACCATTAAGGCGTATGCAGTGGGGCGTCCCCTGATTTGTAGTCTTTTAGTAATTCCTCTATACAAGACGGTATGCCGTAGTTGAGTGCATCCTCCGTGAACAAAGAGGGACCAGAAATTATGAAAGCCCTCTTCGTCGGTGCATTCGAGGTCGATGTATGTGCAACTAGCACCACTAGGTAAGAATATCTTGGTTTTCATCGTGTCGATCTTGACAATGGTCCGTTTGAACGTTATGTGCAAGTATATGTTTATGACGCGTTTTGTTTTCAGGTCGTCTGATGGCAGGTTACGGGTGCTGACAGCTTCGGTTGGCGGAAAGGCCGTCAAGAGTCTGGTTCCCAAATTGCAGTTTCCTTTGTATGCGCATGCATACAGAAGCAGATACAGGTAAGTAATGTCGTTTATTGCTGGTAGGTGTTGTAGATTCCCTCGTGGTGTGGTCCGTGTGGCTGATCACGTAGTCTATCTCTATGCGGCAGCTTAGTACGTCCGCTGTGATGAGTTTGGGCTTCGCGAGGATCTCCATGCTCACGTCTCGGGTGATTGGAAGCTTCCCGTGTAATCGACAGGCGTCGTTATCGATCAGCGAGATTGTGGTCCTGTTGT
Organism: Anoplolepis gracilipes; assembly: GCF_047496725.1. Lineage (NCBI taxonomy): Eukaryota > Metazoa > Arthropoda > Insecta > Hymenoptera > Formicidae > Anoplolepis > Anoplolepis gracilipes. The sequence continues at coordinate 4,219,343 of NC_132986.1, read as the reverse complement.
CACAGGGCGTGTTGCAGTCGTAGCCTACGAGGGCGTTGCAGTCCTGGGTTGCCAGATACGCTAGAAAGACGATCAGTGGGGCTATTGTGAACTCTATGTTGATTCTGCTTAAGAGAAAAATGTAGAACAGTACGTTCCGGTCTGAACCAGAAAATGGAGAGGATAACTAGTAATCCAATCTGAAACAGAAGAAAGGTAGTCATCCTGGTTCGCCGTAGTGGGCTTTCCGTAGTCTATTGATGTGTACTATTCGCGTTGATTTATTAATTTGAATTCGCACGTTTTCGTGGTCGAGGATTTCGATAATGCGGTACGGGCCGTGATATTCTTTTCCGAATTTATCTGTTTTACTCTCGTTTAATAGAAAGACGTTATCATTTGCGTTGAAAATCGTAGGATTTACGCGTTTATCGTAATAGTTCTTGGAACGCTCTTTAGCCCTAATAAGATTGGCTCTAGCGACTTCCTGTACATCACAGGTGTTTTCGAACAGGTTTGTTAAGTATGAGTGATATGTTTCAGGATCTTCTTCGAGGTTGTGTCCCGATGGAACTCTGGCGACATGTCCGAAGATCAATTCGTGAGGTGTGTATCCGGTACCTTCGTGTACTGAGGTATTATACAAAAAACTGGCACGCTCAATGAGGTCGTCCCATGCTTCTTCCTTATTGACGAAGCACTTCAGGTATTCCATTAGAACGAGGTGTGACCTTTCGAGTGACCCATTAGATTGTGGATGGTGAGCAGTCGTTCGGAAGTGTTGGATACGGAACTTTTTGATTACGCTTTTCATGAGTACACCGGTGAAGTTTGTCCCTTGGTCGGTGAGTATGCTTCGGAGGCATCCAAAACGACAGATAAAATAGTGGATAAAGGCGTTCGCCGTGGTTTCGCCTTTAGCGTCTGGTAGTGGTGCGTATACTGAGTATTTTGTGAGGAAATCTTGCATCGTTAGGATGAGTTGCCGCTAGGAGTAGTTCTGAGTGGTTTTACTATGTCGAGAGTTACTTTGTCGAAGGCGCGTCCAGGTGTGTCGGTCAATATCATAGGTTGTCGAGTCTTCCTTCTGACTAGTTTCATAGATTGACACGTTCGACAATTCCTGATATAGTTTATTATATCGCCCTTCATTTTGTTCCATGTAAACCTTTGCTTAATTCGCTGGTACGTCTTCGTGACGCCCTTGTGTCCACCGACGGCAGATTCGTGATTTTCGCGGATTATCGCTGTACGGTCCTCTACCGGAGGGGTGGCGGTTGGTCCATGACATGCTGATGGTGACAAGCCTTTCGGAGAGTATCGCTTGCAGTGTCTGTAAGACTCGATCCCATGGTATCGTGTCGAAGCTGGGTGTCTCTCGTATGCTAACAGTGTGTAGTTGTAATTCCGTCATCACGTCGAGGGTTGATCTGGAACATTCCTTTAAGATTTCTTCGTCCAATAATGTCGTTCTTTTCTCTTTTGCAGGTAGTACTATAATGTGTCGTCCCGCGTCTATGGATGGATAGACTCGCGCTCTTCCGAACATTAAGTCGTCTAGCGGAGGTAGGTATCCATCTTGCTGTAATTCCAGAGCTCCTTTATCAAAGGGGTGTTTATCAACGGTGACCAGTGTGACGTCCCGCCAAAAATAAAAAAAATTTTCAAAAATACAAATATACTGCTCAATTATAAAATGTACGCTATATACATATATATACAATTCGGCATATTACCAAATGCTTGCTTATACAAAATCATAATTAAGTAATATTGTCCTTAATAAATATAAAAATTAATTATATAATCATAACTATTCAATTATATTATATCAAGTATTAATTAAAAATTAAAGTCAAAGTTTCTTACGGTTATATATATATATATATATATATATATATATATATTCAAAAAAATATATATTTTTATATATTCATATTAATATAAATTTTAAACAAATTAACTTCTTATAAAAAATTAGACAAAAAAAATAATACTGACCCTTATCAGTAAGAAATAAAAAATTGTAATCATTAGACTACTATATATTAATTTTTCAAGTAAAAGTTGAAATTCTCTCTACTAAAAAATATGGAAATAAACACTACTGTAATATCAGAATCATTGAAATTCAATTACGCGATCGTAATAGAAACACTTGCAAATTAATTATATTAGAATTAAATCGTACTAACAATCGCTTTATAAATCTTACATTTTCATAATTATAATGAAAAAGAAAATAATAGAAAAAAAAAGAAATATTATTCAGTAAAGTACATTTCAAAAGGCATACGCACACTAGCATTCAGAGATATATATATACGCAAATCCATATAAGTTAATATATTTAATAATATTAATAAGCTGATTTTATATATCAACATGTAAATCTAAATGGAAGACCTTCTCTTAGAATAATTGACGAAAAAGTAATATTCTAAAAAGATAACGCATGACAAGTATTATATATATATGTCTATATATATATATATATATATATATATATATATCATGTATACATAAAGGAGAGCTAGTCTCCTATGCTAACGTGAAACCATAAGGAATCACGATAGAAAGGAATTATAAATTAAAATAACAGTACCAAATTGCATTAATTAAATCTTCCATATAGATACTATAATAAAAGCGGATATGCCAAAATGAAATATGTGATACAACAAGAGAGACAACTAAAGGAAATTTAAATATAAAAGCATAAATTAATAAGTGAAAAGAAAAGAAATATTAATGATGAGACATAATAATCTTGAGAATGAATAATAACTCTATAGTCTTTCTTGCTGTAAAAAGAATTATAATATAAGAGTGCGAAATTATTTTATAATACAAAAGAGCCTTTCATTCGCATGATGACGCAATAAAAAACGGCGAGAAAGACTCAGTGAAATCAAATATTACTCTTATCTCTTGACGCAGAGACCCGATGAAATCGAATATTATACTTATCTCTTGACGAAGAAAGACTCAATGAAACCGAATATTATTCTTATCTATTGACACAGAGACTCAGCGAGACTAAATACTATCTCAACGCAGCGATTAGTGAAATCGAATATTATTCTTATCTCTCAACGCAGCGACTCGACGAAACTAAATATTATAACAACGTGCCTCTTGATATTCACCGTTGAATATCAACTTGAGATTAAGAAGAGTGCTCTGCTTCTGACGTCTTCGAAGGCGGAGAGTTCCCTCACCAAGATCAAGAATCCATCTCCACCGGATGACATAGGGGAGGTCTTGGATCCACCGAACGCCTAGAGGGAGGTGACCCGAAAGTGGGGACGGACCGCAGAACGTCAGTCGACGGAGTCAGTCGTCTTCCTACCTTCAACCTAAAGAGTCGCTCCTCATCATTCAAATCAATAAGTCGTTCATCATAAGTAAAACAGTCGTAATTCAGAAGTCGTGAAAAGTCGTTCTAAGTTGTAGAATCTCTGAGTCTTTGTTCGCTGCGTCCTAGAATATAATTCAACTTAGCTTTTCTGACTACTTTGTGTCGTCAAGGTAGAGTCTTTTAATATTTTAAGATTTATCTACTCCGCGACTCGTTTTAAATTAACTTAGTTTTAATACTATATTACTATTGATATCTTTAATCTCGGTACAATGCGGACGTACCTCTCGTTTTAATTAATAACATTATTATAGCAACTTATATACTTGCAACTTTGTAAAATTATTTTGATATTTGAAATATACCAGCTTATTCTTGCATTACTTCAAGTGAATTGTTAGATCCAGTGTTCCTACATTCCAGAGCCAACATTTACTATAAACAATTAGATATTATACAAATTATTACTACAATATTAACTAAATATCAAAGTCATTAGAATTTTATCATTCACTCTATCTGGATAAAGCGATAGCGAGTCCCGAGCCTGGGAAAGAGTAAAGTGACGTGCCTCTCGTTACAGTTCAGGCAAAGCTGAGACTTAGTCGATGAGCTGTCTGGGCGTCGTTTAATCCAGATTATTAACAAATGTTAATTTAGCAAAATAAAAATAATTTACGATAATTTATAGTAGATGCCTGGTACTCGCCGCGCCGGTAAAAAGTACAAACAGTTACGCGCCGCCTTACGCCAACAACGGCAACTTCAAAACCAAATTAATGCTTCTGATTAAATAACTGGAAATAGTGAAGAACTTATTATAGACATACCAAAAAATAAAAATATAAATAAATTTTTTTTATTTGCAATTGCTTTCACTATATTAAAGTATTTTCTCTATCATTTAATAATATTATTCCAAATATAGAATACGTAAAAATTTCATCATATATATATAATATAATAAAATAAATAAAACATAGTAATAGCAATATAATTGTAAGTACATATATATATATATATATATATATATGTCATTGTTCATGTAATAAGTGTTCCACCCTTAGTGGAAAAGTGTGTTAAATAAAGTATGTTTTAATTTTTGTTTTTTTTTCTTTTTTTTCAAGGGAAGATTGTGTACAAATAAATGAATTCACTGGAATATGGTTAATTAGAGGCCGGAGCTATTATTTATTTTAAAAAAGTCACAGTTTCTGATGGAGAAGGAAAGTGGTAGTTATAAGGATGCTCCTATGACATTATTTATTAAGATAAGAATCTTCCTTTCGTTTATATATATTTCTATTTTTTTTTTTATTATAATTAGAAAGACTAATAATTAATAATTTAATATTAATCTATAAATAAAGATAAAGTTTATTGTTTTCACAAATACTTATACGTATGCTTAAAAAGATTCTTATTAATACTTTATTTGTCTTAAAAACCTTATTATGAAGATTTATTGTTATGATTAATTATTTAGTCAAATATGTGTATATATGTATACGTTGCTTCAAATTTTTTTTTTATTTCTTCGCGAGTTATATCTAGGAGCTAAGGGTGGAACAGCTTATTACATGAACAATAATATATATATGTGTACTTACAATTGTATTGCTATTACTATGTTTTATTTATTATATTATATTATATATATATAATAAAATTTTAAGTATTCTAATATTTGGAATAATATTATTAAATGATAGAAAAAATGCTTTAATATAGTAAAAGCAATTGCAAATAAAAATTTATTTATTTTTTTCTTATAATTTTAATGATATAAAGATAAAGTAGTAATATAATTACTAACGCAATTAAAATGATGTTGAATTAAAATAGTATTAAACAAAAAAAAATATATGTGTGTGTGACTTACTTTAATAATATTTTATTGTTGTGAATTTTCCTGTGTCTTCTCGCGTGCTGTTCTTCGTGGATCAGATTCGGGGATGTCTGCGACAGAGATCTCAGGAAGAAATAGTTATCTAAGGCTTGCGGCCACTCAAAGAGTTCAACAACGATTCTTTGATTATTTGGTATGTCTATAATAAGTTCTTCACTATTTCCAGTTATTTGATCAGAAGCATTAATTTGGTTTTGAAGTTGCCGTTGTTGGCGTAAGGCGGCGCGTAACTGTTTGTACTTTTTACCGGCGCGGCGAGTACCAGGCATCTACTATAAATTATCGTAAATTATTTTTATTTTGCTAAATTAACATTTGTTAATAATCTGGATTAAACAACGCCCAGACAGCTCATCGACTAAGTCTCAGCTCTGCCTGAACTGTAACGAGAGGCACGTCACTTTACTCTTTCCCAGGCTCGGGACTCGCTATCGCTTTATCCAGATAGAGTGAATGATAAAATTCTAATGACTTTAATATTTAGTTAATATTGTAGTAATAATTTGTATAATATCTAATTGTTTATAGTAAATGTTGGCTCTGGAATGTAGGAACACTGGATCTAACAATTCACTTGAAGTAATGCAAGATAAGCTGGTATATTTTAAATATCAAAATAATTTTACAAGATTGCAAGTATATAAGTTGCTATAATAATGTTATTAATTAAAACGAGAGGTACGTCCGCATTGTACCGAGATTAAAGATATCAATGGTAATATAGTATTAAATCTAAGTTAATTTAAAACGAGTCGCGGAGTAGATGAATCTTAAAATATTAAAAGACTCTACCTTGACGACACAAAGTAGTAGTCAGAAAAGCTAAGTTGAATTATATTCTAGGACGCAGCGAACAAAGACTCAGAGATTTTACAACTTAGGACGACTTCTGACTGTTTAATTTATGATGAACGACTTATAAGTTTGAATGATGAGGAGCGACTTTTTTAAGTTGAAGGTAGGAAGACGACTGACTTCGTCCGCAAATTCGACTGACGTTCTGCGGTCAGTCCCCACTTTCGGGTCACCTCCCTCTAGGCGTCCGGTGGATCCAAGACCTCCCGGGGTGGCTATGTCATCCGGTGGAGATGGATTCTTGATCTTGGTGAGGAAACTCTCCGCCTTCGAAGACGTCAGAAGCGGAGCACTCTTCTTAATCTCAAGTTGATATTCAACGGTGAATATCAAGAGGCACGTTGTTATAATATTTAGTTTCGTCGAGTCGCTGCATTGAGAGATAGGGGTAATATTCGGTTTCACTAATCTCTGCGTTGAGATAGTATTTAGTCTCGCTGGGTCTCTGTGTCAATAGATAAAAATAATATTCGATTTCATTGAGTTTTTCTTCGTTAAGAGATAAGTATAATATTCGATTTAATCGGGTCTCTGCGTCAAGAGATAAGAATAATATTTGATTTCACTCAATCTTTCTCGCCATCGCTTATTGCGTCATCATGCGAATGAAAGATTCTTTGCATTATAAAATAATTTCGCACTCTTATATTATAATTCTTTTTACAGCAAGAAAGACTATAGAGTTATTATTCATTCTCAAGATTATTATGTCTCATCATTAATATTTCTTTTCTTTTCACTTATTAATTTATGCTTTTATATTTAAATTTCCTTTAGTTGTCTCTCTTGTTGTATCACATATTTCATTTTGGCATATCCGCTTTTATTATAGTATCTATATGGAAGATTAATGCAATTTGGTACTGTTATTTTAATTTATAATTCCTTTCTATCGTGATTCCTTATGGTTTCACGTTAGCATAGGAGACTAGCTCTCCTTTATGTATACATGAATATATATATATATATATATATATAGACATATATATATATAATACTTGTCATGCGTTATCTTTTTAGAATATTACTTTTTCGTCAATTATTCTAAGAGAAGGTCTTCCATTTAAATTTACATGTTGATATATAAAATCAGCTCATTAATATTATTAAATATATTAACTTATATGGATTTGCGTATATATATATCTCTGAATGCTAGTGTGCGTATGCCTTTTGAAATGTACTTTACTGAATAATATTTCTTTTTTTTTCTATTATTTTCTTTTTCATTATAATTATGAAAATGTAAGATTTATAAAGCGATTGTTAGTACGATTTAATTCTAATATAATTAATTTGCAAGTGTTTCTATTACGATCGCGTAATTGAATTTCAATGATTCTGATATTACAGTAGTGTTTATTTCCATATTTTTTAGTAGAGAGAATTTCAACTTTTACTTGAAAAATTAAAATATAGTAGTCTAATGATTACAATTTTTTATTTCTTACTGATAAGGGTCAGTATTATTTTTTTGTCTAATTTTTTATAAGAAGTTAATTTGTTTAAAATTTATATTTATTAATATGAATATATAAAAATATATATTTTTTGAATATATATATATATATATATATATATAACCGTAAGAAACCTTGACTTTTAATTTTTAATTAATACTTGATATAATATAATTGAATAGCTATGATTGTACAATTAATTTTTATATTCATTAAGGACAATATTACTTAATTATGATTTTGTATAAGCAAGCATTTGGTAATATGCCGAATTGTATATATATGTATATAGCGTATATTTTATAATTGAGCAGTATATTTGTGTTTTTGAAAATTTTTTCTTTTTTATTTTTGGCGGGACGTCACATCCCCCCCTTTATTTAAGAACGAATTCCCGATGTTTTTCGTAGGGATTTGTTCTATATCATTTAATCGTTCGCGTAGATCGCTATAGACAGTGGGGTGGTCGTGTTTACCGCTGTGGCGTGGTTAATAGTGTGTTCGTCTTTTGGTGTTGTTGGTGTTGTTAAAAAGGATTCCGTCTGCCCTGGGGGAGATTGTTCTTCTTCCGGTTGTAGCTTTCGCCGATTTACGGGTCCTCATGCCAGATGAAGTAAAAGATGTGTGAGGGAACTCCATACGGCGCCCAGCAGGTGCAGACTGCATCCATATACAGTGTGTAGTGCATAACCACGGATTGCCGTGTCGATAGTCAACTTAATAACTCTTATGACTATAAATACTCCGAGAATTCCGGCTGTCGCTGACCCGAAGGTTACAAGTCCGCTCCATATCCTTGAGGCGGTATTTGAAGCTATTTTTTGGAGTGCCTTTTTGTCTAACAGGCTGTATAATGAGACTTCTCCTGGTACAACTGCTTGTCCTATCATCCCACGTGCTACGAAGTTGAGAAGCGCTGGTTTCTCAGCAGAAAACATTATGTGATCTCGTAGCTTCTCTATATCTTTTTCAGTGTATATTCCACTAATCGCCAATGGCCCTGGAGTGAGATATTTCCAACTCAAAGAGATCATTGGATGTAATCACTGTGGAGGTAATTGTCTGACTTGTGGATCTGGAGTAAGTTGAATCTATGTATCGTCTATGCGATAGAGTGTTGGTAGTTCGAAGCTACATTCCTTTTGAGTGCCAAATTTTGTAAGCACTCTAGATTTTGGCATTAGAAATAATGAGGTATTTCTTACTGTTACAGGAAGTTCAGCGTAGCATTCCTTTGTTCTTCTGACTGTGGCGTTGACAGGAATACATTTTACTATATGAACTGCTTCTCCAGCTGTGACAGCCATGAATCCTGGTCCTTTCATTAATCGATAAGCAAACTCATCAGGCTGTAAAGTGGCGAATGATAAGGTGTTGGTTATTACGTCCTTTTCTAACTCGCATCTTTGTTGAATAACGTTATAATAAAGAGATGCCATTTGATGTCATTATATGTTTTTCGACATATACGAATTTTGAATTCATATATGCAAAGATGTCGAGGTTATCGATCGGAATTGTTCCTCTTTCCGCGAAAACATCTTCCTTCTTTGTTTCCAGGATGAAAAGCTTGGGATGCTCTGTACGAAGAAGAGTATATACACACAATGGCTGTTCCCTGGTCTTTGTCAGTGCGAAGGTTATGTCTTGTGTTGTCAGACACGATGGGTGACTTCTCTTCGCTGTTGTCATCTGTAGTTTTGGTTGCAGATCCTTCGTATAATACATCATATTGATGAAAATTGCATGAAGAGGTAGGCATTGGTTACCAGTAAGTATATCCATCTTCTGAGTCAATGCAAAATCCTTCGCTAAGTGTACAGACTGTTCCTGATTTTAACATTATTTTTCCTGTGTTTAACTTAACGGGGACATAAGCTGTCTTCAAAGATATTTTTGCGACTGCTTGCACGACAACGTCGTCCCACGACGTTCCATTGAAGTCGCAGTACTGCGTGCCCTTACATTTTCCATCGTTGCTTATGCTTCCAGCCATGGTGATACTGTAGGAGGAAGTCTGGTTGATTCGGATCGATTAAGACTCTCGCTCCAAGTGAAAGAGTACCGTCGCGAAACATTCTTGTGCACTATGTGTGTCTGGTTTCATGCATATAATCGGCTCGTCCATTATGTACGACAGAAACGTGTGAATGCATGCCACAATAATATATTATTTTTGAAAGTTCAACTTTGCACTGCATTATATACGCATGATTATAATCGGAAAGCTGCAGGAGTTGGATATAAGTTTCCGTGGAGTTCGGAATTTTATGCGGAAGGTTGCACTCTCCAACATCCAACAGCGATACCGAGATTATATTTAAATGTCGCCCGCCGCAATCGAACCCAAGAAGAGTGAGGGAGGTTTGCGTAGTAATTAACAATATTAAATGATACATCATTCTGTAAGTAAAGAAATCAGAGTTTATTGTTTACATGTTTTCAGATTTCTGTTTCATTTGTTGTATCATACATTGTTATAGTCATTATTTTTTTATCAATACAGTCATATAAGAGTTCTGCTATGTTACAGAGATCATGTCCTTTGTTTCTTAATACAGTACATATTATTAAATAATCTATAAAGCAAATAGTGCAATTTTTAATTGAAGTGTTTTCGACTATGTCATTTCCACAATTATGACATTTTTCCTCTTCGAATTTATCATTGAATATGCCGTGGAATTTTATAATCTCACATGTTTGAAATCTGCCCATAATTAATCGGAAGTAAGGTACACAGTATTTATTTTCCTCAGCCTTAACATGATACGTTTTATAGCATTGAAAAGTAAAGAGTCCGGGGCAGTGTGTTAGAAAATAATGCAGTTTTGGTTTATAAGGTTTCGGCCTACACATTTTTATTGATTTTCGTGACTTATTGCAAGGATTATATATATATATATATATATATATATATGTGTGGTGTATATAAATGTGACTATTAATAAAAACCTTACGACCAGGCTGTGACGTCCCGCCAAAAATAAAAAAAATTTTTCAAAAACAAATATACTGCTCAATTATAAAAAAAATCTACGCTATATACATATATATATAATTCGGCATATTACCAAATGCTTGCTTATACAAAATCATAATTAAGTAATATTGTCCTTAATGAATATAAAAATTAATTATACAATCATAGCTATTCAATTATATTATATCAAGTATTAATTAAAAATTAAAAGTCAAGAATTCTTACGGTTATATAAATATATATATATATATATATATTCAAAAAAAAAAAATATTCATACTAATAAATATAAATTTAAAACAAATTAACTTCTTATAAAAATTAAAACAAAATAATACTGACCCTTGTCAGTAAAGAAATAAAAAAGAAAAAGAAATATCATTCAGTAAAGTACATTTCAAAAAGCATATGCACACTAGCGTTAAGAGATACATATATATATATATATATAAGCAAATCTATATAAGCTAATTTATTTAATAATATTAATAAGCTAATTTCATATATATATATATATCAACATGTAAATCTACATGGAAGACTTTCTCCTAATGTAATTAATGAAAAAGTAATATTCTAAAAAGATAACACATGACAAGTATTATACATACATATATATATATATATATGTAAAAGAGAGCTATTTTCCTATGCTAAAGTAAAAATCATAAAGAATCAATATAGAAAAAATTATAAATTAAAATAACAGTATTAGACTGCATCTTTCATATAGATACTATTATAAAAGCGGATATGTTAAGATGAAATATGTGATACAACAAGAGAGAAAATTAAAAGAAATTTAAATATAAAAGCATAAATTAACAAGTGAAAAGAAAAGGAAAATTAATGATGAGACATAATAATTTCAAAAAGAAATACTAACTCTTGCTATGCTTGAATCAATAAGTCTCTCTTGCTGTAAAAAGAATTATAATATAAGAGTGCGAAATTATTTTATAATACAAAGAGCCTTTCATTCGCATGATGACGCAATAAGCGACGGCGAGAAAGACTGAATGAAATTGAATATTATTCTTATCTCTTGACGCAGAGACTCGATTTTCATCAAATATTATACTTATCTCTTGACGAAGAAAGATTGAATGAAACCGAATACTATTCTTATCTATTGACACAGAGACTCAGCGAGACTAAATACTATCTATCAACGCAGAGATTAGTGAAATCGAATATTACTCCTATCTATTGACGAAGAGACTAGTGAAACCGAATATTATACATATCTCTCGACACAGAGACTCGACGAAACTAAATATGATAACAACGTGCCTCTTGATATTCCCGTTGAATATCAAACTGAGATTAAGAAGAGCTCACCGCTTCTGACGTCGTCGAAGGCGGAGAGTTCCCTCACCAAGACCAAGAATCCATCTCCACCGGATGACATAGCCAACCCGGGAAGTCTTGGATCCACCGGACGCCTAGAGGGAGAGACCCGAAAGTGGGGACGGAGCGCAGAACGTCAGTCGTTCACCACCGGTCATCTAAAACAGTCGTCTTCCTACCTTCAACCTAAAAGTCGCTAACCATCATTTTAATAAGTCGTTCACCACCGGTCATCTAAAACAGTCGTCTTCCTACCTTCAACCTAAAAGTCGCTAACCATCATTTTAATAAGTCGTTCATCATAAGTTAAACAGTAGACGTGAAGAAGTCATTCTAAGTGATAGAATCTCTGAGTCTTTGTTCGCTGCGTCCTAAAATATAATTCAACTTAGTTTTTCTGACTACTACTTTGTGTACAAGGTAGTCTTTTAATATTTTAAGATTCATCTACTCCGCGACTCGTTTTAAATTAACTTAGATTTAATACTATATTACCATTGATATCTTTAATCTCGGTACAGTGCGGATGTACCTCTCGTTTTAATTAATAACATTATCATAGCAACTTATATACTTGCAGCTTTGTAAAATTATTTTGACATTTGAAATATACTAGCTTATTCTTGCATTACTTCAAGTGAATTGTTAGATCCAGTGTTCCTACATTCCAGAGCCAACATTTACTATAAACAATTAGATATTATACAAATTAATTACTACAATATTAACTAAATATTAAAGTCATTAAAATTTTATTATTTACTCTATCTGGATAAAGCGATAGCGAGTCCCGAGCCTGGGAAAGAGCAAAGTGACGTGCCCCTCGTTACAGTTCAGGCAGAGCTGAGACTTAGTCGATGAGCTGTCTGGGCATCGTTTAATCCAGATTATTAACAAAAGTTAATTTAGCAAAATAAAAAAATAATTTACGATAATTTATAGTAGATGCCTGGTACTCGCCGCGCCGGTAAAAGATACAAACAGTTACGCGCCGCTTTACGCCAACAATGGCAACTTCAAAACCAAATTAATGCTTTTAATCAAACAACTGGAAATAGTGAAGAACTTATGATAGACATACCAAATAATCAAAGAATCGTTGTTGCACTCTTCGAGTGGCCGCAGGCCTTAGAGCCAGTTGACATCCCCAGCACCCGAAGAACCTTCGAGTTCATTGGATGGCCCGGACTGGCGCAGATTGAACTATTTCCTCCTGAGATCTCTGTCGCAGACATCCTCGAATCTGATCCACGAAAAACAGCACGTAAGAAGACACAGGAAAACTCACAACAATAAAATACTTTAAAGTAAGTCACACACACATATAAATATATATATACACATATTTTTTCTTTTCTTTTATCTCTTAATATTATTTTAATTCAACATTATTTTAATTACACATTAGTAACCATATTACTACTTTATAATATAATCATTAAAATTATAATAAAATTTTTAGAAAATTTTATTTGCAATTGCTTTCTATATTAAAGCATTTTCTCTATCATTTAATAATATTATTTCAAATATAAAATACGTAAAAATTTCATTATACACATATATATATATATAATATAATAAATAAAACATAGTAATAGTTAATACAACTGTAAGTACACATATATATATATATATTACTGTTCATACAATAAACTGTTCCTCCCTTAGCTCCTAGATATAACTCACGTATAAAGTAGCAACGTATACATATATATATATATATATATATATATATATATATATATACTTCACTAAATAATTAACTATAACAATAAATCTTCATAATAAGCTTTTAGACAAATAAAGTATTAATAAGAATCTTTCCAAAACAATGAATTTTAACCTTATTTATAGATTAACATTAAATTACTAATTATTAATTTTTTTAATTATGACAAGGGAACAAATAAATAAATAGAAACATATATATATATAAAAGAAAGATCCGCGATACTTATCTTAATAAATAATGTCATAAGGAGCATCCTTCTTATAACTACCACTTTCCTTCTCCATCAGAGACGGTGACTTTTTAAATAAATAATAGCACCGGCCTCTAATTAACCATATTCCAGTGTAAATTCATTTATTTGTACACCATCTTCCCTTGGAAAAAAAAAAAAACAAACACAAAAATTAAAACATACCTTATTCAACACATTATTATTATTTAGCATATTATTATCATTTTATTATTAAATAAGGAAATCCATTCAAAGTATTCATGAGTCACAAAATCCCCTACATAATTAAAAATAATCAATTCTTTCTCATACTCATTACTATACGAGTATAACTTGTTCAAAATTATATTTTAATTCATATCAAGCAATTAACAAATCATATTGACAAAGTTTTCATCCCCTTCTCCTCAATCTATAATAAAACCGAGTCAATTTGTTTATAAATAAACAATCAAGTGACATGTTAAGATAATAATTTTAACATACATTTGCACATTAAGGTAATTGTTAAAACCCTCCATACACATATACTTATAAACAATCCATTTGTTAACTAACAATAATTTACAAACGATATCATATTTTTCTCATCAAAATTTTAGTCAAATTATTATAATTAGACTCCTTTGTATTTACAAAATATTATTTTTTTTACATAATTTAATTTACAAATTACTTGTAAAATCAAATAACAACGAATCTATTGGAGATACAAAGTTAGAAATTGTCTCAGTTATCCTATCCTACTTGTAAATTAATAATTTCTAACAAATTTTCCTCCTCATGATTAATTAACAATAACGTTATGTAATAACAATAAAAACCATAAAATTTTATTACAAAATAAATAAATAATTAACAAAATTTCCAATTTGCTTGAAACTTTGAGAATACACTTTTTAGCCAATTTTACACATTTTGACCGCCATTTTGAAATTTTTTATTTCCGGACCTAATGATCCCAAATACCCTTAAAACTTCTTATTACCACTAAGATTTATGCAAAACTTGAACTAAATTAAGACGACTTTAGAATTTTGCTATTCAATAAATCACAATTTTGCACCTGTAAAGGTACTACTTTAACTGGTTTATTTTATGCAGTATTCCCTGTATATCTTATAACCAAAATTTAGTAAACTCATCCTTAATTGGTTACAAAATATTTCCATTTGTTTATAAAACGTCAGCCATCTTGTTCTTACTGGTTCATCCTGGGAAGATCGGACCAATTCCATTATAAAGGACTTGAAATGACGATAATCTGTCCTTAATTTCGCCTCTCCAAATCAGTCCCTAATAATAATTAATTAAATGAATTAATTATAAGAGTTATAGAATTTCTTAAATAATAAGCTAGGATAATTCTTAACAGTCTTTACTAAATAATAAAGACAAAATCCTACTTTAGAGCCACCCTATATACACATCTCACATACCGGGTGTCAAAGAATCATTGATCATAGAAATCTAAATTTTCAATATCTACAATACACTCAATACGAACATAAAATTTTTTTTATCTTTATCTCTCTATATTAGCCTCAAATAAATTGAAAATCAATGAAACCAAGAGTAACCGACGCTGAAATACAACAAAATTCTTCCCAAGAACCTGACACTATACTAGAAATATTAATACAATTTTTGGAAGAAAATAAAGAAAACATTATTTATAATTTAGACGATATTATTATTGAGCTTATGAACCAAGCTTCAATTGTAGTGGTTCCCGATCAGTAAAAAAATCCCCTGATTATCAAAAGGGTCAAGACTTAGCTCTCGGCGGCTCCCTGGGTATAGCCGGTTTAAACAGGTTGCCCTAAAAAACTAAATAGAGAGCAACCCTGGTATTGACACTGAGGTGAACGATAACAGTGGATCGCGAGACGTACGAGCATGTAACAAAGGTCCGGGCCAGCCAATAAATTCGAAGGTTCTTCGCAAGATGGGAGCTTCAACTGAGTCAGATGCAGGAAGCTGATCGAAAAGTTCTACGACAATTCTTTGATTGTCCGGTACGTTAATTGGATTGTCTTTTTCTACTTGGCTGAGACCGTTATCACTGTTCAAAATTTGTCTCTGTCGGCGTAAAGCGGCACGTAGTTGTCTATGTCGTTTACCGGCGCGACGAGAACCAGGCACTTACTATAAATTATAACCAAAATTTTATTCTAATTTAAAAAAGTTATTCATTTCAGGTTGACAATCTGGATCAAGCGACATTCAAGCAGCTCATCGACTAAGTCTCAGCTCTGCTCGAACTAACACGAGGGGCACGTCACTCTGCTCTATCCCAGGCACGGGACTCGCTAACGCTCAAGATCTAGACGTACGTTAAATATTTAATCGATATTAAATTAATTATAGTAAACACTGGTTGGAGGTGAAGGAACACTGTATTAAAATAATTAGCTTGTGAGTGTTCTGAAATAAGCGACTATGTATTTTAAAAGCTTGAAGATTTTACAAAGGTTGCAAGTAATGATTACAAATGTTGTTCACAATTCAAATGAAAAGGTACAACCGCACTGTACCAGAAATTGGAGATTAGTTATACAATAAAGTAGTAATTCTAAATTATAATGTAGAGTGAGTCGAAGCTCTAAATTATAATATAAGACGAGTCGCGAAGACGAGAAAGTAAAGTATTATTAAAGATCTACCTTGACGACACAAAGTAGCTGACGAAAATTAAGTTAAAATTGATTATAGGACGCAGTGAGTGTATAAAGACACAGAGACTTTTCACGACTTCGGGCTAACGTTTCGGAGAGATGTTGAAGTGACTTATTAAGATGAAGTTAGGAAAGCGACTTGTTAGTTTGAATGATGGGAAGCGACTGCTTAGTATGAGGGGTTGTTGGCGACTGTTTAGGTTGATGGTAGGAAAACGACTTTTCATTTCGGATGATGGGGATCGACTGACTCCGTCCGCAAGCTCGACTGACGTTCTGCGCTCCGTCCCCACTTTCGGGTCACCTCCCTCTAGGCGTCCGGTGGATCCAAGACTTCCCGGGTTGGCTTAATCGTCTGGTGGAGATGGATTCTTGCTCTTGGTGAGGGAACTCTCCGCCTTCGAAGACGTCAGAAGTGGTGAGCTCTTCTTAATCTTAAGTTGATATTCAGCGGCGAATATCAAAAGGCACGTTGTTATAATATTTAGTTTCGTCGAGTCGCTGCGTCGAGAGATAGGCATAATATTCGATTTCACTGGTCTCTGCGTTGACATAATATTTAGTCAAGCTGAGTCTCTGCGTCGATAGATAAGAATAATATTCGGTTTCATCGGGTCTCTGCGTCAAGAGATAAGAATAATATTCGATTACACTAAGTCTTTCTCGCCGTCGCCTATTGCGTCATCATGCGAATGAAAGGCTCTTTGTGTTATAATAATTTCGCACTTTTATATTATAATTCTTTTTACAGCAAGAGAGACTTATTAATTTAACTATAGCAAGAGTTATTATTCGTTCTCAAAGTTATTATGTCTCATCATTAATATTTCTTTTCTTTTCACTTATTAATTTATGCTTTTATATTTAAATTTCCTTTAATTTTCTCTCTTGTTGTATCACATATTTTATTTTGACATATCTGCTTTTATTATAGTATCCATATGGAAGATTTAATTAATGCAATTTTAATACTGTTATTTTTAATTTATAATTCCTTTCTATCATGATTCCTTATGGTTTCACTTTAGCATAGGAGGCTAACTCTCCTTTACATATATATATATATATATATATGAATATATATATATAGACATATATGTATAATACGTGTCATGCGTTATTTTTTTTTTTTTTAGAATATTACTTTTTCATCAATTACACTAAGAGAAAGTCTTCCATTTAGATTGACATGTTGGTATACAAAATCAGCTTATTAATATTATTAAATATATTAACTTATATGTATTTCTCAATGTTAGTGTGCGTATACCTTTCGAAATGTGTTTCACTGAATAATATTTTTTTTCTTTATTTTTCTTTTCATTATACTTATGAAAATGTAAGATTTATAAAGCGATTGTTAATATGATTTAATTCTAATATAATTAATTTGCAAATGTTTCTGTTACAATCGTGTAATTGAATTTCGATGATTCTGATATTACAGTAGTATTTTATTTCCATATATTTTAGTAAAGAGAATTTTAACTTTTATTTGGAAAATTAATATATAGTAGTTTAATGATTACAAATATTTTTCTTATTTTTTCTGATAAGGTCAGTATTATTTTGTTATTATTTTTATGTAAGCAATGTCCAATTTAATAGCTATATAATACTATGCTTGATTAAATATTTTATTAAGTTCAAGTTGAGATATATATGTATATCTCATACTTTGTGTTCATATCTCCAGCGGTACGTTTATATTTTGGAAAATTTAGTTAGAAATTTTTGGCGGGACGTCACAGTATTTTATTTCCATATATTTTAGTAAAGAGAATTTTAACTTTTATTTGGAAAACTAATATATAGTAGTCTAACAATTTTTTTCTATTTCTTTACTGATAAGTCAGTATGATTTTGTTAATATAATGCTTCTATGCAAGCAACGTCCAATTTAATAGCTATATAATACTATGCTTGATTAAATATTTTATTAAGTTCAAGTTGAGATATGTATATCTCATACTTTGTGTTCATATTTCTAGCGGTTATATTTTGAAAAATTTAATTTGAAATTTTTGGTGGGACGTCACACTCTCTCATAGGTTACATCTTTGTATGTAGGTAAGAGATTGGCTTCTTGTAGCTTTCTTGCGCCGTTATCAAAAGGTTCTCCGTTCAGAGTTATAAAAATTACGTAATTATCATTATGTTTTAACAATCTGTCACGGCTTATTAAAACTTTAGCTTTAGAGTCAGTGGGTACTTCTACGTATGGCAAAATATCAGTTAGCATTAACTCTGTGTCGCTTTCATCGCTGCTTGTTTCTAAATCTTCATTACTAATAATGCTTTTATTACTATTGTAATCTTCAATAATCATTGAGTCAGTAATTGGTTCATTTGTAGGCATATTGGGATGCGTTATTACAGGTGGGAGAGTATGGGGGATAATTTCCACGGAGGTTTGGCCAAGGGGTTGTGGCATTGAAAATAGAGATTCGTCAGAGTCGGAGTCAGGATCAGGTGGAAAAGAGGGGCTTTTTCTAAAAGGCAGGACAGTTGGGTTTCTTGACAATGCATCAGCATTATTATTTAACGTTCCCTTTTTATATCGTATATCGTAATCATATTCGGCTAATTTGTTTCGCCATTTTAAAAGTCTTGAAGTTGGATCTTTGATATAATGTAACCATACTAGAAGTTTATGATCTGTTACGATGGTGAATTTAGTGCCATATAAATAAGGTCTAAAATGATTCGTACAATATACCATAGCTAAACATTCTTTCTCGATGGTCGAATAATTTTGTTTTGCTTTATTAAGTACTCTTGATGTATAGGCGATTGGAAGATCTTTTCCGATTGGTCCTTGACTTTGTTACGTTCTGGTTTGCGAGCGAGGTGCGGTTGCGGTGGTTGGTGTACGCGGATTGCGGTGGCCGAGCGGTAAACCTGTCACGATCTGCGTAGCGGTGCACCGGAAGCTAAAGGTCGGAACGTAATGGATAATGGGGAGGATGTGAAGTGAGTAGACAATGAGTATAGATTGTTTACGTATACTAATTTTTATGTATTTATCATTATTTTATACTAAACATATATGTACAGTTATATTATATTTTACAAGACGATTAAACAACTAAATCACAGATGGATATCGGGAGGCGAATTGATAGGTGCTTCAGCGGCCGGCAGGATGCATACTCACAAATATTTTTTTCTTATTTTTTCTGATAAGGTCAGTATTATTTTTTGTTAATACTTCTATGTAAGCAATGTCCAATTTAATAGCTATATAATACTATGCTTGATTAAATATTTTATTAAGTTCAAGTTGAGATATATATGTATATCTCATACTTTGTGTTCATATTTTTAGTGATACTTTTATTTTTTTTTTTTTTGAAAAATTTAGTTTGAAATTTTTGGCGGGACGTCACATAGCATAGGAGAATAGCTCTCTTTTACATAAGTATATATATATATATATATATATATGTATGTATAATACTTGTCATGAGTTATCTTTTGAGAATATTACTTTTTCATCAGTTACATTAAAAGAAAGTCTTCCATTTAGATTTACTTGTTGATATATAAAGTCAGCTTATTAATATTATTAAATAAATTAACTTTTATAGATTTGCATATATATATATATATATATATATATATATATATATATATATATATCTTAATGCTAGTGTGTGTATGCTTTTTGAAATGTACTTTACTAAATGATATTTTTTTTTTTTTATTATTTTTTTTTTGTTATAGTTATGAAAATGTAACATTTATAAAGCGATTGTTAGTATGATTTAATTCTAATATAACTAATTTGCAAGTGTTTCTGTTACAATCGTGTAATTGAATTTCAATGATTCTGATACTATAGTAGTGCTTATTTCCATATATTTTAGTAGAGAGAATTTTAACTTTCACTTGAAAATTTAATATATGGTAATCTAATGATTACAATTTTTTATTTCTTTACTGATAATGGTCAGTATTATTTTTGGTCTAATTTTTATAAGCAGTTATTTTATTATAAATTTATATTCATCAATGTGAATATAAATAAACATATATATATTTAGAATATATATATAACTGTAAGAGACTTTGACTTTAAATTTTAATTAATATTTAATATAATATAATTGAATAATTATGATTGTATGATTAATTTTTATTCATGAAGAACTATATTACTTAATTATGATTTTATATAAGCAAGCATTTAGTAATATACTGAATTGTATGTATATATAGCGTACATTTTATAATTGAACAATATATTTGTGTTTTTGAAAATTTTATTTTTGGCGGGACGTCACAATATATAAAGAATAAATACTATACGAGTAATAATTATAAGATTACAATCATAACAAACGTACTTAGATATATAAATATACTTTAATATAAATATATATATATATATATATATATATATATATTTTTCTTTCAGTGAATGAATCCACTCTTAGAAGAAATCGCTGACTTGATCATTCAGTTCTTGTTAATACATATATATATATATATATCCATATAGTTATTATAAATCATTAAAAATGTGTAGACCTAAGCCATATAAATTTAAACTCCATTTTTTTTTAACTCATTGTCACGGTCTTTTCATTTATAAGTGCTATAAGGCTTTGTATATTAAGGCAGAAGGAAAAAGATATTGCTTTAGTTGCTTTACACAAATCCAGAGCAATTACCGTACGTTTTTTTATTGTTAAATTTCACGGAATAAGTAATCGAACATTTAAAACGGAACAGTGCCTTATTTGTAGAACTGATTTACTGAGGAATACATCCATTAAAAACTGCACAATCTGCTTTATAGATTACTTAGCAATATGTATAATATTAAGAGAAAGGGGATTTGATCCTAACAATATTAAAGAAATATTATATGATAGTATCACTAAAGATACTATCAAATTAACAATATATGAAGACACTGATGAAATGGAAAATTAAGAAAAAACAGATATAGAAAAAAAAGGGGAGAAAGTAAAGAAAAAAAAAATATATATATAATAAAAACATATACTTAATTACTCACTCTTTTATGTATTATTCAATATTATTATCCAAAACAAATTTGCTTTACTTGGGTCAGACTGTACCAAAACAATCTTTATAAAGGCCCGTATTAATGTTAGCAGCTAAACGGATATACATATATAAATATATATATATAAGAAATACAAACATACATATATAAGTAAACACATTTATATGCACATACTATAAGATCACATTATACGTAAGCTTTAAATTAAGAAAATAATACGTAAATTTTAAATTAAGAAAAGATATATATATATATATATATTACAGTCTGCATATCTTTTCAGTAGAAGAATCCACTCCTTGGAGGGATTGCAGATCTGGGCTTGGTCGCAAGGTTTTTATTAATAGTCACATTTATATACACCACACATATATATATATATATTCGCAATAAGTCACGAAAATTAATAAAAATGTGTAGGCCGAAATCTTATAAATCAAAACTGCATTATTTTCTAACACACTGCCCCGGACTCTTTACTTTTCAATGCTATAAAACGTATTATGTTAAGGCTGAGGAAAATAGATACTGTGTAACTTGCTTCCGATTAATTATGGGCAGATTTCAAACATGTGAAATTATAAAATTCCACGGCATATTCAGTGATAAATTCGAAGAGGAAAAATGTCATAATTGTGAAAATGACATAGTAGAAAACACTTCAATTAAAAATTGCACTATTTGCTTTATAGATTATTTAATAATATGTACCTTATTAAGAAACAAAGGACATGATCCATATAACATAGCAGAACTCTTATATGATTGTATTGATAAAAAAATATTGACTATAACAATGTATGATACAACAAATGAAACAGAAATCTTAAAACATGTAAACAATAAACTCTGATTTCTTTACTTAGAATAATGTATCATTTAATATTGTTAATTACTACGCAAACCTCCCTCGCTCTTCTTGGGTTTGATTGCGGCGGGCGACATTTAAATATAACCTTGGTATCGCTGTTGGATGTTGGAGAGTGCAACCTTCCGCATAAAATTCCGAACTCTACGGAAACTTATATCCAATTCCTTCAGCTTTCCGACTATAATCATGCGTATATAATGCAGTGCAAAGTTGAACTTTCAAGAATAATATATTATTGTGGCATGCATTCACACGTTTCTGTCGTACATAATGGACGAGCCGATTATATGAAACCGGACATGCACAGTTCACAAGAATGTTTCGTGACGGTACTCTTTCACTTGGAGCGAGAGTCTTATTCGACGGGATCCGAATCAACCACACTTCCTCCTACAGTATCACCATGGCTGGCAGCATAAGCAATGATGGAAAATGTAAGGGCACGCAGTACTCCGACTTCTATGGACGTTGTCGTGCAAGCAGTTGCAAAAATATCTTTGAAGACGGCTTATGTCCTCGTTAAGTTAAACACAGGAAAGATAATGTTAAAATCAGAAACAATCTGCACACTTAGCGAAGGATTTTGCATTGATTCAAAAGATGGATATACTTACTGGGAACCAATGCCTACCTCTTCATGCAATTTTCATCAATATGATGTATATTTATTATACGAAGGACCTGCAACCAAAACTACAGACGACAACAACAAAGGGAAGTCACCCATCGTGTATAGTCTGACAACACAAGACATAACCTTCGCACTGATAAAGACCAGGGAACAGCCATTATGCGGATATACTCTTTTTCGCACCGAGCATTCCAAGCTTTTCATCCTGAAAACAAAGAAGGGAGATGTTTTCGCCGAAAGAGGAACAATTCCAATCGATAACTTCGACATCTTTGCATATATGAATTCAAAATTCGTATATGTCGAAAAACATATAAGACATCAAATGACATCTCTCTATCATAATGTTATTCAACAAAGGTGCGAGTTAGAAAAAGACGTAATAACCAACACCTTATCATTCGCCACCTTACAGCCTGATGAGTTTGCTTATCGATTAATGAAAGGACCAGGATTCATGCTGTCACAGCCGGAGAAGCAGTTCATGTAGTAAAATGTAAATTCCTGTCGACGCCACAGTCAGAAGAACAAAGGAATGCTACGCTGAACTTATCGTAACAGTAAGAAATATCTCATTATTTCTAACGCCAAAATCTAGAGTGCTCACAAAATTTGGCACTCAAAAAGAAAGTAGCTTCGAACTACCAACATTCTATCGCATAGACGATACATGGATTCAACTTACTCCCGATCTACAAGTCAGACAATTACCCTCACAACGATTACATTCGATGACCTCTTTGAGTTGGAAATCTCACTCCAGGCCCATTGGCGATTAGTGGAATATACACTGAAAAAGATATAGAGAAGCTACGAGATCACATAATGTTTCCTGCTGAGAAATCAGCGCTTCTCAACTTCGTAGCTCGTGGGATGACAGGACAAGCAGTTGTACCAAGAGAAGTCTCATTATACAGCCTGTTGGACGAAAAGGCACTTCAAAAAATAGTCATAAGAGTTATTAAGTTGACTATCGACACGGCAATCCATGGTTAGGTTAGGATGCACTACACACTGTATATGGATGCAGTCTGCACCTGCTGGGCGCCGTATGGAGTTCCCTCACACATCTTTTACTTCATTTGGCACGAGGACCCGTAAATCGGCGAAAGCTACTACCGGAAGAAGGACAATCTTTCCCAGGGCAGACGGAATCTTTTTTAGCAACACCAACAACACCAAAAAACGAATACACTATTAACAACACCACAGTGGTAAACACGATCACCCCTATCCCCACTGTCTATACCGATCTACGCGAACGATTAAATGATATAGAATAAATCCCTACGAAAAACATCGGGAATTCGTTCTTAAATAAGGGGGGAAATGTGACGTCCCGCCAAAAATAAAACTTTCAAAAAACACAAATATGCTGTTCAATTATAAAATGTACACTAAATATATATACAATTCGGCATATTACCAAATGCTTGCTTGTACCAAATCATAATTAAGTAATATTGTCCTTAATGAATATAAAAATTAATCGTACAATCATAGTTATTCAATTATATTATATTAAGTATTAATTAAAAATTAAAGTCAAAGTTTCTTACGGTTATATATATATATATATATATATATATATATATTCTAAATATATATATTTTTATATATTCATATTAAATAAATATAAATTTTAAACAAATTATATATAACTTCTCACAAAAATTAGACCAAACTTATCAAACTAGATGTAAAAATCACCTATTCTCAAAAGGACAACCAGTAGTTAAATACATATAAAAACGACGCATTGATACTTGAATAAAATACATCTATCCGTATACATATATATATAAAACATATATATATATGTACAAAATATATAAATACTGCCGATATTAATCCGCGTCCACAAAAAATGTAAATTTATATGGAAGATTTATTTTTTTTTTACAAAGCAATGGTTGTTAAAACTAAAATTAAAAATCACCTTATATATATATATCTTATATACTGTCAAAAGGGTATTATCAAAATTAAAATTAAATATTTGCTCTTAACTTTCGCAGCTGAATAAAATCAATATTAGAAAAACAAAAGCACCATATGTCAAAATAAATTCAATAAAATATACTTGAAATAAGAATATAGTCTCCCATATAAATATTTTCAAACATGTAAAATTAATCAATAAGACAAATGTGTGTTACGTGCTCGCACGTCTCGCGATCCACTGTTATCGTCCACCTCAGTGTCAATACCAGGGTTGCTCTCTATTTAGTTTTTTTAGAGCAACCTGTTTAAACCGGCTATACCCAGGGAGCCGCCGAGAGCTAAGTCTTGACCCTTTTGATAATCAGGGGATTTTTTTACTGATCGGGAACCACTACAATTGAGGCTTGGTTCATAAGCTCAATAATAATATCGTCTAAATAATAAATAATGTTTTCTTTATTTTCTTCTAAAAATTGTATTAATATTTCTAGTATAGTGTCAGGTTCTTAGGAAGTATTTTGTTGTATTTCAGCGTTGGTTACTCTTGGTTTCATTGATTATCAATTTATTTGAGGCTAATATAGAGAGATAGAGATAAAAATTTTATGTTCGTTGTGAGTTGTGACGTCCCGCCAAAAATTTCAAACTAAATTTTCCAAAATATAAACATACCGCTGGAGATATGAACACAAAGTATGAGATATACATATATATCTCAACTTGAACTTAATAAGAATAAGCTAGTATATTTCAAATGTCAAAATAATTTTACAAAGCTGCAAGTATATAAGTTGCTATGATAATGTTATTAATTAAAACGAGAGGTACATCCGCACTGTACCGAGATTAAAGATATCAATGGTAATATAGTATTAAATCTAAGTTAATTTAAAACGAGTCGCGGAGTAGATGAATCTTAAAATATTAAAAAACTCTACCTTGACGACACAAAGTAGTAGTCAGAAAAACTAAGTTGAATTATATTTTAGGACGCAGCGAACAAAGACTCAGAGATTCTATCACTTAGAATGACTTCTTCACGTCTACTGTTTAACTTATGATGAACGACTTATTAAAATGATGAGTGGTTAGCGACTTTTTGGTTGAAGGTAGGAAGACGACTGTTTTAGATGACCGGTGGTGAACGACTGACTCTGTCCGCTAGCTCGACTGACGTTCTGCGCTCCGTCCCCACTTTCGGGTCTCTCCCTTGTTACGTCCTCGAGCGTTCGCGAGTGAGGTGCGGTTACGGTGGTTGGTGTATGCGGATCGCGGTGGCCGAGCGGTAAACCTGTCACGATCAGCGTAGCGGTGCACCGGAAACTAGAGGTCGGGAAGTAATGGATAATAGGGAGGATGTGAAGTGAGTAGACAATGAGTACAGATTGTTTACGTATACTAATTTTCATGTATTTATCATTATTTTATATTAAACATATATGTACAGTTATATTATATTTTTCAAGACGATTAGACAACTAATTCATGGACGGTTATCGGGAGGCGAATTGATAGGTGCTTCAGCGGACGACAAGATGCATACTCGCCCGAAGAAAGCCTGGGAGGAAATGATCCTCGGTCGCGTAATCCCGAAGTCTATCAACGGCGGGGGCACGGGCCACGGACGGTATTCGATGGGTGGTAAGGGCCTATGTGAGGAAGCGACGACCCCGCTACTGGATGCCGGTGGAGTGATGGCGTCGTGTAGCTGGTCAGGGGTTGATGACTCTGATGTATGGGTTCCCGGTGGAGGGTAAGTGAAATACCCGACGGATGCTGGGCTCTGACTACCTGGTGGCGACGCACCGTCAGCTCGGACCGTCAGGTAGGAGCCGCCTTGGTATAGTGACCGGATGAGGCGCTTCAATTGGTGAGCACGCCCTGCTCGACGTGACCGACCCATGGCGCAGCTAAGAAGGTAAGCGAAATCATAATCAACGCCATAATTGAATACGCGGAGAGGTATAGACTGGGGTTAGCAATAGTAACGCGAGTGACGAAAAGGGAAAAAGAAAAAGAAAAGTGAAAAAAAAAACATATGCGTTAAAGTAAATTGCTAAACGAGTTGACTTTACCTTATCTGACGGGTCGCGGGGACAGGGTGAGCCTTAATGAGTTTATTTTAATTTAATATTTATTCTATATTTTAGATCAAGAAGAGCGATCGGAGGAATTGTGAGAGACGCCCTGAGAGAGGCGCGGTTCGTGGACTGAGAGGAGGCAGATCGCCCTGACAGAGGCGCGCTGCACGCTAGGAGGCGGAATGCCCTGAAAGAGGCGCTCCTCGGAGAAAAGAGTCGTTCGCCCTGAGAGAGGCGTGCGACGTAGATAGGGGTAGTCCGGCTCTGAAGGAGGCGCACTACGAAGGATGAAGGCAGAGCCGCCCTGGAAGAGGCGCACTGCTAGAAGGGACGTAGAATCGCTCTGAAAGAGGCAAACTACGTAGGAAGGATGTAGGTCGCCCTGGAGGAGGCGCCCTACGGAGTAGGTAAGAATGGTTATCGCTCTCTGTCTAATGACATTCCCTATGAAGACGTCCGAATAAAATATTAATCTCTTCGATTATAAATTACAGATATCTGAGGCTCTGGGTATGTCAAGGCGGACGTCGCCGACCTTGCCACTGGTGAGCGGATAAGGAAAAAGAAAAGAAAAAAAAAAGAAAGAAAGAAAAAAAAATAAAAGAAGAAGCTATAAGGAATACAAGAACGCCCTGGAGGAGGCGCGCGTCGCCGCAGGATGAAAGAGAGAGCCCGACGTAGGCTTGAAGGAAGGATGACCTCGTCAGATAAGTAGCACTAATTTGCCCGATAATTTCAATATTAAAATTAGAATAGAAAGCTTATCTTTATATTTACAGGTATGGACTCGAGAGGTTAACGGAGAGAAGAATTGACACCGAAAAGATGACCGACGCCCGGAATGGACAGGGGCCGCGAACTGACACAAGTATGTATATTTCGAGTAATTACACGTAGACAATATGATTAATGATTACACGAATATATCTTAATAATTACGACTACGTACTCACTTCACTAAATTGTTATGTGTTACAGGAACCACTGGGGAACACACTGTCACGCGGGTGTACACGAAAATGTGGATCTACAATATTAGTATTACAACATTAGTCAATAGAACTTTCCTTTGACTATGATTTCGCGCGCAGACTGGTTCCGGACGCGTAAACGATATTATAGATAGGCGGCATTAATAATTGCTTGGAGAGGAAAAGATATAACACTTATATAGTTGATAGGAATAATTTACTGCGAGTGAAAATTAAGATAAAATGTCTTTAAGAGTGATAGATAGAAATCGATATGTATTGTGAGCGCCGTGGAAATCGAAAAAGAGAAAGGAAGTATAATAGTGACAGTGGATACAATTAATCAAGAATAAATTTATACGACGGTAAACGTAAGAAACTGAAGGCTAATTAATAGTGTTCGCGATATGCTAGTCTCGAAGTCTCTCTGAGTTAATGATTTCGTGTGAATAATACCGAGTAATGAACTAGAAAACACTGATTCGAAGATACAATATTAATTACACCGTGCGAAAATTTGCGAGAGCGTATGTATGATCGAATGTTATAAGGATAACCGATTATTAAGTCGTATGAATGACTGTCTGTACGTACAATGAATTTACTGGGTACTGTATGAATCGAGTATTGACTGCTGATCGAATACTGATTATGCGAAAACTGAATGGTCGAAACGAACCGTACAACAGATTTTACTGTCGGGCGAAAGCCGAATACTCAATATGATCCGAACTGTCTAATGATCTGAACTGTCTGGGCGAGAACTGAATACTCTGTATCTTGAGCACACGGTGCTCCCGTTTATATACCCGTGGTCGCTGAGGGCTCCCACCTTCTGAATTATAGCGCGCGCAACGTGGTCCGATCCTGGTCATGCTTGTTTGTCACGGGTATCACGCGCCGGGCAATAGTAAGCGGTCACGGTGTTTGTCTGAAATTTTCACGTGATCCGGCGGTTCCTGAATGTTCTAGAAGCTTCGGGACTAGCATTATAATATAATATCTATATCGTTATTTCTAGATATACCGCAATTATTATTAGTGTTACGATAACTTATCTGATTAATTACTTATCGCCGCATTGTATTATAGCGTTGTACTTAAATAATCGTAGAGATACGAGAGCATTTCGCTAATTAACTTATTAATTAACAATTATCTATGATGTCGCATAATGTTATTCGTGGATTACAAGGTGTAAATTAGTCTACAGACGTTAAACTCGCTATTATATAACTATATGTATGTATGTATATCATTATAACTAGTAGTAAAAGGTTTATATATTTATATATATATATATATATATATATATATAAGTAATAATGGTATAAATGCACATGTAATATGCCATGATATATTTACAATGAATGGATGAGGAGTGTGTAAGTGTGTATAAATGCATAAATTTAAGACAAGTTTATATTGTGAGAGGTTGAGTGTGTAATTTAAATGATACGCATGGAATATGTATGAATTAGCTATAAGATCCGAGACTATTGCGTTACCATGTATATGATACATTGATTATGTGTATGTTAGTATATGAATATGCCTGTAATAAGTTTATAATAGGTTTATTGAGAGTGCTTCGTTTGTGCGTACTAATGCGTCACTATGTATATAAATTATTTATAGAGTGTGTGTATTTGCGTGTTACTGGGTGGATAATATGTCTATAATAGTCAGATACTGATTAAACATTGTGTAGATGATAAGTTTATAACGCGCGTACTTTTGTATCACCGGGTATATTAGGTAACTATTGTTATATAATTTTATGGTGTGTTTGTTAAGGAGCGTGTATCTATGTAATTATTTCTGGGTGTTCATTATGCGTTTATACTTGGTTTATGTAGTGTATGATGTGTGTATTATCGTATCACCGTATATATAGTTATGGTCATTTTGTTTATTATACATATGTATATTGTAATTATCATTCATCCTCAATAAAATGATAAAGAAGTTTTGGGAATATTATCACGTTCAAGTTATTTCAGACACCTTGTATAAGTCAGAGTTAATTAAGTAATTGTATATATTTGAGTGTGACTATTTAACTTTAGTTATCTTCCAGAGCTTTATTCGTTTTAAACTCTTTATGGGATATTTATATTGTTTTCACTATAATATGTATATATATATACATTCATCTTGTGTAGTTCATTTTAATTATTATTGGTTTTACTTGATCACTTAAATATTGTCTGAGCCTCGAGGAGTTCTTGTCAGGTCATTATAATTTGCCTTTAAAACATCTGTGGATCATGATTTCTGCAGCGAGTCGCATATATATATATATATATGTATATGTGCATGCACCAAGTTATCTCCATGGTTGATATATGAAATAATTATAAATGATAGCTGACCGGATTTTTATTGGCAAACCAAATTGGATTCATGGTAAGGAATTATTATGCAGATGATGGGTTTGATCGAATCTTTTATTATTGTTAAAATTTGAATTTACTGAAATCACTGCGCTGCGGTGGAATATGAGTAAAATTGACAAGTTATTATATTTGGGTGACAGAATCATTAGACATGTACGTTATTGTGGTATTAATTCGGCTTTGGGATATAAAACTGCATTTAATAATGAAGGCATAATTATATATTGGAGGTGCGGATTAAAATAAATGACTTATTAAAGTTGAAAATATGAGGTGTTCCTGAAGTAAAATGGGTCTATAACAATGTGCGCTTAACTTTTTATGGCGGGGCTGTAGCTCTATAAGTTGCTACCTTTTTTGGTTCCTTATGAGTCAAGGCGCCAGGAAATAATTAATTAAGGTCACTGAGCGGGTTTTTTATGTGATGTTTAAACCGTTAAAAATTGGGTGCTTTTTGATGTTGCGACAACTTTTGATATATTGAGAAAAGTGATTTAGACTGTGCATAGGAAGTTGCAATTGCACATACGAGTTACTTGGCTTGCTCAGTTTTAATAATTAATGAAAGTTCATATACAGGGTGTCCCGAAAGTACCGATCGGAGTTTATTATATGAAGCTTATGGAATTTAACCAAATGAATCGGTCGGTTGTTAAACACTATTTTATACTGATGTTTGGATAATATGACAATGTTAGTTTATATACCGGGTGTCAATTTATTAAGGTGAATATGTATCGGGAGTTGTATTTCCGCTTATTCGCAGTTACGATCTCTTTCCTTGCGTGATTTTTACTTGTTATATAGATTTACTTTATATTTTTGTTATACCGGGTGGTGGTTAATTCTCGATGCGTGTGTCTATGGTGATGTGTACGTGTATGTTGGTGTTTAGTAAGAGTGATGACGACGAGGTGGAGTGAACATTGGTTTATATTATCGCTATTACTTAATTTACGTTATTCTATTGACACGTACTTAATATTATGTTTCCCTTTTATTTTTCAGGTACTGCAACTAGAGTGACAAAACTAAATGGGTAATTATAATAAAATTAAGATGTTCGACCGACTTGGTGGGTCCTTTCTCTTCCCTTTTTCAGGTGCTGAGGAGGCGGACCAGAAGGTGATATACCGGGTGGCCGGAAAATAGGTAAGAATTTTCATTGGACAACTAATTAATTATTTTCCTTCATTTTTAGGTAGGTGATAGGGGAGAACCAGTGATGGGGTTAAAACAAGAAAAGAGAAGAAAAAGAAGAGAAAGAGAAAAAAAAAGGATGTTCTAGCCGGAAACATAATAAAAGGTATTTATCGGCTTAATCTATTTTTGATAACAACTATATATATATATATATATAAAAAGAAAAAAGAAAATAAAAGAATTTTATAGGTGCTTAACGCTTACTATGTCTACCTAACAGGTGACGTATGGAGTCAACGGACGGCGACTGGTGTCAAGCGGAGGCGCTGGACGTGACAAGAGATAAGTATAATATTCGATTTCATCGGGTCTCTGCGTCAAGAGATAAGAATAATATTTGATTTCACTCAGTCTTTCTCGCCGTCGCTTATTGCGTCATCATGCGAATGAAAGGCTCTTTGTATTATAAAATAATTTCGCACTCTTATATTATAATTCTTTTTACAGCAAGAGAGACTTATTGATTCAAGCATAGCAAGAGTTAGTATTTCTTTTCGAAATTATTATGTCTCATCATTAATATTCCTTTTCTTTTCACTTGTTAATTTATGCTTCTATATTTAAATTTCTTTTAATTTTCTCTCTTGTTGTATCACATATTTCATCTTAACATATCCGCTTTTATAATAGTATCTATATGGAAGATACAGTTTAATATTGTTATTTTAATTTATAATTCTTTTTTATATTGATTCTTTATGATTTTTACTTTAGCATAGGAGAATAGCTCTCTTTTACATATGTATATATATATATATATATATATACATATGTAAAATATATATATATATATATATATATATATACATATGTAAAATATATATATATATATATATATATATATATGTATGTATAATACTTGTCATGTGTTATCTTTTTAGAATATTAGTTTTTCATTAATTACATTAAGAGAAAGTCTTCCATGTAGATTTACATGTTGATATATATATATATGAAATTAGCTTATTAATATTATTAAATAAATTAGCTTATATAGATTTGCATATATATATATATATATATGTACCTCTTAACGCTAGTGTGCATATACTTTTTGAAATGTACTTTACTGAATGATATTTCTTTTCCTTTTTTTTCTTTACTGGTAAGGTCAGTATTATTTTTGTTTTAATTTTTATAAGGAGTTAATTTGCTTTAAATTTATATTTATTAGTATGAATATATAAAAATATATTTTTTTTTTTTTTTAATATATATATATATATATATATATATATATATAACCGTAAGAATTCTTGACTTTTAATTTTTAATTAATACTTGATATAATATAATTGAATAGCTATGATTGTATAATTAATTTTTATATTCATTAAGGACAATATTACTTAATTGTGATTTTGTATAAGCAAGCATTTGGTAATATGCCGAATTATATATATATGTATATAGCGTAGATTTTATAATTGAGCAGTATATTTGTGTTTTTGAAAAATTTTTTTTTTTTTGGCGGGACGTCACATGTGATGCAACGAGAGAGAAAGTATTCAAAATTCTTATAAGTAATATTATGTTGAGAAATAAATTATATATAACAATAATAGTCATTAAATCTCTCTCGCTGCAATACGAATAAGTCTTAGCGTTGTATGAAAAATCGATAATTAATATGACGCACGCAATAACAGCGACACAAAGACTCATGAAATCACATATAATCAAGTAACCTAAAACATTCTGACAATCAGCGAAGAAGCTTCTTCTTAAACCGATACTTGATTACCATTTCAGTTGAAGCAAGTGATTATAAAGAAATTGCTTGAGTATAATCGCGAGAGCTTCCTCGAAATATAACAACGGATTATAAAGTTCGTATCATCTTATCGAAATTGATATCAAAGAACTCACTTGGTTCCAATAACTCCAGAGGAGGAGACTTCCCTTCTCCAAACCAAAATCCATCTTTATACGAACAAGATCAACCAACCAGAAGGAACTTGAGTCCTTCTGATAACTAGTGGAAGGAGAGGTTGAGAGTGGGGACAAACCTCAGGAGTCAGTTGAGCGTATGGACTAAAAGTCAGTCGTAATTCAGGAGTCGTGAAGAAGTCGTCCTAAGTTGTAGAATCTCTGAGTCTTTGTTTGCTGCGTCCTAAAATATAATTCAACTTAGCTTTTCTGACTACTACTTTGTGTCATCAAGGTAGAGTCTTTTTAATATTTTAAAATTTTTCTACTCCGCGACTCATTTTAAATTAAATTAAATTTAATACTATATTACCATTAATACCTTTAATCTCAGTACAGTGCGGATGTACCTCTCGTTTTAATTAATAACATTATTATAGCAACTTATATACTTGCAACTTTGTAAAATTATTTTGATATTTAAAATATACCAGCTTATTCTTGCATTACTTTAAGTGAATTGTTAGATCCAGTGTTCCTACATTCCCGAGCCAACATTTACTATAAACAATTAGATTTTATACAAATTATTACTACAATATTAACTAAATATCAAAGCCATCAGAATTTTATCATTTACTCTATCTGGATAAAGCGATGCCGAGTCAGTTTGTTTATAAATAAATAATCAAGTGACATACTAAGATAATAATTTTAATATATATTTGCATATTAGGGTAATTATTAAAACCCTTCATACACATATACTTATAAACAATCCATTTGTTAACTAACAATAATTTATAAACAATATCATATTTTTTTTGATCGAAATTTTAAATTTTAAATTAACATTTAATAATCTGGATTAAACGACGCCCAGACAGCTCATCGACTAAGTCTCAGCTCTGCCTGAACTGTAACGAGGGGCACGTCACTTTGCTCTTTCCCAGGCTCGGGACTCGCTGTCGCTTTATCTAGATAGAGTAAATGATAAAATTCTAATGGCTTTGATATTTAGTTAATATTGTAGTAATAATTTGTATAATATCTAATTGTTTATAGTAAATGTTGGCTCGGGAATGTAGGAACACTGGATCTAACAATTCACTTAAAATAATGCATGAATAAGCTGGTATATTTCAAATATCAAAATAATTTTACAAAGTTGCAAGTATATGAGTTGCTATAATAATGTTATTAATTAAAATGAGAGGTACATCCGCACTGTACTGAGATTAAAAGTATCAATGGTAATATAGTATTAAATCTAAGTTAATTTAAAATGAGTCGCGGAATAGAAAAATCTTAAAATATTAAAAGACTCTACCTTGACGACACAAAGTAGTAGTCAGAAAAGCTAAGTTGAATTATATTTTAGGACGCAGCAAACAAAGACTCAGAGATTCTACAACTTAGGACGATTTCTTCACGACTCCCGAATTACGACTGTTTGCAGCCCATACGCTCAACTGACTCCTGAGGTTCGTCCCCACTCTCAACCTCTCCTTCCACTAGTTATCAGAAGGACTCAAGTTCCTTCTGGTTGGTTGATCTTGTTTGTTTGGAGATGGACTTTGGTTTGGAGAGGGAAGTCTCCTCCCCTGGAGTTATTGGAACCGAGTGAGTTCTTCGATATCAATTTCGATAAGATGATACGAACTTTATAATCAAGTATCCGTTGTTATATTTCGAGGAAGCTCTCGCGATTATACTCAAGCGATTTCTTTATAATCATTTGCTTCAACTGAAATGGTAATCAAGTATCGGTTTAAGAAGAAGCTTCTTCGCTGATTGTCAGAATGTTTAAGTTACTTGATTATATGTGATTTCATGAGTCTTTGTGTCGCTGTTATTGCGTGCGTCATATTAATTATCGATTTTTCATACAACGCTAAGACTTATTCGTATTGCAGCGAGAGAGATTTAATGACTATTATTGTTATATATATTTATTCCTCAACATAATATTACTTATAAGAATTTTGAATACTTTCTCTCTCGTTGCATCACATTTGTCTTATTGATTAATTTTACATGTTTGAAAATATTTATATGGGAGACTATATTCTTATTTCTAGTATATTTTATTGAATTTATTTTGACATATGGTGCTTTTGTTTTTCTAATATTGATTTTATTCAGCTGCGAAAGTTAACTCTTGAGCAAATATTTAATTTTAATTTTGATTATATACCCTTTTGACACCCAGTATATAAGATATATATATAAGGTGATTTTTAATTTTAGTTTTAACAACCATTGTTTTGTAAAAAAAAAAATAAATCTTTCATATAAATTTACATTTTTAGTGGACGCGGATTAATATCGGCAGTATTTATATATTTTGTACATATATATATGTATACGGATAGATGTATTTTATTCGAGTATCGTCAGTGCGTCGTTTTTATATGTATTTAACTACTGGTTGTCCTTTTGAGAATAGGTGATTTTTACATCTAGTTTGATAAGTTTGGTCTAATTTTTGTGAGAAGTTAATTTGTTTAAAATTTATATTTATCAATATAAATATATAAAAATATATATATATTTAGAATATATATATATATATAACCGTAAAAGATTTTGACTTTAATTTTTAATTAATACTTAATATAATATAATTGAATAACTATGATTGTATGATTAATTTTTATATTCATTAAGGACAATATTACTTAATTATGATTTTGTATAAACAAGCATTTGGTAATATGCTGAATTGTATATATATATATATATAGCGTACATTTTATAATTGAACAGTATATTTGTGTTTTTGAAAATTTTAAATTTGGCGGGACGTCACATTGGTAAGAAGAATCAGGATCAGAGACACAACGAACTGTGGCCTAGGATAACCCTCGGATTCCGTCGGCACCGCAAGAGGAATATGGATTCTCTTGGGTATCAATGGTGTCAAATTCCTGCAGAGTGAATGAAGGTATTTCTATATTATACTCTTCATCATTAGTATTAAAAAGAGGCAAGTAAGCTTTGTCATGAATATTAAAACTATCGCGTCTCCAAGGTATATTCCTTTGATGGAAGTTATTAATGGAAAATATCCAGTTTTTATTTCAGAATTCATGATTTTAATGAAGAAAGAAGTGATTGTTCTTGGTTTAATGTTAATATATTCCACTTCATCAAATGGAATCGAAGTATTTTCAAGTAGTAAGTGTTTTGTTTTAAAATCAACATTTGCATTTCTATTTTTCAAAACCGTATTACCAAGAATACCGTGATGCGAGAAAAGTATGTCGTTGGAAACAATGTGAAATTCAGTTTGTTTTCCTAATACTGATATATAAATTGCACCTAAAATATTAATGAGTTCGGATGCTATTCCTTGTAATGAATGAATATTTCTCTTATCCAGAGAAATATTAGAATTGACGTATTCTTTCTTAATTAAATTCAAATCAGAACCGGAATCTATCATAAAGGTGCATGTGTCTTTTAGGTCAGGGGACGATAAAGTAATGGTAGGAGCGCAAGTGCTTGCTATAAGCCGATGTTTATTTACTTTTGTGTCTCCAGGTTTTGATTTTCTGTATCTACGAATCGCACGACTCGAGAGGGGTTTGGGCGTACCTGTTGAGCAGCGTCCCGGCGAACGACTCCTTGTACCGGAGCGCTCTGACCGTTTCCCTGATTGTCAGGAGATTGATTAGAAGAGTTCATATCTCCGGTGAGT
Source organism: Anoplolepis gracilipes (assembly GCF_047496725.1). Taxonomy (NCBI): domain Eukaryota; kingdom Metazoa; phylum Arthropoda; class Insecta; order Hymenoptera; family Formicidae; genus Anoplolepis; species Anoplolepis gracilipes. The sequence continues at coordinate 4,182,091 of NC_132986.1, read as the reverse complement.
GATTTTCTATAAGCTAATTTCCGACATTCTGTAACCAAATGTCCAGGAGTTTTACAATAACAACATATTTTTTCAGTGGAAAAATTTGGACCAGGTTGTCCAGAAACTAATGGTTTAATGAAAGGAGCGACGGTATTACGCGTGTCGTGCACTCTAGGGGCGGAAATGGTAGAAGCTGCTGGACTACGCGAGGGGTTCTGAAGAATACGAGGACTATAGGTAAGGTCTGCCCGAGGGGTAAGAACAGGTCGTGTAGGAAAAGCAATTCTCTTACGATGATTTTCGGATTCTAAGGTTTCGCTTAATTGAATAGCTCCAACGATTGCGTCTTCCAAACTGTAATATCTAGCTTTACACGAATCAATAAATCGGGCAGAAAGCCGTTGATAAAGCTTTCTAGAGCTCTCGCCTCAATGTTATAGCGAAGCTGTTCACTCATATTACCGTGAATGGTGATTTCACCGTCTATAATCGCGGATCTTAATTCTTTAACTCTTTCAATATAGTCGAAAATATTTTTATTTGGTTTAACGTTGGCAAGTTCCCCGCGATATTGATCGACCGATTTGTTAGGACCAAAAACCTTCTTCAATCGATTAGTCAGATCGGTTAAATTATGGTATTCTATTCCCTTTATTGCCGCGTAAGCATGTCCTTGTAATTTGTTTATTATTAATGGTAACAAATATTCTTCTTGCCACGAAAGAATTAAATTTAACACTCGTTCGCACGTTTTACAGAATTGGAATACGGACATTTGAAGACCGTCATATTTGAGAATGGAATCGATTATGTCTTTAATACGAATGGGTGAAGCCAAATTGGATATGATCCATATTCAAAGGGGTATTTCTGGAGGCAGATGGAAGAGGCGGATTGGTATTATCAGCTTGAAGTTTGGAAGTCGAGGAGATATTTATATTGCCAGATAAGGGGTTAATAGGCTCCTGAGGTGGCAAATTTCTTATATAATCTTGTACGTGTAAGTTAGATATACCCTGTTGTCGCATCTCAGATACCTTTTGTTTTAAATTATTTAATTGATTTGGTAAAGTTTTTAATGAGGATACTTCTTGTCGTAATAAGCTTAATATCGAACTGAGGCTATTTATATCGACAGCAGCGTTTTGCTCTGCTTCAAATTTTTCCTTAGAAATTTCAAATTCTTTTTGCTATATAGTCAGAGCAGCTTGTTGTTCCCTAACAAGTCTTTCTTTATTTTGTAATTGTTGCATCATTGACTTCTAATTCAGCTTGTTGTTTTTGTAAAGGAGTGATGACTGTAGTATCTCGCTATGCTCAAGAGTGGTTTTAGAAGATTGTGATCGCGTACTAATAATGAGTAAAAATATTAATTTTTACTCATTATGAAAGATTGTTATTAATAATTAAATTTACAAAAAAAATTCATAAACAATGAGTGATCCCTTTTTGGCGATCCCACCGCTGCCACCAATTTATGTCACGTGCAGTGACCCACTGTTATCATCTACCTAGGTGTCAATAACAGGGTTGCTCTCTATTTAGTTTTTTGGGTAATCTGTTAAATCGGCTATGTCCAGGGCTCCGCCGAGAGCAGAATCAATGTGTTCTAAGAACTAATAAATCAGGGAATTTTTTTACTGATCTGGGATTATGATAATAGAAGCTTGGTTTAAAAATTCTTTAATAATGTTATCTAAATTGTAAATAATATTTGTTTTATTTTCTTCTATAAATTGAATTAAGGTCTCCAACATAACTTCAGGGTCAACAAAGATGTCTTGTCGAATTTCAGTATCAGTTGTTTGAGGTCTCATTTATTCTTAATTTATTTGGAGCTAATTAAAAGAGATAGGGATAAGATTTATATTTCTAGATATAAAGTCTTTAGCATGTAAGTGTAGGGAATATTATAGATATTTGAATTTTAAAATTTAACGAATAATGATTTTTTGACACCCGGTATACAAGAAATGTATATAGAGTGGTTTAAAAGTAAAATATCGTCTCTAGTGAGTATTAGGTATTATCATAACTTGTTAATAAGGAATTTGATAATTCTTATAATTAATTTATTTAATTAACTATTATAGGGAGTGATTTGGAGAATCGAGATTGGGGACTGATTATCGTCGGTTTGAGTCTATTACAATGGAATTGGTCCGGTCTTCTTAGGATGGACCAGTAAAAACAAGATGGCTGACGTCTTATAAACAAATGGAAGTATTTCGGAACCTATTAGGGATAAGTTTACGAAATTTTGCCTATAAGTTCGTCAGGAGATATTGCATAAAATAGACGTTTCAAATTATATTTTTGTAGGTGCAAAACTGTGATCTATTGAATAGTAGAATTCTAAAGTTGTCTCAATTTAGTTGAAATTTTGTATAAATCTTAGTTTAATAGTAGTAAGGGTATTTAAAGATCTTTGGAATCCTTAAAGTCAAAAAATAAAAAATTTAAAAATGGCGGCTAAAATGTGTAAAATAGACTAAAAAAGCATGTCCTCAAAGTTTCGGGCAATTTAGAAATTTTTTATTTATTTTGCAATAAATTTTGTTTTTTTTATTGTTATTATAAAATACTATTGTTAATTGATCATAAGGAAAAAATTTAATGGAAATTATTAATTTACAAGTAGAATAGAATAAATGAGAAAAATTTCTAATATCGTATCCCCGATAAATCTTAAGTTGTTCAATTATATAAGTAATTTGTTAATTAACTTATGTTAGAAAAATAATATTTATAATTATACAGGAGTTTAATTATAATGACTTGACTAAATTTTATATGAAAAAGATAAATTGTTCGTAAATTTTTATAAATTTAAATCTAAAAGGTCGTTTTCAATAAGTTAATATATGTGTTAATGAGTATACACAGAATTTTAATATTTATGTTCTAGTTCTTCAGGTCGTAATCAATTGATGGACAAAATTTGGTCTCTTAATGCAAAATGGTATAAGAGTGATAACTCTAGGAAGTTATATAGTTTATGGCTTAAGAAGGAACATATGTTCTAAGACGTGTCGAAAGTATTTATTATTTTAACAAAGAAATCGGTGGTTATTTATGGATCTTCGGATAAGGGGGTAAGGTATGTGATTAATAGTTTCGTATGGAATATAAATTTCGTTGTTTAAACAATTATTGTTGCATGTACTAACGAATTATATGAGAATGGGTTAACTATATTAATTGTTATTAATAAGAATTTATTATAATATTTTTTTTATAATTGATAAAATTGATATTTTATTTAGTAAGATTTGCAACTAATAAGAAAATGATAATTTTATAAAATTTATGTATGTATGGGCATGTTCGTGATTGAGTCTGGTGGGAAAAGGAAGAATATTACTAGATAGAACATAAATATGAAAGGATAATGAATTTTGATGATCACTCTGTTAATTTATTGTTCTGGAAGAAGATAAAATTGACTTAATATGAGTTGTTGATTAAATTGATGTAAATTAATTTAGAAGTTTTGGACAAGTTATATCTGTATAGTAAAGAATATAAGGGAATCAATTATTTTATTTGTATGAGAGATTTTATGGTTCATGAATACTTTGAATTAATTTCTTATTCTATAATAAAGCAATTATTATTATTAATATTATTATTATTCTTATGATTAAGTATATATGTACTAAATAAAATATATGTCGTTGCAGATTTGATATTAAGTGGGAAGGTGTCATAAAATAAATAAATTCACATTGGAATATGGTTCATTGGAGGCCGGCGATATTATTTATTTTAAAAATCACCGTCTCCGATGGAAAAGGGAAATGGGTAGTATAAGAAGGATGCTCCTTATTTATTCATATCGTTATTTATTAAGATAAGTATCATGAATCTTCCTTTTTAATATATTTTATTTGTTTATTTCTTTATTATAATTAGAAAAATCAATAATTAATAATTTAATATTAATTTTATTGATAAGAATAAAATTTATTGTTTCATAAGTACTTATACGTATGTCTTAAAAATTTGAATAACATTTTATTTATCTTAAAGGTCTTATATGAAATTATTATTATCGTTAATAATTTTTTTATAATATATATATATTTTTTCTTTATTTTTGGGTTATATATATATATATATATATATATATATATATATATAGAGGAGCTAAGGGTGGAACAGTTTATTATATGAGCAGTAGTATAAATGTATTTGTTGTAAAAGTATTACTATTATTATGTTTTATTTATTATATATTTTTTTTATATATATTTAACAAAATTTTACGTGTTTTATATTCGAAAATAATACTATAAAATTATATTGATAATACTTTAATATAGTGAAAGCAGTTGGTTATATTATTTGAGTGATATTCAATTTTGAATATGATAAATCAATAATAAGGATGTATATAATGTGGTGTGTGCGTGTGTGTTTGAAATTATGACTTTACTTTTATTAATGCTTCTAGCTTTGATGATTTTCCTGGGCTTTCTTCTCGTACACTGGTCGTCGTGGATCTCCCTCAGGGATGTCACTAGCAGGGGTTGAGGCAGGACACAGCTCGATTTCAACCAACGGTCCGGGCCAGCCAATAAATTCGAAGGTTCTTCGCGAGATGGGAACTTCGACTGAGTCAGATGTAGGAAGTTGGTCGAAAAGTTCCACGACAATTCTTCGATTGTCTGGTACGCTAACTGGATTGTCTTTTATGTCTTTGGCTACTTGGCCGAGGCCGTTATCATTATTCAAAATTTGTCTCTGTCGTCGTAAAGCGGCACGTAATTGTCTATGTTGTTTACCGGCGCGACCGGAACCAGGCATTTATTATAAATTATAATCAAAATTTTATTTTAATTTGAGAAATTATTATTCATTATAGACAATCTGGATCAAGCGACATTCAAGCAGCTCATTGACTAAGTCTCAGTTCTGCTCGAACTAACACGAGAGGCACGTCGCTCTGCTCTATCCCAGGGTCTCGCTAACGCTCAAGATCCAGACGTACGTTAAATATTTAATCAATATTAAATTACTTATAGTAAATACTGGTTGAGGGTGAAGGATCACTATTTTGAAATAATGAACTTGTGAGTATCGTGAAATAAGCAACTAAGTATTTTAAAAGCTTGAAAATTTTACAGAGATTGCGAGTATAGTAATGATCAATTACAATTTAAAAGTAAAAGGTACAACCGCACTGTACCAGAAATTGGAAATTAATTAACAATAAAGTAGTAATTCTAAATTATAAAGTAGAGTGAGTCGCAGCTCTAAATTATAATATAAGACGAGTCAGGAAGACGAGAAAATAAAGTATTATTAAAGATCTACCTTGCCGACACAAAGTAGCTGACGAACTAAGTTAAAATTGATTTTAGGACACAGTAAATAAAGACTCGGAGACGATTTTCTTATTGCGATAGTTTAATACGATTGCTGAATTTCGACTGACTCCGTCCGCAAGAACGACTGACTTCCTGCGGTCCGTCCCCACTGCGAGGTCGCCTCCCTCCAGGCATCCAGTGGACCCAAGATTTCCCGGGTTGACTACTTCGTCCGGATGGAGATGGATTTTTGGATCTTGGTGAGGGACTCTTCGCCTTCGAAGACGTCAGAAGCGGCGAGCTCTTCATAATCTTAATAGGTTCGATGAAAATTACAAGTTTATAAGTTAGTATCTAGCGGTAAATTTCAAAAGCGAGTTGTTATAATATTTAGCTTCGTTGAATCTCTGGTAGGGGTAGGCGGCCCTGAGTGCAATCGCCCGGTGGTACGGCACCGTTGGGGGAGGACTCCTCCCCGCCCGTGACACACCGCTGGGTGCTCCTGGCACATGAGGGTTTCCGCGCGTGTGGGTGTTCCCGCCGCGCGGCGTCCCTCGGGGGGAGGTGGGTGCTGGCATGGGCCGGCGTCCCACAGTCGTGGGGCTCCATCTCGCGTGCAGGCGGCTCAGTGGGTTCTGCCCCTGAGTGCGCGCCGCGAGGGGAGCGGACGGGCCAATGAATCTCCGGAACTCCCGGACCCTTCGGGCCGGGCCTCTTCCGAGCCGCTCGGACGTTTTCCGAGGACGGGGTCGGGGAGGCGGAGGAGGGCCGGCGCGGGCCGCGCGGGCATAGCCCAACGGCGCCGGGTCGGCCCGGCCGTCGGAGCCGCTCGGACGTATTCCGAGGCAGGGTTCGACGGCGGGATGGAGCCCGACGGTGCATCGCGACCGTTTCCCTTCCGAAGCGGTGCACCGTCGGGGCCCTCTGACGGAGGGTAACTTCCGTTAAGGGCGCGTGCAAGCTGGTCGCCATGGCGGGTAAGACTGGACCGGGGAGCGGCGACCCAGTCCCAACCGTTTATGGGGCCCCCCGGGTGGCACCACTCGCTGCGGTATCCCGGAGGTCGGAGGCCGGGAACCCCCGAAAGCCCATGGAGGCGTCAAAACCTCCATGGGTGAGTAAGGGGCCGGGGACCAGTGCCGGGGATGCATATCCCCCGGCCCGTGTCGTATGTCACCCCCCCGGGGGAACTTGGGGCCCTGTCGTGGAGTGTTGCCGGTCATGTTTCGGGACACTCTGCGGCAGGTGAGGGTACACCCTGGGTGACGGAGCCGCAGCGGGGAGCGGGATTATTCAGAATAAAGAATTCTCAAAAATCAAACAGAAAAACTAAGGCGGAACCCACCGCAGAATTGTCTGCGGAAGGAGCGACTGGGGAGACCTTTAAAGTCCCCGAAATACCTGAGGGCTCTGAGGGGAAGGTTATGCCTCCGTACCCAGGGCCATCGACATCCGGTGGCAAACCTACCATCACGGCTATCCAGGATGGTACGGCAGCGAGAGAGGCCTTGGAAAGGAGATACCTCCAATTTCCAATGGCCAAAAAGACGAGCAAATGCCCTCATAACACGAGGCATGTATGTCACAGCTGCCGCGCGAGCGGGAAAAGGAGGAAATGTACCGCTACAGGTACAACTCCTGCTCCCAATGACGAGGACATGGCGTTCCCAGCGGGATCACGCGCCAGTAGCGTGGCGGGTGATCCGGACGAGTACGAAGCAGGATCACACGCTGGTTCGTATTATGCTGGCTCGGAGGACGAGCAGTCGGACCTCACCCCCGCCAAAAGAGGCAGAGGAAGGCCCATCACCACGGGTGAAGGGACAAAGGAGAAAAGAGAGGCAAGGGCCAGAGCGAGGGAAGAGGCCAGAGAGAAAGGGGACACGGATTGGGCCCTGGGTGCCTCAATGCCCGATGGACAGGCCTGGGAGAGATGCCGGGACAACCAGAGAGTGGCGAGGGAGATGTTCCGCCACTCTCCGACACCGGCTGTGGTGTCGGATACCATTGCAAACTGCGTGACCATCTTCAAGAGTCTGCAGGTATCCAAGAACATCAAGGGCCCACTTGAAGGAGAGATGAAGAAGGCTGTGGCGTCCATCATGGCTGCCACAGCAGTCCTGCACGACAGGACTGTATCGTTTTCGCCGAGCAACGCTGAAGCGGAGGAACTTCGGCACCAATTAGAGCTCCTCAAAACCAAGAAAGAAAAAGAGACGAGCGAGCTCAAAAAGCAGATGGCGGAACTCGCCGACCAGGTAAGAGTGCTGACGAACCAGCTCAGTACTCGCCTGATCAAAGAAGGAAGCATCACAAAAGGTGAAAAGGAGAAGGGGCCCAGGAACCTTAGAGGACGAAATCGCATGGAGTCTGACCAAGAGTCGGATTCCGACAGCGAAGAGTGGCAGTCCGTTAGGCTGAAGATACCCCATAAAGTCTCCTCAAAGAAGACCGCCTCGGGGAAGGGCAGACTATCCCCAGCATGCGTGTCCCCAAGCCTAACTGGGGACCCAGGCATGGAGGTAGAACCGCAGGCCGCGAGCGTAACGGAGGCACAGGGGCCCCTTTTGAGGGGATCCCCTCGACCCCTTCCTCCAATCACTCGCCCTCCAGCCCAGAGCGAGTTTGCAGTCCTGTACAAAGCCCTCAATCAACACCTACAAATCGGTGTTGATTTGAGGGAAAGGATGTTGCGATTCTTCGAAGCAACGAACGGGCAGGGGGAGGCGGTCCAATCTGCCCTCCTAAACGCACATACCCAGCCGCCAATGGGGAATAAGGCTGAGATTGAGATCCCCTCGCCAACTCAGCCCAAGTCACAAGTGACCGCTCCAGCCAAAAGCAGCCAGAAGGGTAAAGCGGCCAAGAAGGGAAAGAAGAAGGGAGGAAGCCAGGTTCGTAACACCAAGGTCTCTCCCCCCCCTTCCCTGCCAGTACCCGCAGCCGTCGAGAAATCTGAAAGAAAATCTCGCCAAGATGCGGAACCCTCTGGGGCTCCACCCTCTGACGGAGGACCATTAGGCCCGGGGCCCTTCGACAAGAAGTCGACAAACCCCGGGACATATGGCCCCTCTCCGCCCACCGAAACTCCGTGGAGCGTGGTGGTCGGACGTAAGGAAAAGAGAAAACCAAGACAGACTCCCCTCCCCTCCAAAACTGTACCCGTTGCTGTGGCCCGGTCACCGCCCAGTGAACAGGGTAAGCGTAAGCGGGGGCAGGTAGCGGGGGGAGAGAAACCCGGTAAGAGGAAGGTTCCCAGAACCTCGGCGGTCATGATCACCTGCCCAGAAGGGAAATATGGCGAGAACATGGCCGCCATCAGGAAGGAGGTTAAACTTGACCAACTGGGGATCGAGGAAGGAAGCCTCAAGATTAGGAAAGGTCTTACCGGAGCCTTGATCCTGGAGATCTCCGGCGAGGACAAAGCACGCAAGGCGGGGCAACTCGCCGAGCGTGTAAGAGAGGTGACCGGGGACAACGAAGGGGTGCGAGTCACGTGTCCCCAAAAAATGGCCGACCTCCGCATTCGGGGACTGGAGGACTCCATTACCCGGGCGGAGATTGTCGCCGCAATCTCCGGGGAGAGTAAATGCGGGTTCTCCGATGTCAAGGTGGGAGCGTTCGTGAAGGCCCCCCGCACCGGCCTCAACACCGCGTTGGTGCAGTGCCCGATAGACGCGGCCAACAAACTGGCAAAGATGGGAAAGGTACCGATATCGTGGTACAAATTACCCATCGAGCTGTTGCCGCGGCTCTCCCTCCGATGCTTTAAGTGCATGGAGGAGGGGCATGTGCAGCAGCAATGCGCCAGCGACCGATCCTGCGCCAACACGTGCTTCCGCTGCGGCAAGGAGGGCCACAAGGCCAATTCCTGCTCCGAGCAGAAAGTGCACTGCGCACTCTGTGCTGACCTCGGGGCACCCGCGGGGCACAGGATGGGGGGCATAAACTGTCACCCCCCGAAAAAACTCAACAGGAAGAAGGCCAAATCGATTCCCCCCTCCAAAAAACCCACCCCGTCGGTAGGAGGGGAGAAGGGGGGAATCGAAAACAAGAGCCCAATTCCGTCCCTGATGGAGGTCGTTGTGGGGGAAACCCCACAAACGAACCAAACGGCCCCAGCCGAGCCTGCGATCGCTCCGATGGACACATCGGAGTGTCGCAAGCGGAGCGCGAACAGGGAAGAAAACGAGGAGGGTGCGGGGGGCAAAGAGCTTTGCTCCGACTCCCCCAAGCCCCAAAGGAAGCCTCGCTTAGGTAAAACTAAGCGAGGCAACGAGAAGGAAGACACCCTTACCCCGGGCGTAATTGAGCCCGCGGGTAATGCGCCATCGAACGAGGATGGAGCCCCCCTTCCACGGCCACGTGGTGCGGGGCCTGAATCGACGGAGGTTCTCTCTACCGACATCAATAAGGGCCTGTAAATTCATACAGGCAAACATTAACCACGCTCGGCGAGCGCAGGACTTACTCCTGCAGACTATCGCCGAGCGCGGTATAGGACTGGCGATCGTGTCGGAGCCGTACCGTCCCCCGTTAAAACACCCTAACTGGAGGGTGGACGGCTCTGGCACGGTCGCGGTCATACGCGGCACGGACAACCACAACCCCCCCTACTCTTTACTCAAGTCAGAAAGGGGGTATGTGGCGTTGAAATGGGGTTCCATCGCGGTGGTGGCATGTTACGCACCGCCTAGTTGGGGCCTCTCCCAATTCGAGCTGTATCTGGGGGAGTTGGAGCACTGCATACGCAGCATACTCTCCCAGGAGGTGGTGGTGGCCGGAGACTTCAACGCCAGAGCGCAAGCCTGGGGAGACCGGCTCACCACCCCCAAGGGAGAGGTCCTTCTGGACTGGATGGGGGCTCTCGGGCTATGCCTACTGAACACCGGCAACGAGCCCACGTGCGACCGGCTTCTGCGGGGGGCGTCCATAGTGGATCTCACTATGATAACCCCCTCCGCGGAACGCCTAAATTGGTCGTGGGGGGTGGTTGACCAGGAGACTCTATCGGACCACCGATATATCGAGTTCGGTTGCACCACCCTCCAGCCCGGGAGCCCGATCGGCGGTGCGCCACCGCTGCGATGGAATCTAAAAAAGCTAGACCCGGATAGGTTGATGGCGGCTGTCCAGGCCATCCTCTGGCAACACCATCCGCCAGAGGAAGGAGTGGGGAGCCTGGTGGAGGATGTCGCGCGCCTGGTAGACTTGATCACACAGGCGTGCGACTTCTCCATGCCCAAGAGCAGGCCCCACTCGCGCCGGGCTGCGTATTGGTAGACGGAGGAGATCGCGTCTCTTCGCCGCTCCTCCGTCGCGGCCAGGAGGCTCCTCAAACGCGCCCAGCGCCGTGGTGACGAGGCCTGGAAAGCCGAGGCACTCAGCGACTACCGGTCCGCTCGAGTGGCGCTGAGTGTCGCCATTCGCTCCTCCAGGGCAAAATCGTGGGACGAGCTGATCGCGTCCCTAGACGCCGACCCGTGGGGGCGCCCGTACAAGATAGTGACGGATAAACTACGTCACTGGGCGCCCCCCGTGACGGAAACCCTCCCTTCGGGATCCCTGGACCGAATAGTCGGGACCTTGTTCCCGCCGAAACCCGATCCCCGAGGTCTCAATTGGGGCAGCGCGAACACCGGCGCTGCCGAGGCCTGGTCCAGGGATCTCGAAATCACCGAGGAAGAGTTGAGGGATGCCGTCCGAGGGGTCAAGAGCAACAAGGCCCCTGGCCCGGACGGCATCCCAGGGCGCGTCTGGAAGCTCGTCCTGGAGGAGCCAAACCTATCCGGGTGGCTAAGAGGCATCCTGAATAGATGCCTCGCGGAGGAGGAATTCCCCCCAATGTGGGGAAGAGCCAAATTGGTTCTTCTCCACAAGGGCGGTAAGAAGGAGGGTGACCCGTCATCGTACAGGCCGATTTGCCTGCTGGACGAGGTCGGTAAAATTTACGAGAGGATTCTCGTTCGCCGACTCGTCCAGCATCTGGCGCGCGACGAGGTCCCTTCCCTTCACGAGGAACAATACGGCTTCCGTGAGGGCAGGTCCACGGTGGACGCCGTACTGCGCGTCAGGGCCCTCACGGAGTCAGCTGTGGAACGCGGGAGGGTGGCGTTGGCCGTCGCTTTGGACGTGTCCAACGCCTTTAACACCCTCCCGTGGAAGGCAATCGGGGACGCGCTCAACACCCACCGCGTCCCCGACTACCTCGTGAAGAGAATTTGAGCCTACTTCGGTCACCGTAGGCTCGAATACAGGGACCAAGACGGCCGAGGTCACACCCGTCGCGTGTACTGCAGGGTTCCACAGGGCTCGGTGTTGGGCCCGCTGTTGTGGAACCTCGGGTACGACGGGGTCCTCCATACCGCCCTCCCCCTCGACTGCCGGGTCATCGGGTATGCCGACGACACCCTGCTGGTAGCCGAGGGGGACAACTGGGGGGAAGCCCTAAACAGGGCCAACGAAGGGGTGGCAGGCCTCGTGAGGGCTATAAGCCGGACTGGCCTGAAGGTGGCCCCTAGCAAGACCGAGGCGGTCTATTTCTACGACCGCAGGGCCGCTGGGGAGCCTCCCCTCACCTCGCGACTAGATGTTGACGGTACTGTTGTCCCAGTGGGGTCCTAGATCAAATACCTGGGGCTCCACATCGACGGCTGATGGAGCTTCGCGGGTCACTTTGACCGCCTGGTCCCGAGAGTGGAGAAGGCGGCGGCAGCGATTAGCCGCTTGCTGCCGAATCTCGGTGGGCCGGACGGTCGGATGCGCCGCGTCTACGCGCACACCGTCCTTAGCATACTAATGTATGCAGCACCGGTGTGGGCGGGCGAGGCGATGGCCACCAGACGCATACAGGACGCGATGCGTCGCGTCCAGCGTAGACTGGCCATTCGTCTCGTCCGAGGCTACAGGACGGTGTCGCACGCGGCGGCCACTATCCTGGCCGGACTCCCCCCCCCTGCATATGGTCGCGGATTCATACAGACGTTTGTATGACCGGAAATCCGCGGCACGCAGGAGAGGAGTTGCCAAGATTCCGGCCAGGATACTGGGCACTTGGAAGCTTCAAGAGAAAAAGTCCCTCGAGCAGCGATGGATCGCGTCGCTGCGCGAGCGCCCCCCAACATCCGGGGAGAGGACTGTATCGGCCGTCCTGCCTTGTCTGGCGGATTGGCTGGACAGGGCGTGGGGCAACAGTACGTTTCGGATGACACAGGTGCTCTCCGGACATGGGTGTTTCGGAGAGTACATGCACCGCATCGGACGGGAGGCAAGCGAGGCCTGCCACCATTGCGGCCATGAGAAGGACACCGCGCAACACACCTTCCAAGCATTTCCAGCCTGGAGGGACGAGCGCGATGTCCTAACCCGGACTATCGGGGACGACTTGGCGCTGCCGAGCGTCGTGGTCAAGATGCTCGGCAGCGAGGACAACTGGAGAGCCGTGGCCGCCTTTTGCGAGGCGGTCATGGTTCAGAAGGAAAGCGCTGAGAAGGAACGCAGACCGGGACGGGCGAGGGGAAGGGCTCCTGGCAGGAGACCCCAACCTCCCCCACCACCTGGGCCCCTCTTGCGTCCGGTGACGGTCCGGCTGGTGCGACTTCCGCCGCACCCGCCACCGTCACTGTCGCCACCAGCGACGGCGCACCCATCGACACCCATAGGAGCACCGCCAAGATGACAGTAAGTGGGGGAGGGAGCAGACTGGTTCTGCTCGCCCTTCCCTCTACTTCCCCCCTCTTTTTCTGCCCCTCCCCTTTTAACCCCCCCCAGATGAAATGAGGGTCGAGATCCCTATAGTCTCGACTCTCCCCTTCCACCCCCCATCGGAAGGAAAAGGAGACACGACGGGAGGAGGTAGTGGCCCTCCCGTCGCAGAGTTAAAGTTTGATTTGGAGTGGAGGGGAGTATAAGATACATTCTTTTCTCCCCTCCCTTCCAGGAAGAACTCCAACCAAGGAGTGTGGCGAGGGGAGGCTCCTGAAGTATTGCATCGCTAGTTCCAGGAGATTCCCCTACAATCGCCAAAGATGCCACTCGTGAGGTTTTTAGTGGGTATGCCCTTAAATAGGGAGAGTCCCACATACCCCCCGGATATCCACATTCCGGGGGGATGCGTAATGCATTTTTCTCACGTAAAAAAAAAAAAAAAAGGTTAGGTTAGGTTAGGTTAGGTTAGGTTAGGTTAGGTTCCTCCTCCTCCTCCTCGTCGTGCGCCATCTTGTCGTGGTGAGGAGGCTTAACCCCTGAAACCCCATGGAACACCCACACGGCTCCGGCCAAGTTGGGTGAATTTCCGGGGTGGAAGGGGAACTAAGAGCGCACAGTACCCTTAATAAGGATACAAGGGGAGCCCAGCGACTCCTTTAGGGACTGCGCCCACCTCCTTGAGGGTGGTCTAAAGCGCGGACCCAATCGCTGGTAGGGGTAGGCGGCCCTGAGTGCAATCGCCCGGTGGTACGGCACCGTTGGGGGAGGACTGCTCCCCGCCCGTGACACACCGCTGGGTGCTCCTGGCACATGAGGGTTTTTGCGCTCGTGGGTGTTCCCGCCGTGCGGCGTTTCTCAGGGGGATGTGGGTGCTGGCATGGGCTGGCGTCCCACAATCGTGGGGCTCCATCTCGCGTGCAGGCGGCTCAGTGGGTTCTGCCCCTGAGTGCGCGCCGCGGGGGGAGCGGACGGGCCGATGGACCTCCGGAACTCCCGGACCCATCGGGCCGGGCCTCTTCCGAGCCGCTCGGACGTTTTCCGAGGACGGAGTCGGGGAGGCGGAGGAGGGCCGGCGCGGGCCGCGCGGGCATAGCCCAACGGCGCCGGGTCGGCGCGGCCGTCGGAGCCGCTCGGACGTATTCCGAGGCAGGGTTCGACGGCGGGATGGAGCCCGGCGGTGCATTGCGACCGTTTCTTTTCCGAAGCGGTGCATCGTCGGGGCCCTTTAGCGGGAGGTAACTTCCGTCAAGGGCGCGTGCAAGCTGGTCGCCATGGCGGGTAAGACTGGGCCGGGGAGCGGCGACTCAGTCTCAACCGTCCATGGGGCCCCCCGGGTGGCACCACCCGCTGCGGTATCCCGGAGGTCAAAGGCCGGGAATCCCCGAAAGCCCATGGAGGCGTCAAAACCCCCATGGGTAGATAAAGGGCCGGAAACCAGTGCCGGGGATGTATATCCCCCGGCCCGTGTCGTATGTCACCCCCCCGGGGGAACTTGGGACCCTGTCGTGGAGTGTTGCCGGTCATGTTTCGGGACACTCTGCGGCAGGTGAGGGTACACCCTGGGTGACGGAGCCGCAGCGGGGAGCGGGATTATTCAAAACAATGAATTCCCTAAAAACAAAAACAAATAAGAAGACCAAGGCGGAACCTACCGCAGTATTGTCTGCGGACGGAGCGATTGAGGAGACCTTTAAGGTCCCCGAAATACCCGAGGGCTCTGAGAGGAAGGATATGCCTTCGTACCCAGGGCCATCAACATCTGGCGGCAAACCTCTAATCACTGCTATTCAAGATGGTACGGCAGCGAGGGAGGCGTTGGAAAAGAGATACCTCCAATTTCCAATGGCCAGAAAGACAAGCAAATGTCCCCACGACGCGAGGCATATATGCCATAGCTGCCGTGTGAGCAGGAAAAGGAGTAAATATACCGCTACAGGTATTACTCCTGCTCCTAGTGATGAGGACTCGGCGTTCTCAGCGGGATCACGCGCCAGTAGCGTGGCGGGTGATCCTGACGAGTACGAAGCTGGATCACACGCTGGGTCGTACTATGCCGGCTCGGAGGACGAGCAGTCGGACGTCAGCTCCTCCAAGAGAGGTAGAGGAAGATCCATCACCACGGGTAAAGGGACCAGAGAGAAAAGGGAGGCAAGGGCCAGAGCGAGGAAAGAGGTCAGAGAGAGAGAGGGGACACGGATTGGGCCCTAGGTGCCTCAATGCCCGAAGGACAGGCCTGGGAGAGATGCCGGACAACCAAAGGGTAGCGAGGGAGATGTTCCGCCACTCTCCGACACCGGCTGTGGTGTCCGACACGATAGCCAACTGCGTGACCATTTTTAAGAGCTTGCAGGTCTCCAAGAACATCAAAGGTCCGCTAGAAGGAGAAATGAAGAAGGCTGTGGCGTCCATTATGGCTGCCACAGCAGTCCTTCACGACAGGACTGTATCGTCCTCACCGAGCAACGCTGAAGCGGAGGAACTTCGGCACCAATTGGAGCTCCTCAAAGCCGAAAAAGAAAGGGAGACGAGCGAGCTCAAGAAGCAGATGGAGGAACTCGCCTGATCAGGTAAAAGTGCTGACGAACCAGCTCAGTACTCGCCTGATCAAAGAGGGAAGCATCACAAAAAGTGAAAAGGAGAAGGGGTGCAGGAACACAAGAGGACGGAATCGCATAGAATCTGACCAAAAGTCAGATTCCGACAGCGAAGAGGGGCAGTCTCTCAGGCTGAGGACACCCCAAAAAGTCTCTCTAAAAAAGACCGCCTCGGGGAAGGGCAGACTATCTCCAGCATGCGCGTTCCCAAGCCTAATTGGGGACCCCTGTATGGAGGTAGAACCGCAGGCCGCGAGCGTAACGGAGGCACAGGGACCCCTTTTGAGTGGATCCCCTCGACCCCTTCCTCCAATCACTCGCCCTCCAGTCCAGGACGAGTTTGCAATCCTGTACGAAGCCCTCAATCAACACCTACAAATCGGTGTTGACTTGAGGGAAAGGATGCTACGATTCTTCGAAGCAACGAACGGGCGGGGGGTGGCGGTCCAATCTGCTCCCTTGAACGCACACACCCAGCCGCCAATGGGGAAGAAGGCCGAGGCTGAGATCCCCTCGCTAACTCAGCCCAAGTCACAAGAAACCGCTCCAGCCAAAAGCAGCCAGAAGGGTAAAGCGGCCAAGAAGAAAAAGAAGAGGGGAGTGGGCCAGGATGGTGATGATACAAAGATCGCTCCCCTTCCTCCTCTGCCGACACCCGCATCCGATGAGAGAATACCTGAAAGGAAATCTCGCCAGGATGCAGAACCCTCTGAGGCTCCACCCTCTGACGGAGGACCATTAGGCCCGGGGCCCTTCGACAAGAAGTCGACAGACCCCGGGACATATGGCCCCTCTCCGACCACTGAAACTCTGTGGAGCGTGGTGGTCGGACGTAAGGAAAAAAGAAAAGTAGGACAGACTCCCCTCCCCTCCAAAACTGTACCCGTTGCTGTGGCCTGGTCACCGCCCAGTGAACAGGGTAAGCGAAAGCGGGGGCAGGTAGCGGGGGGAGAGAAACCCAGTAAAAGGAAGGTTCCCAAAACCTCGGCGGTCATGATAACTTGCCCAGAAGGGAAATATGGCGAGAACATGGCCGCCATCAGAAAGGAGGTCAAACTAGACCAATTGGGAATCAAGGAAGGAAGCCTCAAGATAAGGAAAGGTCTCACCGGAGCCTTAATCCTGGAGATTTCCGGCGAGGACAAGGCACGCAAGGCGGAGCAACTCGCCAAACGTGTAAGAGAGGTGACTGGGGACAACGAAGGGGTGCGAGTCACGTGCCCTTAGAAAATGGCCGACCTCCGCATTCAGGGGCTGGAGGACTCCATTACCCGGGCGGAGATTGTTGCCGCAATCTCCGGGGAGGGTAAATGCAGGTTCTCAGACGTCAAAGTGGGAGCGTTCGTGAAAGCCCCCCGCACCGGCCTCAATACGGTGTTGGTGCAGTGTCCAATAGACGCGGCCAACAAATTGATACAGGGAAAGGTACCGATATCGTGGTACAAATTACCCATCGAGCTGTTGCCGCGGCTCCCCCTCCGATGCTTTAAGTGCATGGAGGAGGGGCATGTGCAGCAGCAATGTGGCAGCGACCGATTTTGTGCCAACCTGTGCTTCCGCTGCGGCAAAGAGGGCCACAAGGCCAACTCCTGCTCGGAACAAAGAGTGCACTGCGCACTTTGTGCCGACCTTGGGGCACCCGCGAGACACAGGATGGAGGGCATGAACTGCCACCCCCCGAAAAAACTCAACAGAAAGAAGGCCAAATCGATTCCTCCCTCCAAAAAACCGACCCCTTCGGTAGGAGGGGAGAAGGGAGGAATCGATAAGGAGAACCCAATTCCGTCCCTGATGGAGGTCGTTGTGGGAGAAGTCCCACAAGCGAACCAAACGGTCCCAGCCAAGTCTGCGCCCGCGCCGATGGACACATCGGAGTGTCGCAAGCAGCGCGCGGATTCAGTCAGGAAAGGAAACGAGGAGGGTGCGGGGGGCAAAGAGCTCTGCTCCGACTCCCCCAAGCCCCAAAGGATGCCACGCTTAGGTCTTAAGCGAGGCAACGAAAAAGAAGACACCCTTACTCCGGGCGCAATTGAGCCCGTGGGTAATGCGCCATCGAACGCGGACGGAGCCCCCCTTCCACGGTCACGTGGTGCGGGGTCTGAAACGACGGAGGCCCTTTCTACCGACATCAATGGGAGCCAGGAAATTTCTACAGGCAAATATTAACCACGCTCGGCGGGCGCAGGATTTACTTCTACAGACTATCGCCGAGCGTGGTATAGGACTGGCGATCGTGTCGGAGCCGTACTGTCCTCCGTTAAAACACCATAATTGGAGGGTGGACGGCTCTGGCACGGTCGCGGTCATACGAAGTTCGGACAGCCACAACCCCCCCTGTTCCTTACTCAAGTCAGGAAGGGGGTATGTGGCGGTCAAATGGAGATCCATCGCGGTGGTGGCGTGTTACGCACCGCCTAGTTGGAGCCTCTCCCAATTTGAGCTGTATCTGGGGGAGTTGGAGCACTGCATACGCAGCATACTCCCCCAGGAGGTGGTGGTGGCCGGTGACTTCAACGCCAGAGCGCAAGCCTGGGGAGACCGGCTCACCACCCCCAAGGGAGAGGTCTTACTGGATTGGATGGGGGCTCTCGGGCTATGCCTACTAAACACCGGCAACGAGCCTACGTGCGACCGGCTGCTGCGGGGGGCGTCCATAATGGATCTTACTATGATAACCCCCTCCGCGGCACGCCTAAATTGGTCATGGGGGGTGATCGATCAAGAGACTCTATCGGACCACCGATATATCGAGTTCGGTTGTACCACCCTCCAGCCCGGGAGCCCGACCGGCGGTGCGCCGCCGCCGCGATGGAATCTGAAAAAGTTAGACCCGGATAGGTTGACAGTGGCCGTCCAGGCCATCCTTTGGCAACATCATCCGCCAGAGGAGGGAGTGGGGAGCCTGGTGGAGGATGTCGCGCGCCTGGTAGACTCGATCACCCAGGCGTGCGACTTCTCCATGCCCAAGAGCAGGCCCCACTCGCGCCGGGCTGCGTACTGGTGGACGGAGGAGATTGCGTCTCTTCGCCGCTCCTCTGCCAGGAGACTCCTCAAACGCGCCCAGCGCCGTGGTGACGAGACCTGGAAAGCCGAGGCACTCAGCGACAACCGGTTCGCTCGAGTGGCGCTGAGTGTCGCCATTCGCTCCTCCAGGGCGAGATCGTGGGACAAATTGATCGCGTCCCTGGACGCCGACCCGTGGGGGCGCCCGTATAAGATAGTGACGAATAAACTTTGTCATTGGGCACCCCTCGTGACGGAAACCCTCCCCTCGGGATCCCTGGACCGAATAGTCGGGACTTTGTTCTCGCCGAAACTTGATCCTCAAGGTCTCAACTGGGGCAGCGCGAACACCAGCGCTGCCGAGGCCTGGTCCAGGGATCTCGAAATCACCGAGGAGGAGTTGAGGGATGCCGTCCGTGGGGTCAAGAACAACAAGGCCCCTGGCCCGGACGGCATCCCAGGGCGCGTTTGGAAGCTCGTCCTGGAGGAGTCAAACCTATCCGGGTGGCTAAGAGGCATCTTTAATAGATGCCTCGCGGAGGAGGAATTCCCCCCAATGTGGGGAAGAGCCAAGTTGGTTCTTCTCCACAAGGGCGGTAAGAAGGAGGGTGACCCGTCATCGTACCGGCCGATTTGCCTGCTGGACGAGGTCGGTAAAATATACGAGAAAATTCTCGTTCGCCGACTCGTCCAACATCTGGCGCGTGATGAGGTCCCTTCCCTTCACGAGGAACAATACGGCTTCCGTGAGGGCAGGTCCACGGTGAACGCCGTACTGCGCGTCAGGGTCCTCACGGAGTCAGCTGTGGAACGCGGGAGGGTGGCGTTGGCCGTCGCTTTGGACGTGTCCAACGCCTTTAACACCCTCCCGTGGAAGGCAATCGGGGACGTGCTTAACACCCACCGCGTCCCCGAATACCTCGTGAGGGGTATTCGAGCCTACTTCGGTCACCGTAGGCTCGAATACAGGGACCAAAACGGCATGGGTCACACCCGTCGCATGTACTGCGGGGTCCCACAGGGCTCGGTGTTGGGCCCGCTGCTGTGGAACCTCGGGTACGACGGGGTCCTCCATACCGCCCTCCCCCTCGACTGCCGGGTCATCGGGTATGCCGACGATACCCTGCTGGTAGCCGAGGGGGACAACTGGGGGGAAGCCCTAAACAGGGCTAACGAAGAGATGGCAGGCCTCGTGAGGGCCATAATCCGGATAGGCCTGAGGGTGGCCCCCAGCAAGACCGAGGCGGTCTACTTCTACGACCGCCGGGCCGCTGGGGAGTCTCCCCCCACCTCCCGACTAGATGTGGACGGTACTGTTGTCCCATTGGGGTCCCAGATTAAATACCTAGGGCTCCACATCGACGGCCGATGGAGCTTCGCGTGTCACTTTGACCGCCTGGTCCTGAGAGCGGAGAAGGCGGCGGCAGCAATTAGCCGCTTGCTGCCAAATCTTGGTGGGCCGGACGGTCGGGTGTGCCGCGTCTACGCGCACACCGTCCTTAGCATACTAATGTATGCAGCACCGGTGTGGGCGGGCGAGGCGATGGCCACCAGACGCATACAGGACGCGATGCGTCGCGTCCAGCGCAGGTTGGCCATTCGTCTCGTCCGAGGCTATAGGACGGTGTCGCACGCGGCGGCTACCATTCTGGCCGGACTACCCCCCCTGCATATGGTCGCGGATTCATACAGACGTTTGTATGACCGGAAATCCGCGGCACGCAGGGGAGGAGTCGCCAAGATTCCGGCCAGGATATTGGGCACCTGAAAGCTCCAGGAGAAAAAGTCCCTCGAGCAGCGATGGATCGCGTCGCTGCACGAGCGCCTCCCAACATCCGGGGAAAGGACTATATCGGCCGTCCTGCCCTGTCTGGCGGAATGGCTGGACAGGGCATGGGGCAACAGTACGTTTAGGATGACACAGGTGCTCTCCGGACATGGGTGTTTCGGAGAGTACCTGCACCGCATCGGACGGGAGGCAAGCGAGGCCTGCCACCATTGCGGTCACGAGAAGGACATTGCGCAACACACCCTCCAAGCATGCCCAGCCTGGAGGGACGAGCGCGATGTCCTAACCCGAACTATCGGGGACGACTTGGCGCTGCCGAGCGTCGTTGTCAAGATGCTCGGCAGCGAGGAAAACTGGAGAGCCATGGCCGCTTTTTGCGAGGCGGTCATGGCTCAGAAGGAAAGCGCCGAGAGGAAACGTAGACCAGGACGGGCGAGGGAAAGGGCTCCTGGCAGAGGACCCCAACCTCCCCCACCACCTGGGCCCCTCTTGCGTCCGGTGACGGTCCGGCTGGTGCGACTTCTGCCGCACCCGCCGCCGTCATCGTCGCCACCCATCGACACCCATGGGAGCGCCGCCGAGATGACAGTAAGTGGGGGGGGAGGAAACAGACTGGTTCTGCTCGCCCTTCCCCCCCTTACTTCCCCCCTCTTTTTTGCCTTCCCTTTTATAACTTCCCACCCTCCTTAAGGATGAAATGAGGCTCGAGATCCCTAAAATCTCGACTCTTCCCCCCCTCCCATCGGGTGACGAGAATACACGGCGGGAGGAGGTAGTGGTCCTCCCGCCGCAGAGTAAAGGATGATTTGGAGAGGAGGGGAGTATAAGATATGTTCTTTTTTCCCCTCCCTCCCAAGAAGAACTCCAGTTAAGGAGTGTGGCGAGGGGAGGCTCCTGAAGTATTACATCGCTAGTTCCAGGAGTCTCCCCTACAATCGCCGAAGATGCCACTCGTGAGGTTTTTAGTGGGTATGCCCTTAAATAGGGAGAGTCCCACATACCCCCCGGATATCCACACTCTGGGGGGATGCGTAATGCATTTTCCTCACGTAAAAAAAAAAAAAAAAAAAAAAAGGTTTACCTTTTGGCGGGGCTTTTCCGTTGACCGCCACCTTGTCGTGAAGGGAGGGCTCACCCAAAGACATTTCGGGTGCCAAGAGCGGTCAATCAGAAGTCCTCGGACTTTGTACAATTGCTCCCCAAGTTCTAGGGAGTGCTCCTCAGTCTTGGGGGGGGCTTCTCCTGGGGTGGAAGAGTTCTTCGCACCCTGGGGGTACAGGGCCCACTTCCCCGCAGGGACATCTCTCCTTGGAAAGGACCCGTATGTGGTACGGCGACCCGAAATTCAAACGCCCGGTGGCACGGCATCGTTAGGGAAAGACATTGCACGCCGCTCTAGTCTTTCCCGCCGAGCATGGGGTTCAGCCCTTTTCAGGGCTAATGGCTCCTTTTTTGAGGCCACGGGGGGGATGTGGGTGCCGTTCCTCCTTGTGCCTGGGGCCGGGACGGCGGCGCGGGATCTTTCACATCGTCGTTCGCGGTCTAGCATGGGGGGAGGCGGCGTCCCACAGTAGGGTAAGAGACCTTTTGTTTCTGTGCAAACGGCGGAAGGACGTGGCCCTCTCTGTACGCGCACAGAGGCGAGGTGACGGTTGCCAGGCCACTCAGACGTATTCTGAGCTCGGGCCGGTAACAGTGCCTCAGGGTGCTGGTGGAGAGCCTTGGCTCTCGTCCCAGCGTTTCTGAGGGGGGCCGCCTCCCGGGCCACTTGGACGTATTTCGAGCTCGGGCCGGGGGATGGCGGGTGGGCCGTGTGCACGCCGAAGGAGCTTACTCCGGCGATGCAGTATCGGCCTGCCGCCGGGGCAGCTCGGACATATTCCGAGGCAGGGCCCGGCGGCACGATGGGTGCCACCGGCGGTGCATCGCGACCGTTTCCCTTTCCAAAGCGGTGCATCACCGGTGCTCTCTCCGAAGATTGTCTCGGAGAGGGTGTTAACACGGTATGCTAATCGCCACGGCGGATAAGGCGAGGTAGGGGAGCGGCTGCCCCGTCCCAACTGTCCGTGGGGCCCCCCGGGTGGCGCTGCCCCCCCTTGCAGTGTCCGTGAGGTCGGAGGCACGGAACCCCTAAAAGCCCATGGGGGCATCAAAACCCCATGGGTCAGTAAGGGGCCCAGTGCCGGTGCTGCCTTTGGCCGCCGGCCCGTGGTGTATCTCGACTCCCCGGGGGAACTTGGGGCTTCCCGTCGGGAGCGTTACCGGTCATGTTTCAAGGCGCTTTTGGCGGGGGTGAGGATATATTCTGGTCGAGGGAGCTGCAAGGGGAAAGTGGGATTATTTTCAAATGGATCCATCAAATAACATTATAAATAAAAAAAATAACAACGAGGAGAAAGAAAACGCTGGGGAAAGGATCCGGTCGCGGTCCACCTCTCCGTTGCGTTCGGGAGATATATCCGAAGATTCCTCTTTGGATAGGATGACGCTTAGGCCAACATGTCCACGGCAAGTTCCCCACAGGAGCAGTGCGAGGTTAGCCTCTGCTACAAACAGAGAACCCGTGGTTAGAATGGAGAAGTTGCGCATCACTAGGATTGAAGATGTCAACTTCCAACTTTCCCTCACTCGTCGGAAGGAGACCGAAGGGACGATGGAGAACCCACTTCCAAGCAAGAGTGGGATGAGGCATGACCCCCTCCATCCCCGTTGATGAGTACGAAGGACAGCGAGGCCAGGCCAGCTGCGGAAGATTTTCCTGCACGTGTGCTGAGATACAATCATTCCTGGCTCAAGAAGGAGAGGACTCCCGCTCATGATGAGAATATGGAGACAGACTCCATAGATGGCGAGGAGATCCGCGATAAGATCGCAGAGGAGGATGACAATATTTCACTAGTTCAGTGGCAGAAAATATAGTCGAGGAGCAGAAGGATAAACGGGGCAAAGGCCGTCAACCGGTCATCGGCAAACACGTCGGAAGGCACCAAAAAGAGGAAGCTCGAAGACGCAGAAAAGAGGAGGAGAGAGATAGAAGGGCGCTGCTTCCGGATCCTCTTAAATCAGCGAGGTGGAAACGTCTCCTCAATGATGAAGAGGAGATGAAAGAGTTGTTCTTGCTGGAATCCACCGAGCTAATTGCGGCGCAACTCATGGAGCATTCCACCGTCTTATATAAGGTGGCGGACTGTTCCAACGGAATGAAAGGGTCTCTGGTCAGGAAGGTCAAAAACACTGTAGTCCTGCTGAGAGCAGCTACAACAGTTATGGCCAGACGAATCAGGGAGGGAGAGAACCCTGAGCTTAAAGAATTTCGTAAGGAACTGACAAAGCTCTGGGAGGAAAATGCGGAGTTGAGAAGGGAGGTGCGAACTAGAAAAGCTCTTTCTCCTCCCCCTGTATTCTTACCCGCCCCATACTCCTCCTCATCTAGGGTCATTACCCAAGAACACAAGAAGAGGAGACTGGTGGTGGGGTCGGATGAGGATTATTGGAATCCCCGCTCTCCTTGTTTAGCGGGAAGGACTGCCCCCTCTTCCCTTCCTATGCAGGGGGAGAAGGATATAAGGGAGGATATGAAGATGGACACATCAGTCCCCCCGGCAAGGACAGGTCCCGACAGGCGGGACCGACTATCAAAGGGGTACCGCGGCCATCGGAGGCCTTCCCCCCGGATCTGCCCGAGGAGCTGAGGGCAAAATATAATGAGCTGATGGACCAAAAGGATGCAGTTCTAGCACTCCTGGATCCCATCGCGAAGCAAATGGAGACGCTAAGGCTCTCTGGAGCAGTGGTTGCTCCAAAAAAGCCTGTTCCGGTTCCGCTTCCTGTCCCGTCTACCGCTGGAGAGGAGGCTAAGGCCTCTAATCACCGGGGAAGACAAGAGCAGAATCACGTGAGACCCGCTCCCACGGCCTCTGACGCAAAAACGGCGGGACCGCGAGAGGGTGAAAAAAGGAGGAGAAAAGGAGAAAAGGCGGAAGGCAAGATCCACCGAAAGCGGGACCTCAGCCGCCTTCCAAAGGAAAAGGAGAAGCTGCCTTCTCCAAACCCAAAGGGGGCCCACAGAGCCCTGCCGAAGGGCAGACACAAGCTCTCAAGGGTAAGGCGAAACCCACCGAAAAGACCACACCTCCGCCTCCCTCGCTCACAGGGAAAAAGGAGACCTGGTCGGAGGTGGCGGTAGGGTGTAAAGCCCGCAAAAGAACCACCAAAGAAGGTGACAATCGGGCTGCTCCGGCAATCACGAATGTTAAGGCGAAGTCGAAGGAGCCAGGCAATAAACCACAGGGCCCTCAACCTAAGCCTGCGACATCTAATCCTCTCTCTTAACCAAAAAGGAGGGGAGGAAAAAATGGACATAGGAGAATCCTCCGTACAGCTGCGATGATGCTTAACATTCCCACCCGGCCAATACAAGAAGAATCTGAGACTGGTGATGAACAGCATAGACCTTGCCAGTCTCGAAATTAATGACCTGAAGGCCAGAAAGGCAGTTACCGGTGCCCAACTATTTGAGGTTGGGGGACGGACAACAAAAAGAAGGCGGATGCGTTGACGAATCGAATGCGAGAGGTCCTCGCGGATAAAGGGGATGATTATCTCACGACCCTGTCCAACCGCGGAGATCCGAATCCGGGACCTCACAGAGGCGATGGAAGAGGAAGATGTTCTCCGAGCGAAGTCCTATGCGGAAGACTGCGACCTCACTACGGTCAAGGTGGGCGCTATCAAGCCCACCGGAAGAGGCCTGAGCACAGTTTGGGTGCACTGCCCATTGGCTGCGGCTAACCGCTTGGTCGCAGCTAAGAAATTGAGGATTGGGTGGGTAAATGCCCGAGTGAAAGCATTGGAGAGAGACCGCTCCAATGCTTCCGATGTATAGAAAAGGGACACGTCAAATCCCAATACTGCGGTACCGTGGACCGCAGCAAGCAATGTACAGGTGCGAGAAGTAAGATCACATCGCACGTGACTGCGAGGCGCCGGTGAACTGCCCGGTCTGTGCAGACTTAAGTAGACCGGCGGATCATGGAGCGGGCTCTCGCACCTGTAAAGCACCTAAGAAAAAGAAAGGGGGGCTGCTACAACACAGCTTACCCCCAATAATGAAAATAGGAGGAAAGAGAAAACTCCACTCCTCTCGACGCAAACCGGAGGGATGATGGAGACGGAACCCCTCGAGCAGAGGATACCAAGGAAAGGCTCTGAAAAAAAAAGCCCGAGGATACCCCCCTGCTGAAAGATGATGGGGAGGGTACGCAGATGGAGGCAGAGCCGGAGAAGTTTGATCACCCAAAATAAATAGCGGTCAGGTTCCTCCAAGCTAACCTAAACTACGCCAGTCAGGCATAGAATCTCTTTTATCAGAGCCTGGCTGAGCGAAACATCGGACTGACCATTGTTGCTGAGCCCTACAAGATCCCAGCAAAGCTACGTGGCTGGGGGATGCAAGAGGCACGGCGGCAATCGGGGTCGGTGCTGCAACAGAAACACCCCCTTCTCAAATGTATTGGAAAGAGGGATGGATATGTTGCAGTGGGGGTCCACAACAATAGTTAGTTGTTATGCCCCCTGTCATGTCCAGCGCCTCCGCTTGACACCAGTCGCCGTCTGTTGACTCCATACGTCACCTGTTAAAGTAGACATAGTAAGCGTTAAGCACCTATAAAATTTTTTTATTTTCTTTTTCTTTTTATATATATACATATAGTTATTATCAAAAATAGATTAAGCCGATAAATACCTTTTATTATGTTTCCGGCTAGAACATCTTTTTTTTTTTTCTTTTTCTTGTTTTATCCCCATCACTGAGTTCTCCCCTATCACCTACCTAAAAATGAAGGAAAATAATTAATTAGTTGTCCAATGAAAATTCTTACCTATTTTCCGGCCACCCGGTATATCATCTTCTGGTCCGCCTCCTCAGCACCTGAAAAAGGGAAAAGAAACGACCCACCAAGTCGGTCGAACATCTTAATTTTATTATAATTACCCATTTAGTTTTGTCACTCTAGTTGCAATACCTGAAAAATAAAAAGGAAACATAATATTAAGTACGCGTCAATAGAATAACGTAAATTAAGTAATAACAATAATATAAATCAATGTTCACTCTACCTCGTCGTCATCACTCTTACTAAACACAAACATACACGTACACATCACCATAGACACACGCATCGAGAATTAACTACCACCCGGTATAACAAAAATATAAAGTAAATCTATATAACAAGCTAAAATCACGCAAAGAAAGAGATCATAACTGCGAATAAGCGGAAATACAACTCCCGACACATGTTCACCTTAATAAATTGACACCCGGTATATAAATTAACATTGTTATATTATCCAAACATTAGTATAAAATAGTGTTTAACAACCACCCGATTCATTTAGTTAAATTCCATAAGCTTCATATAATAAACTCCGATCGGTACTTTTGGGACACCCTATATATGAACTTTAATTAATTATTAAAACTGAGCAAGCCAAGTAACTCG
Source organism: Anoplolepis gracilipes (assembly GCF_047496725.1). Lineage (NCBI taxonomy): Eukaryota > Metazoa > Arthropoda > Insecta > Hymenoptera > Formicidae > Anoplolepis > Anoplolepis gracilipes. The sequence goes on along the minus strand of NC_132986.1, from coordinate 4,155,198 downwards.
TATGTGCAATTGCAACTTCCTATGCACAGTCTAAATCACTTTTCTCAATATATCAAAAGTTGTCGCAACATCAAAAAGCACCAATTTTTAACGGTTTAAACATCACATAAAAAACCCGTCCAGTGACCGTAATTAATTATTTCCTGGCGCCTTGATTCATAAGGAACAAGAAAAGGTAGCAACTTATAGGGCTACAGCCCCGCCATAAAAAGTTAAGCGCACATTGTTATAGACCCATTTTACTCCAGGAACACCTCATATTTTCAACTTTAATAATTCATTTATTTTAATCCGCACCTCCAATATATAATTATGCCTTCACTATTAAATGCAGTTTTATATCCCAAAGCCGAATTAATACCACAATAACGTATATGTCTAATGATTCTGTCACCCAAATATAATAACTTGTCAATTTTACTCATACTCCACCGCAGCGCAGTGATTTCAGTAATTTCAAATTTTAACAACAATAAAAAATTCGATCAAACCCATCATCTGCATAATAATTCCCTACCATGAATACAATTTGCCAATAAAAATCCGGCCAGTTATCATTTATAATTATTTCATATATCAACCATGGAGATAACTCGGTGCATGCACATATACATATATATATATATATGCGACTCGCTGCAGAAATCATAATCCACAGATGTTTTAAAGGCAAATTATAATGACCTGACAAGAACTCCTCGAGGCTCATATAATATTTAAGTGATCAATTAAAACCAATAATAATTAAAATGAACCACTCATGATACATATATATATATATATATACATATTATAGTGAAAACAATATAAATATCCCATAAAGAGTTTAAAACGAATAAAGCTCTGGAAGATAACGAAAGTTAGATAGTCACACTCAAATATATACAATTACTTAATTAACTCTTACTTATACAAGGTGTCTGAAATAACTTGAACGTGATAATATTCCCAAAAATTCTTTATCATTTTATTAAGGATGAATGATAATTACAATATACATATGCATAATAAACAAAATGACCATACCTATATATACGGTGGTACAATAATACACACATCATACCCTACATAAACCAAGTATAAACGCATAATGAACACCCAGAAATAATTACATAGATACACACTCCTTAATAAACACACCGTAAAATTATATAACAATAGTTACTTAATATACCCGGTGATACAAAAGTACGCGCGTTATAAACTTATCATCTACACAATGTTTAATCAGTATCTGACTATTATAGACATATTATCCACCCAGTAACACGCAAATACATACACTCTATAAATAATTTATATACATAGTGACGCATTAGAACGCACAAACGAAGCACTCTCAATAAACCTATTATAAACTTATTACAGGCATATTTATATATTAACATATGCATAATCAATGTATCATATACATGGTAACACAATAGTTTCGGATCTTATAGCTAATTCATACATATTCCATGCGCATTATTTAAATTACACACTAAATCTCTCACAATATAAACTTGTCTTAAATTAATGCATTTATACACACTTACACACTCCTCATCCATTCATTGTAAATATATCACGGCATATTACATGTGCATTTATACCATTATTACTTATTACTACTAGTTATAATAATATACATACATATAGTTATATAATAGCGAGTTTAACGTCTGTAGACTGATTTAGACCTTGTAATTCCCGAATAACGTTATGCGACATCATAGATAATTGTTAATTAATAAGTTAATTAGCGAAATGTATCATATCTCTACGATTATTTAAGTACAACGCTATAATACAATGCGGCGATAAGTAATTAATCAGATAAGTTATCGTAACGCTAGTAATAATTGCGATATATCTAGAAATAACGTTATAAATATTATATTATAATGCTAGTCCTGAAGCTTCTAGAACATTCAGGAACCGCCGGATCACGTGAAAATTTCGGACAAACACCGTGACCGCTTACTATTGCCCGGCGCGTGATACCCGTGACAAACAAGCGTGGCCAGGATCGGACCACGTGTCGCGCGCTACAATTCAGAAGGTGGGAGCCCTCAGCGACCACGGGTATATAAACGGGAGCACCGTGCGCTTAACATTAGAGTATTCAGTTCTCGCCCAGACAGTTTAGATCATTAGAGTATTCAGTTCTCGCCCAGACAGTTCAGATCATATTGAGTATTCGGCTTTCGCCCCGACAGTAAAATCAGTTGTACGGTTCGTTCTGACAATTCAGTTTTCGCATAGTCAGTATTCGATCAGCAATCAATATTCGATCAATTAAATAGTTTACCCAGTATTCATACTCGATTCATACAGTACTCAATAAATTCATTGTACGTACAGACAGTCATTCATACGATTTAATAATCGGTTATCTTTATAGCATTCGATCATTCATACGCTCTTGCAAATTTTCACACAGTGTAATTAATATTATATCTTCGAATCTGTGTTTTTTACTTCATTACTCGGTACTATTCACACAAAATCATTAACTCAAAGAGACTTCGAGACTAGCATATCGCAAATACTATTAATTAGCTTTTAGTTTCTTGCGTTTACTGTCGTATAAATTTATTCTTGATTAATTGTTTCTACTGTCACTATTATACTTACCTTCTTTTTTTCGATTTTTACGGCGCTCACAATACATATCGAATTCTATCTATCACTTTCAAAGACGTTTTATCTTAATTTTCATTCGCAGTAAATTATCTCTATCAACAATATAAGCGTTATATCTTTTCTTCTCCAGGCAAGCAGATTATTATTAATGCCGCCTATCTATAATATCGTTTAAGCATCCGAAACCTGTCCGTGCGTGAAATTATAGTCAAAGGAAAGTTTTATTAACTAATGCTGTAATACTAATAATATTGTAGATCCACATTCTCGTGTACACCCGGGTGACAGTGTGTTCCCCAGTGGTTTCTGTAACGCATAATAATTTAGTGAAGTGAGTACGTTGTTGTTATTATTAAGATATATTCGTGTAATCATTAATCATATTGTTTACGTGTAATTTACTCGAAATATACATACTTGTGTCAGCTTGCGGCCCTTGTCCATTTCGGGCGTCGGTCATCTTTTCGGTGTCAAATCTTCTCGCCGTTAATCTCTCGCGTCCACACCTGTAAATATAAAGACAAGCTTTCTATTCTAATTTTAATATTAAAATTATCGGGCAAATTAGTGCTACTTATCTGACGAGGTCATCCTTCCTTCACGTCTACGTCGGGCTCTCTCTTTTATCCTGCGGCGACGCGCGCCTCCTCCAAAGCGTTCTTGTACTTCTTATAGCTTTTTCTTTTATTTTTTTTTTTCTTTTTTTTTTCCTTATCCGCTCACCAGTGGCAAGGTCCGCGACGTCCGCCTTGACATACCCAGAGCCTTAGATGTCTGTAACTTATAATTGAAGAGATAAATATTTTATTCGGACGTCTTCATAGGGAGTGTCATTAGACAGAGAGCGATAACCATCCTTACCTACACCGTAGGGCGCCTCCTTCAGGGCGATCTACATCCTTCCTACGTAGTGCGCCTCTTTCAGGGCGACTCTACGTCCCTTCTAGCAGTGCGCCTCCTTCAAGGCGGCTCTGCCTTCATGCCTCGTAGTGAGCCTCCTTCAGGGCCCGACTACCTCTATCTACGTCGCACGCCTCTCTCAGGGCGAACGACTCTTATCTCTGAGGAGCGCCTCTTTAAGGGCATTCCGCCTCCTAGAGTGCAGCGCGCCTTGCTCAGGGCGATCTGCCTCCTCTCAGTCCACGAACCGCGCCTTTCTCAGGGCGTTTCTCACAATTCCTCCGATCGCTCTTCTTGGTCTGAAATATAAAATAAATATTAAAATAAACTCATTAAGGCTCACCCTGTCCCCGCAACTCGTCCGATAAGGTCAACTCATTTAGCAATTTACTTTAACGCGTAAATGTTTTTCCTTTTTTTTTTCTTTCTTTTTCCTTTTTCATCACTCGCGTTACTATTGCTAACCCCTGCCTATACCCCTCCGCGTATTCAACTATGGCGTTGATTATAATTTCGCTTACCTCCTTAGCTGCGTCATGGGTCGGTCACGTCGAGCAGGGCGTGCTCATCAATTGAAGCGCCTCATCCGGTCACTATACCAAGGCGGCTCCTATCTGACGGTCCGAACGGCTGCGTCTCTACCAGATAGTCAGAGCCCAGCATCCGTCGGGTACTTCACATACTCTCCATCGAGAAACCATACATCGGAGTCGTCAACTCCTGGCCCGTTACACGACGCTGTCACTCCACCGGCATCCAGTAGCGGGGCCGTCGCTTCCTCACATAGGCCCTTACCGTCTATCGAATACCGTCCGTGGCTCGTGCCCCCGCCGTTGATAGACTTCGGGAATACGCAACCGAGGATCATTTCCTCCTAGCCTTTCTTCGGGCGAGTATGCATCCTGCCGGCCGCTGAAGCACCTATCAATTCGCCTCCCGATACCCGTCCGTGATTTAGTTGTCTAATCGTCTTGTAAAATATAATATAACTGTACATATATGTTTAGTATAAAATAATGATAAATACATAAAAATTAGTATACGTAAACAATCTGTACTTATTGTCTACTCACTTCACATTTTCCCCATTATCCATTACGTCCCGACTTCTAGCTTCCGGTGCACCGCTATGCTGATCGTGACAGGTTTACCGCTCGGCCACCGCGATCCGCGTACACCAATCACCGCAACCGCACCTCGCTCGCGAGCCAGGACGTAACAGGCTCCTCGAGGACAGACGCGAGAGGCGAGACTCTTGAGGAATGGGCCGAGGAGCTCGGCCTGGTCATTCTAAACAAAGGTCGGGTCCTCACATGCGTTTGCGACAACGGGAGATCAATCATTGACATTACAATCAGATGCCCCCGGGTCGCGCACATAGTCTCCGGGTGGCACGTTGTGGATTGGTCGGAGACAATGTCGGACCATCGATATATTAGGTTCTGCGTCTCCGACCCCTCCATGAATGCCATGCTGGAGAGACCCACTGGAAGGAGGGGTACACCCCCACCTAAAGGATGGAGCATGAAAAAATTAGAGTGACCTTTTAATGGTTGCCGCTGTCGCCAAATTAGCGACGGGGGAGATGGCCCGACCCGTCACAAATGCAAATGAAGGGGCGGCCCTACTCCGGGAGATACTAACGAAAATATGCGATGCGTCGATGCCCCGGAGGAGGATCGCTCCCCCAAAGAAGTGTGTGTACTGGTGGTCTTCTGAGCTGGCTGAGCTTCGCACAGCTTGCAACAGGGAACGCCGCCGGTACACACGACAGATGAGGAGATGGGACGGAGCCCTAGCGGCGGCTCCGCTGCGGGAGGCATATCATAATGCTAAAAAGACCCTGAAGCGGGCCATTAAATCGGCCAAGGTCAGGGCTTGGGAGGAGCTCGTCCAATCGGTGGACGGTGATCCGTGGGGACGCTTGTACAAGATTGTAAGAAAGAAACTCAGTGCGGGTGGCCCACCGATCACCGAGGAAATGGACCCATAGGTGTTGGAAAAGTAGTATCACAACCCTCTTCCCGAGGAGCGCGGGTCATATCGATGATATCTTCCGATATCGGGAAATCGACCGCGCCCCTTGGACAGAGGACCTGGGGGTCACAGAGGACGAGCTAACACGGGAGATCCGGGGCAAAAAAACGGCCCCTGGGCCAGATGGGATCCTGCAAAAGTCCTGGCCTTGACCGCAGAGGTCACCATAAGAATGCTAATAAGTTTATTTAATGTGTGCTTCAGGTCGGGGAAATTCCCCGACCACTGGAAGAGTGCTTGGATGGTGGTGCTCCCCAAAGAAAGTAAACCGGCGGGAGCTCCCTCATGGTACCGCCCCATCTGCGTTCTCGACGAGGCGGGCAAACTGTTTGAAAGAATCATAGCCCGCCTGAGGAGGCATCTGTCCCGGAGTGGTCCTGATTTAGCAAAAAGCCAATTTGGGTTCCGTGAGGGTCTATCCACAATTGACACAATTATGCGTGTGAGGTCCCTCATGGAACAAGCCATGACCACGGGGAGAATGGCAGTGGCGGTGTCCTTGGACATCGCCAACGCTTTCAACATCCTCCCCTGGGAAGGGATACGCGGGGCCCTGAAATATCACAGGGTTCCCGCGTACATACAAGAAGTAATAGAGAACTACTTCAGGAACAGGAAAATTGTGAACCGGGGGCAGTACCAAAAAGTCATCAGGAGGGAGGTCCACCGTGGGGTTACGCAGGGGTCTTAGGACCACTCCTGTGGAACCTAGAGTATGACTGGGTCCTGAGAGAGGCCTTGCTCCCGGGACAGGAACTGGTGTGCTACGCAGACGAAACACTGGTCCTGTCTTGGGAGGAGGACTGGATCAGCACCATCCGCCTCGCTAGGATAGGAACGGGGCACGTGGTCGGTCGTATAAGGAAGATGAGTCTTGAGGTGGCCCTAAAAAAAACGGAGGCGATCTATTCCCCTCCCTAAGGGAAGAGAGGGTCACTTTGGGATAAAGCCCACATAGAGATCGAGGGCGTCGTGGTCGAGGTCGGGACCCAGATGAAATACCTGGGCCTCGTCCTCAACAGCCGGTGGAGCTTCGAGCCTCACATGGAGAAACTGGCTCCTCGAGTGCGAGCAGCGTCTGCCAGTTTGGGCAAACTCATGGCCAACCTCGGGGGGCCGGGAGATGGGGTTTGTCGCCTTTATATGACGGCGGTCCAATCCGTAGCATTATACGGAGCCTCCGTGTGGCACAACGAGATGGTCAGGCGCAAAAACTTACAGACCCTTCGGGGCATGCAGAGGCGCCTGGCCATCCGTGTCATACGGGGGTATCGAACCGTCGCTTTCGAGGCGGCGTGCCTAGTGGCAAAGGTTATGCCTTGGGTCCTCACGGCGGGCGCGTATGCCGAAATGTATCGGATACGTGTGGCCTGTCGGGAGGACCCGAACCCTGAGGTGTCAGGACCCCTGCCACCAAAGATCGTAGCGAGGCTCCAGACTAGGCGGCGCAAACTTTTAAAATGGGAAAAAGGCCTGTCCGATGTTAGGACAGGCCTACGCGCCGTCGAGACTATCCGCTTAGTCTTCATGGACTGGGTGGACCGGCAACACGGCGCCCTCGATTTTAGGACGGTGCAAGTGCTCACCGAGCATGGTTGCTTTGGGGAGTACTTGCACCGAATAGAAAGGGATCGATCGACCGCGTGTCACCATTGTGACGCCCCGGTGGACACGGCTGAACAACACCCTGGCCGAGTGCCAGGCGTGGGAGGAGCAACGCCGTGCCCTCCAGGGCGTCATAGGGGAAGAGGTCTCCCTATCTGCCATAGTGCGAGCCATGGTAGATGGGGAAGACCAGTGGAGGGCGGCCGCCTCCTTCTGTGGGGACGTTATGTCCCAGAAGGAGACGGCCGAAAGAGAGAGAAAAACGAATCCCAATGTCCCTCTCTCTCGGAGAAGGAGGGGGGAGCGACCGTATAACGCCCGCATTCTCTAACCCCCCTAGGTGTCCCTTCTCCAGGGTCGCGGGGGTGCAGGTGCGGCGGACACCTGCACCCCATTGCACCGCGACCCAGCGAAGAGGAGACGTTGCGTGGTGGTCCCGCAACGTCGCCATTGGTACGGCACCGGGCGTCTTCGGACGCCCGATGCCGCCCGCGCGGAAGAAGGGTCCTCTCTCCTTCGATCCTTAACGGGGCTAAAGGACGGAGGACTTAGCGGGGGGGCGGATCCCGATCGAATGCGAAATCGACCCCGGGGCCCGTCCATAAGCGTAGCGTGGACCACCGTTGGGTTTTAGTTGGTATGCCTGACCATAACTAATTGGTCGGGTGAGTCCCACATACCCTCTGGGAGTCCCCGCTCCCAGAGGGATGCGTAAAGCATTTCCCAACGTAAAAAAAAAAGGGTTAGGTTAGCCTCAACCCTTTTAAACCCTGTTCAACCTCTTATATATAATGTGTGCATTCCCCTTGAGATTTTACTAAATAATTTTTCTTTTTTTTCTAATTTTTTTTCATTATGATAATTAAAAAAATGCAAAATTTATAATTGATAAAGCGATTTGGTATTGACATACTAATATAATGATTTTTAAAGTATTATTTTATTTATTAGATTTTAGCGACTCTTATATTATAGTAACATATATTCCTATATATTTTAATAGAGAAAATTTCAATTCTTATTTAGAGAGTCAAATGGTAAAATAATCTAATGGTTGATTTTATATGATTTCCTTTACTAATTGTCAGTATTATTTTATTAACACTATGTAAGCAAGCAATATCCAATTTAATAGCTATATAATATTTTGCTCGATTAAATATTTTATTGCGCGAATTTGAGAGATATACGTATATCTCATAGCTTGTGTTCATATTTCTAGCGATACGTTTATATTTTGAAAATTTTAAGTTGAAATTTTTGGCGAGACGTCACACTCTTATATCATTTTGCATTAAGGGACCAAATTTGGTCCACCAATTGATTACGACCTGAGGAACTAGAACATAAATATTAAAATTCTGTGTATACCCATTTACACATATATATTAACTTATTGAAAACGACCTTTTAGATTTAAATTTATAAAAATTTACAAATAACAATTTATCTTTTCCATATAAAATTTAGTCAAGTCATAATTAAACTCCTGTATAATTATAAATATTATTTTTCCAACATAAGTTAATTAACAAATTACTTATATGATTGAATAACTTAAGATTTATCGGGGATACGATATTAGAAATTTTTTTTATTTATTCTATTCTACTTGTAAATTAATAAGTTCCAACAAATTTTTTTCTTATGATCAATTAACAATAGTATTTTATAATAACAATAAAAAAACAAAATTTATTGCAAAATAAATAAAAAATTAACAAAAATTTATAAATTGCCTTCGAGGACATGCTTTTTAGCCTATTTTACACATTTTAGCCGCCATTTTTTAATTTTTTATTTTTTGACTTAAGGATTCCAAATACCCTTAAATACCCTTACTACTGTTACGTCCTGGCTCGCGAGCGAGGTGCGATTGCGGTGGTTGGTGTACGCGGATCGCGGTGGCCGAGCGGTAAACCTGTCACGATCAGCGTAGCGGTTGTTACGTCCCGTAATTTGTCACCAGTTGTCACGTCCTCGAGCGTTCGCGAGTGAGGTGCGGTTACGGTGGTTGGTGTACGCGGATCGCGGTGGCCGAGCGGTAAACCTGTCACGATCAGCGTAGCGGTGCACCGGAAACTAGAGGTCGGGACGTAATGGATAATAGGGAGGATGTGAAGTGAGTAGACAATGAGTACAGATTGTTTACGTATACTAATTTTCATGTATTTATCATTATTTTATATTAAACATATATGTACAGTTATATTATATTTTTCAAGACGATTAGACAACTAATTCATGGACGGTTATCGGGAGGCGAATTGATAGGTGCTTCAGCGGACGACAAGATGCATACTCGCCCGGAGAAAGCCTGGGAGGAAATGATCCTCGGTCGCGTAATCCCGAAGTCTATCAACGGTGGGGGCAAGGGCCACGGACGGTATTCGATGGGTGGTAAGGGCCTATGTGAGGAAGCGACGACCCCGCTACTGGATGCCGGTGGAGTGACGGCGTCGTGTAGCTGGTCAGGGGTTGATGACTCCGATGTATGGGTTCCCGGTGGAGGGTAAGTGAAATACCCGACGGATGCTGGGCTCTGACTACCTGGTGGCGACGCACCGTCAGTTCGGACCGTCAGGTAGGAGCCGCCTTGGTATAGTGACCGGATGAGGCGCTTCAATTGGTGAGCACGCCCTGCTCGACGTGACCGACCCATGACGCAGCTAAGAAGGTAAGTGAAATCATAATCAACGCCATAATTGAATACGCGGAGAGGTATAGACTGGGGTTAGCAATAGTAACGCGAGTGATGAAAAGGGAAAAAGAAAAAGAAAAGTGAAGAAAAAAAAACATATGCGTTAAAGTAAATTGCTAAACGAGTTGACTTTACCTTATCTGACGGGTTGCGGGGACAGGGTGAGCCTTAATGAGTTTACTTTATATTAATATTTATTCTATATTTTAGATCAAGAAGAGCGATCGGAGGAATTGTGAGAGACGCCCTGACAGAGGCGCGGTTCGTGGACTGAGAGGAGGCAGATCGCCCTGAGCGAGGCGCGCTGCACGCTAGGAGGCGGAATGCCCTGAGAGAGGCGCTCCTCGGAGGTTAGAGTCGTTCGCCCTGGAAGAGGCGCACTGCTAGAAGGGACGTAGAATCGCTCTGAAAGAGGCGCACTACGTAGGAAGGATGTAAGTCGCCCTGGGGGAGGCGCCCTACGGTGTAGGTAAGGATGGTTATCGCTCTCTGTCTAACGACACTCCCTATGAAGACGTCCGAATAAAATATTAATCTCTTCGATTATAAGTTACAGATATCTGAGGCTCTGGGTATGTCAAGGCGGACGTCGCGGACCTTGCCACTGGTGAACGGATAAGAAAAAAAAAAAGGAAAAAAAAAATAAAGGAGGAAGCTATAAGGAATACAAGAACGCCCTGGAGGAGGCGCGCGTCGCCGCAGGATGAAAGAGAGAGAGCCCGACGTAGGCTCGAAGGAAGGATGACCTAGTCAGATAAGTAGCACTAATTTGCCCGATAGTTTCAATATTAAAATTAGAATAGAAAGCTTGTCTTTATAATTACAGGTATGGACGCGAGAGGTTAACGGAGAGAAGAATTGACACCGAAAAGATGACCGACGCCCGGAAAGGACAGGGGCCGCGAACTGACACAAGTATGTATATTTCGAGTAATTACACGCAGACAATATGATTAATGATTACACGAATATATCTTAATAATTACGACTACGTACTCACTTCACTAAATTGTTATGTGTTACAGGAACCACTGGAGAACACACTGTCACGCGGGTATACACGAGAATGTGGATCTACAATATTAGTATTACAACATTAGTTAATAGAACTTTCCTTTGACTATAATTTCCGCGCGGACTGGTTTCGGACGCGTAAACGATATTATAGATAAGCGGCATTAACAATTGCCTGGAGAGGAAAAGATATAACACTTATATTGTTGATAGAAATAATTTACTGCGAATGAAAATTAAGATAAAATGTCTTTAAAAATGATAGATAGAATTCGATATGTATTGTGAAAGCCGTGGAAATCGAAAAAGAGAAAGGAAATATAATAGTGACGGTGGATACAAATAATCAAGAATAAATTTATACGACAATAAACGTAAGAACTGAAGGCTGCTAATTAATAGTATTCGCGATATGCTAGTCTCGAAGTCTCTCTCAATTAATGATTTTGTGTGAATAATACCGTAATGAACTAGAAAACACTGATTAGAAGATATAATGTTAATTACACTGCGCGAAAATTTGCGAGAGCGTATGTATGATTGAATGTTATAAGGATAACCGATTATTAAATCGTATAAATGACTGTCTGTACGTACAATGAATTTACTAAGTACTGTATGAATCGAGTATTGACTGCTGATCGAATACTGATTATGCGAAAACTGAATGGTCGGAACGAACCGTACAACAGATTTTACTGTCGGGCGAAAGCCGAATACTAAATATGATCTGAACTGTCTAATGATCTGAACTGTCTGGGCGAGAACTGAATACTCTGAATGATGAGCACACGGTGCTCCCGTTTATATACCCGTGGTCGCTGAGGGCTCCCACCTTCTGAATTATAGCGCGCGCAACGTGGTCCGATCCTGGTCATGCTTGTTTGTCACGGGTATCACGAGCCGGGCAATAGTAAGCGGTCACGGTGTTTGTCTGAAATTTTCACGTGATCCGGCGGTTCCTGAATGTTCTAGAAGCTTCGGGACTAGCATTATAATATAATATCTATATCGTTATTTCTAGATATATCGCAATTATTACTAGCGTTACGATAACTTATCTGATTAATTACTTATCGCCGCATTGTATTATAGCGTTGTACTTAAATAATCGTAGAGATACGAGAGCATTCCGCTAATTAACTTATTAATTAACAATTATCTATGATGTCGCATAATGTTATTCGTGGATTACAAGGTCTAAATTAGTCTACAGACGTTAAACTCGCTATTATATAACTATATGTATGTATGTATATCATTATAACTAGTAGTAAAGGTTTATATATTTATATATATGTAATAATGGTATAAATGCACATGTAATATGCCGTGATATATTTACAATGGATGGATGAGGAGTGTGTAAGTGTGTATAAATGCATAAATTTAAGACAAGTTTATATTGTGAGAGGTTGAGGGTGTAATTTAAATGATACGCTTGGAATATGTATGAATTAGTTATAAGATCCGAAACTATTGCGTTACCATGTATATGATACATTGATTATGTGTATGTTAATATATGAATATGCCTGTAATAAGTTTATAATAGGTTTATTGAGAGTGCTTTATTTGTGCGTACTAATGCGTCACTATGTATATAAATTATTTATAGAGTGTGTGTATTTGCGTGTTACTGGGTGGATAATATGTCTATAATAGTCAGATACTGATTAAACATTGTGTAGATGATAAGTTTATAACGCGCGTATTTTTGTATCACCGGGTATATTAAGTGACTATTGTTATATAATTTTATGGTGTGTTTGTTAAGGAGCGTGTATCTATGTAATTATTTCTGGGTGTTCATTATGCGTTTATACTTGGTTTATGTAGTGTATGATGTGTGTATTATCGTACCACCGTATATATAGGTATGGTCATTTTGTTTATTATGCATATGTATATTGTAATTATCATTCATCCTCAATAAAATGATAACGAAGTTTTGAGAATATTATCACGTTCAAGTTATTTCAAACACCTTGTATAAGTAAGAGTTAATTAAGTAATTGTATATATTTAAGTGTGACTATTTAACTTTAGTTATCTTCCAGAGCTTTATTCGTTTTAAACTCTTTATGGGATATTTATATTGTTTTCACTATAATATGTATATACATATATTTATCTTGTGTAGTTCATTTTAATTATTATTGGTTTTACTTGATCACTCAAATATTGTCTGAGCCTCGAGGAGTTCTTGTCAGGTCATTATAATTTGCCTTTAAAACATCTGTGGATCATGATTTCTGCAGCGAGTCGCATATATATATATATATATATGTATATGTGTATGCACCAAGTTATCTCCATGGTTGATATATGAAATAATTATAAATGATAGCTGACCGGATTTTTATTGGCAAACCAAATTGGATTCATGGTAAGGAATTATTATGCAGATGATGGGTTTGATCGAATCTTTTATTATTGTTAAAATTTGAATTTACTGAAATCACTGCGCTACGGTGGAATTTGAGTAAAATTGACAAGTTATTATATTTGGGTGACAGAATCGTTAGACATGTACGTTATTGTGGTATTAATTCGGCTTTGGGATATAAAACTGCATTTAATAGTGAAGGCATAATTATATATTGGAGGTGCGGATTAAAATAAATAAATTATTAAAGTTGAAAATATGAGGTGTTCCTGAAGTAAAATGGGTCTATAACAATGTGCGCTTAACTTTTTATGGCGGGGCTGTAGCCCTATAAGTTGCTACCTTTTTTGGTTCCTTATGAGCCAAGGCGCCAGGAAATATTTAATTAAGGTCACTGGGCGGGTTTTTTATGTGATGTTTAAACCGTTAAAAATTGGGTGCTTTTCGATGTTGCGACAACTTTTGATATATTGAGAAAAGTGATTTAGACTGTGCATAGGAAGTTGCAATTGCACATACGAGTTACTTGGCTTGCTCAGTTTTAATAATTAATGAAAGTTCATATACAGGGTGTCCCGAAAGTACCGATCGGAGTTTATTATATGAAGCTTATGGAATTTAACCAAATAAATCGGTCGGTTGTTAAACACTATTTTATACTGATGTTTGGATAATATGACGATATTAGTTTATATACCGGGTGTCAATTTATTAAGGTGAACATGTATCGGGAGTTGTATTTCCGCTTATTCGCGGTTACGATCTCTTTCCTTGCGTGATTTTTACTTGTTATATAGATTTACTTTATATTTTTGTTATACCGGGTGGTGGTTAATTCTCGATGCGTGTGTCTATGGTGATGTGTACGTGTATGTTTGTGTTTAGTAAGAGTGATGACGACGAGGTGGAGTGAACATTGGTTTATATTATCGCTATTACTTAATTTACGTTATTCTATCGACGCGTACTTAATATTATGTTTCCTTTTTATTTTTCAGGTACTGCGACTAGAGTGACAGAATTAAATGGGTAATTATAATAATATTAAGATGTTCGACCGACTTGGTCGTTTCTCTTCCCTTTTTCAGGTGTTGAGGGGGCGGACCAGAAGGTGATATACCGGGTGGCCGGTAAATAGGTAAGAATTTTCATTGGACAATTAATTAATTATTTTCCTTCATTTTTAGGTAGGTGATAGGGGAGAACCAGTGATGGGGATAAAACAAGAAAAGAGAAGAAAAAGAAGAGAAAGAAAGAAAAAAGAAGGATGTTCTAGCCGGAAACATAATAAAAGGTATTTATCGGCCTTAATCTATTTTTGATAACAACTATATATATAAAAAGAAAAAGAAAATAAAAGAATTTTATAGGTGCTTAACGCTTACTATGTCTACTTAACAGGTGACGTATGGAGTCAACGGACGGCGACTGGTGTCAAGCGGAGGCGCTGGACGTGACACGGTGCACCGGAAGCTAGAGGTCGGGACGTAATGGATAATGAGGAGGATGTAAAGTGAGTAGACAATGAGTACAGATTGTTTACGTATACTAATTTTTATGTATTTATCATTATTTTATACTAAACATATATGTACAGTTATATTATATTTTACAAGACGATTAGACAACTAAATCACGGACGGGTATCGGGAGGCGAATTGATAGGTGCTTCAGCGGCCGGCAGGATGCATACTCGCCCGAAGAAAGGCTGGGAGGAAATAATCCTCGGTTGCGTAATCCCGAAGTCTATCAACGGCGGGGGCACGGGCCACGGACGGTATTCGATAGGCGGTAAGGGCCTATGTGAGGAAGCGACGGCCCCGCTACTGGATGCCGGTGGAGTGACAGCGTCGTGTAATGGGTCAGGAGTTGACGACTCCGATGTATGGTTTCCCGGTGGAGGGTATGTGAAGTACCCGACGGATGCTGGGCTCTGACTATCTGGTAGAGACGCAGCTGTTTGGACCGTCAGATAGGAGCCGCCTTGGTATTGTGACCGGATGAGGCGCTTCAATTGATGAGCACGCCCTGCTCGACGTGACCGACCCATGACGCAGCTAAGAAGGTAAGCGAAATTATAATCAACGCCATAGTTGAATACGCGGAGGGGTATAGAATGGGGTTAGCAATAGTAACGCGAGTGATGAAAAGGGAAAAAGAAAGAAAAGAAAAAAAAACATACGCGTTAAAGTAAATTGGTAAACGAGTTGACTTGATCTTATCTGACGAGTTGCGGGCACAGGGTGAGCCTTAATGAGTTTACTTTAATATTTATTTTATATTTCAGACCAAGAAGAGCGATCGGAGGAATTGTGAGAGACGCCCTGAGAGAGGCGCGGTTCGTGGACTGAGAGGAGGCAGATCGTCCTGAGCGAGGCGCGCTGCAAGCTAGGAGGCGGAATGCCCTGAAAGAGGCGCTCCTCGGAGGTGAGAGTCGTTCGCCCTGAGAGAGGCGTACGACCTAGATAGAGGTAGTCCGGCTCTGAAGGAGGCGCACTACGAAGGATGAAGGCAGAGCCGCCCTGAAAAAGGCGCACTGCTAGAAGGGACGTAGAGTCGCCCTGAAAGAGACGCACTACGTAGGAAGGATGTAGGTCGCCCTGGAGGAGGCGCCCTACGGTGTAGGTAAGGATGGTTATCGCTCTCTGTCTAATGACACTCCCTATGAAGACGTCCGAATAAAATATTAATCTCTTCAATTATATGTTACAGATGTTTGAGGCTCTGGATATGTCAAGGCGGACGTCGCGGACCTTGCCACTGGTGAGCGGATAAGGAAAAAGAAAAGAAAAAAAAAAAAAATTAAAGGAAGAAGCTATAAGGAATACAAGAACGCCCTGAAGGAGGTGCGCGTCGCCGCAGGATGAAAGAGAGAGCCCGACGTAGGCTTGAAGGAAGGATGACCTCGTCAGATAAGTAGCACTAATTTGCCCGATAATTTCAATATTAAAATTAGAATAAAAAGCTTGTCTTTATATTTACAGGTATGGACGCAAGAGGTTAACGGCGAGAAGAATTGACACCGAAAAGATGACCGACGCCCGGAATGGACAGGGGCCGCGAACTGACACAAGTATGTATTGTCACGTCCAGCGCCTCCGCTTGACACCAGTCGCCGTCCGTTGACTCCATACGTCACCTGTTAAGTAGACATAGTAAGCGTTAAGCACCTATAAAATTCTTTTACTTTCCTTTTCTTTTTTATATATATATATATATATAGTTATTATCAAAAATAGATTAAGCCGATAAATACCTTTTATTATGTTTCCGGCTAAAACATCCTTTTCCTTTTTTTTTTCTTTTTCTTCTTTTTTCCTGTTTTATCCCCATCACTGGTTCTCCCCTATCACCTACCTAAAATGAAGGAAAATAATTAATTAATTGTCCAATGAAAATTCTCACCTATTTTCCGGCCACCCGGTATATCACCTTCTGGTCCGCCTCCTCAGCACCTGAAAAAGAGAAGAGAAACGACCCACCAAGTCGGTCGAACATCTTAATTTTATTATAATTACCCATTTAGTTTTGTCACTCTAGTTGCAGTATCTGAAAAATAAAAAGGAAACATAATATTAAGTATGCGTCAATAGAATAACGTAAATTAAGTAATAGCGATAATATAAACCAATGTTCACTCCACCTCGTCGTCATCACTCTTACTAAACACAAACATACACGTACACATCACCATAGACACACGCATCGAGAATTAACCACCACCCGGTATAACAAAAATATAAAGTAAATCTATATAACAAGCTAAAATCACTCAAGGAAAGAGATCGTAACTGCGAATGAGCGGAAATACAACTCCCGATACATGTTCACCTTAATAAATTGACACCCGGTATATAAACTAACATTGTCATATTATCCAAACATTAGTATAAAATAGTGTTTAACAACCGACCGATTCATTTGGTTAAATTCCATAAGCTTCATATAATAAACTCCGATCGGTACTTTCGGGACACCCTGTATATGAACTTTCATTAATTATTAAAACTGAGCAAGCCAAGTAACTCGTATGTGCAATTGCAACTTCCTATGCACAGTCTAAATCACTTTTCTCAATATATCAAAAGTTGTCGCAACATCGAAAAGCACCCAATTTTTAACGATTTAAACATCACATAAAAAACCCGCCCAGTGACCTTAATTAATTATTTCCTGGCGCCTTGACTCATAAGGAACCAAAAAAGGTAGCAACTTATAGGGCTACAGCCCCGCCATAAAAAGTTAAGCGCACATTGTTATAGACCCATTTTGCTTCAGGAACACCTCATATTTTCAACTTTAATAATTTATTTATTTTAATCCGCACCTCTAATATATAATTATGCCTTCACTATTAAATGCAGTTTTATATCCCAAAGCCGAATTAATACCACAATAACGTACATGTCTAACGATTCTGTCACCCAAATATAATAACTTGTCAATTTTACTCATATTCCACCGCAGCGCAGTGATTTCATTAAATCCAAATTTTAACAATAATAAAAGATTCGATCAAACCCATCTTCTGCATAATAGTTCCTTACCATGAATCCAATTTGGTTTGCCAATAAAAATCCGGTCAGCTATCATTTATAATTATTTCATATATCAACCATGGAGATAACTTGGTGCATGCACATATACATATATATATATATATATGCGACTCGCTGCAGATATCATAATCCACAGATGTTTTAAAGGCAAATTATAATGACCTGACAAGAACTCCTCGAGGCTCAGAC
The DNA here is from genome assembly GCF_047496725.1 of Anoplolepis gracilipes. Taxonomy (NCBI): domain Eukaryota; kingdom Metazoa; phylum Arthropoda; class Insecta; order Hymenoptera; family Formicidae; genus Anoplolepis; species Anoplolepis gracilipes. The sequence continues at coordinate 4,137,176 of NC_132986.1, read as the reverse complement.
AATATTTAAGTAATCAATTAAAACCAATAATAATTAAAATGAACCACTCATAATACATATATATATATATATATATATTATAGTGAAAACAATATAAATATCCCATAAAGAGTTTAAAACGAATAAAGCTCTGGAAGATAACTAAAGTTAAATAGTCACACTCAATATATACAATTACTTAATTAACTCTTACTTATACAAGGTGTCTGAAATAACTTGAACGTGATAATATTCTCAAAACTTCGTTATCATTTTATTGAGGATGAATGATAATTACAATATACATATGCATAATAAACAAAATGACCATACCTATATATACGGTGGTACGATAATACACACATCATACACTACATAAACCAAGTATAAACGCATAATGAACACCCAGAAATAATTACATAGATACACGCTCCTTAACAAACACACCATAAAATTATATAACAATAGTCACTTAATATACCCGGTGATACAAAAATACGCGCGTTATAAACTTATCATCTACACAATGTTTAATCAGTATCTGACTATTATAGACATATTATCCACCCAGTAACACGCAAATACACACACTCTATAAATAATTTATATACATAGTGACCCATTAGTACGCACAAATAAAGCACTCTCAATAAACCTATTATAAACTTATTACAGGCATATTCATATATTAACATACACATAATCAATGTATCATATACATGGTAACGCAATAGTTTCGGATCTTATAACTAATTCATACATATTCCAAGCGTATCACTTAAATTACACACTCAACCTCTCACAATATAAACTTGTCTTAAATTTATGCATTTATACACACTTACACACTCCTCATCCATCCATTGTAAATATATCACGGCATATTACATGTGCATTTATACCATTATTACATATATATAAATATATAAACCTTTACTACTAGTTATAATGATATACATACATACATATAGTTATATAATAGCGAGTTTAACGTCTGTAGACTAATTTAGATCTTGTAATCCACGAATAACATTATGCGACATCATAGATAATTGTTAATTAATAAGTTAATTAGCGTAATGCTCTCATATCTCTACAATTATTTAAGTACAACGCTATAATACAATGCGGCGATAAGTAATTAATCAGATAAGTTATCGTAACGCTAGTAATAATTGCGATATATCTAGAAATAACGATATAGATATTACATTATAACGCTAGTCCCGAAGCTTCTAGAACATTCAAGAACCGCCGGATCACGTGAAAATTTCGGACAAACACCGTGATCGCTTACTATTGCCCGGCGCGTGATACCCGTGACAAACAAGCATGACCAGGATCGGACCACGTTGCGCGCGCTATAATTCAGAAGGTGGGAGCCCTCAGCGACCACGGGTATATAAACGGGAGCACCGTGTGCTCAGAAGATCAGAGTATTCAGTTCTCGCCTAGACAGTTCAGATCATTAGACAGTTCAGATCATATTTAGTATTCGGCTTTCGCCCGACAGTAAAATCTGTTGTACGGTTCGTTCCGACCATTCAGTTTTCGCATAATCAGTATTCGATCAGCAGTCAATACTCGATTCATACAGTACCCAGTAAATTCATTGTACGTACAGACAGTCATTTATACGATTTAATAATCGGTTATCCTTATAACATTCAATCATACATACGCTCTCGCAAGTTTTCGCGCAGTGTAATTAATATTATATCTTCGAATCAGTGGTTTCTAGTTCATTACGGTATTATTCACACAAAATCATTAATTCAGAGAGACTTCGAGACTAGCATATCGCGAATACTATTAATTAGCCTTCAGTTCTTACGTTTACTGTCGTATAAATCTATTCTTGATTATTTGTATCCACTGTTACTATTATATTTCCTTTCTCTTTATCGATTTCCACGGCGCTCACAATACATATCGAATTCTATCTATCACTTTTAAAGATATTTTATCTAAATTTTCGTTTGCAGTGAATTACTTCTATCAACAATATAAGCGTATTATCTTTTCCTCTCCATGCAATTGTTAATGCCGCCTATCTATAATATCGTTTACGCGTCCGAAACCAGTCTGTGCGTGAAATCATAGTCGAAGGAAAGTTCTATTAACTAATGTTGTAATACTAATATTGTAGATCCACATTCTTGTGTACACCCGCGTTACAGTGTGCTTCCCAGTGGTTCCTGTAACACATAACAATTTAGTGAAGTGAGTACGTTGTCGTAATTATTAAGATATATTCGTGTAATCATTAATCATATTGTTTACGTGTAATTACTCGAAATATACATACTTGTGTCAGTTCGCGGCCCCTGTCCATTCCGGGCGTCGGTCATCTTTTCGGTGTCAATTCTTCTCGCCGTTAACCTCTCGCGTCTATACCTGTAAATATAAAGACAAGCTTTCTATTCTAATTTTAATATTGAAATTATCGGGCAAATTAGTGCTACTTATCTGACGAGGTCATCCTTCCTTCAAGCCTATTTCGGGCTCTCTCTTTCATCCTGCGGCGACGCGCGCCTCCTCCAGGGCGTTCTTGTATTCCCTATAGCTTCTCCCTATATATATTTTTTTTTTCTCTTTTCTTTCTTTCTTTTTTTTTCTTTTCTTTTCCCTTATCCGCTCACCAGTGGCAAGGTCCGCGACGTCCGCCTTGACATACCCAGAGCCTCAGATATCTGTAACTTATAATCGAAGAGATTAATATTTTACTCGGACGTCTTCATAGGGAATGTCATTAGACAGAGAGCGATAACCATTCTTACCTACACCGTAGGGCGCCTCCTCCAGGGCGACCTACATCCTTCCTACGTAGTGTGCCTCTTTCAGGGCGATTCTACGTCCCTTCTAGCAGTGCGCCTCATTCAGGGCGGCTCTGCCTTCATCCTTCGTAGTGCGCCTCCTTCAGAGCCGGACTACCCCTCTCTAGGTCGCACGCCTCTCTCAGGGCGAACGACTCTCTTCTCCGAGGAGCGCCTCTTTCAGGGCATTCCGCCTCCTAGCGTGCAGCGCGCCTCTGTCAGGGCGATCTGCCTCCTCTCAGTCCACGAACCGCGCCTCTGTCAGGGCGTCTCTCACAATTCCTCCGATCGCTCTTCTTGATCTAAAATATAGAATAAATATTAAATTAAAGTAAACTCATTAAGGCTCACCCTGTCCCCGCAACCCGTCAGATAAGGTCAAGTCAACTCGTTTACCAATTTACTTTAACGCGTAAGTTTTTTTTTTTTCATTTTCATCAATCGCGTTACTATTACTAACCCCAGTCTATACCCCTCCGCGTATTCAACTATGGCGTCGATTATGATTTCGCTTACCTTCTTAGCTGCGTCATGGGTCGGTCACGTCGAGCAGGGCGTGCTCACCAATTGAAGCGCCTCATCCGGTCACTATACCAAGGCGGCTCCTACCTGACGGTCCGAACAGCTGCGTCGCCACCAGGTAGTCAGAGCCCAGCATCCGTCGGGTATTTCACTTACCCTCCACCGGGAACCCATACATCGGAGTCATCAACCCCTGACCAGCTACACGACGCCGTCACTCCACCGGCATCCAGTAGCGGGGTCGTCGCTTCCTCACATAGGCCCTTACCGCCTATCGAATACCGTCCGTGGCCCGTGCCCCCGCCGTTGATAGACTTCGGGATTACGCAACCGAGGATCATTTCCTCCCAGGCTTTCTTCGGGCGAGTATGCATCCTGTCGTCCGCTGAAGCACCTATCAATTCGCCTCCTGATAACAGTCCGTGATTTAATTGTCTAATCGTCTTGAAAAATATAATATAACTGTACATATATGTTTATTATAAAATAATGATAAATACATAAAAATCAGTATACGTAAACAATCTGCATTCATTGTCTACTCACTTCACATCCTCCCTATTATCTATTACGTCCCGACCTCTAGTTTCCGGTGCACCGCTACGCTGATCGTGACAGGTTTACCGCTCGGCCACCGCGATCCGCGTACACCAACCATCGTAACCGCACCTCGCTCGCGAACGCAGAGGACGTAACAACTGGTGGCAGCGGTGGGATGTAACAACTGGTGGCAGCGGTGGGATGTAACAACTGGTGACAGCGGTGGGATGTTACCGCTAAAAATCAGTGCAAAAATAAAAGTTACTACTCTTCGTTATCGAAAACGAGTACATTTTCTCAAGAAAATCTTTCTTTCTTAAAATCATCATCGCGAATTATTTCTTTTACTAGTCTCGAAGGAAATTAAAAGTAAAGTTACAATTAAAGTCTTTTCAAACCTCAATAAATAAATAAATCGGTCGTTGTTCATCAATCCTTATACCTTAATACTACTTCAAAATTCTTCGTAAAATATATGTATCCATGTTATATGTATCCAAACTAATTTAACCACTAACCTCTTAGGTGATAATTACCTGTTCATAATCGTGATAACTGGTGATTGTACGCGATTCCGCTTTCGCATACCCGCAACAAAAAGAAATTATATACGCACAATCGTTCGCAACCGCGAGTCCTGCTATACCATCGATAATAAATACTTACCTTTAAATATGGCTCAATCCGATGATCTCTCGGGGAACATAGAACGCGAAAACCATGAGGAAGCTTTTAGAGATCTACGCGAAAAAGAAAGAGAATTAAAAATCCGAACTGAAATGTTGGAAAACATGATGCGCGCGTTCGCTAAAAATCTACCCGGTTTGCAGGCCTCGAGCCCAGCGGACGTAACAAATAACGCGCCTCCATCGTTTAACATGTCGAACGCCTCGTATAACGATATCAAGCCCACGACCTCAGCCGCCGGAATCGACGGTTCTCATTATCCTATGGGATATCCGAAATCATATCTGCGCGACGCTCTCGAACTGGTGCCGAAATACGACGGGCATAACATCCCCGTGCTACAATTCGCTAGGGCATGCAAAAGGGCAAAAGAATCGGTACCGTTGGTAGACGAAGCATTATTTGTCCGTATGCTACGAAATAAATTAACGCACCACGCATATTTAGCCGTAGAGGATGAAATCCACCCGACCGTGGAAAAATTTCTCGACTGCCTCAGGCGAACTTTCGGTCCCGCTAGAAGCTCGAACTATTATCGCGGACAATTAAGCATGGCATACAAAAAGCCGAACGAGCACATACTTGACTACATCGGGCGTGTTAAGGATCTGAAAACGGCCATAATTGAAGGAGATCAAGTCCAACTCGGTAGACCGTTATCCGAAAATGAGATTGCCGGAATAGAAGGTTTCGCGTTAGAAGCGTTTTACGAAGGACTTCCACGCGAATATAGAATAGAACTTCGCGCTGAAGGATATAGTAGCCTCCCCGACGCCTGCTCTAAAGTGGTCACAATTAATAAACGCCTAGAAAGAGAGGAGATAAGATACAAGAGCACTCGAAACGCGAACGGTAACAATAATCACAATAGTAACGCTGCACCGGCCCCCGTGACGCAAATTCTCCAACGCGATCAGACTGCGGTAGCGAATACGCCGCCCGGTCCCGGGAATGCACACGAACGAAAAATTTGCGGGTACTGCCAAAAGATCGGACACCTCATACACGAGTGCCGTAAACGACAGTATCGCGAAAAGTACAATAACAATAATAATAATAATTTCAATAATAATAATAATTATTCCAATAACTCTCATAATACGCACGCTAATAGTAATATGAATAATCCACCTCCGCGAAATTCGGGAAACCGAACAGAGGTCTCGGTCAACGGAGCGTCCCGAGGCCCTTTCCAAATCCGCTCCACCCTCTGCATGGAAGGGAAACCAGATCCCTTCACGTCCTCCGAGGAGACGACGGAAACGTACCGGCCGTCGAGCTCGCATCACCGTCTTTCCGAGGACCAACAGCCTTCATGCTCGATACAGGAGCACAGCCTAATATAATAAAGAAAGGTTGCATTAAATCCGATATTCAAATCAACAACAAGGAGACTATCCAATTAACGGGTATCACCGAAAATGTTGTCACCACTCTGGGATCCGCCATAGCATACGTTTCGGAAACCCCAGTAGTTTTCCACGTGGTAGCCGACGAATTCCCTATAATCACACAGGGCATATTAGGTTCGTCGTTCTTCACTGAACATAACGCGTGCATTAATTACGGTAATAAGTTAATCACGTGGCGCGACTGCGCGTTTCCATTCAAGGACAAGGAGTCCATTGTCATACCCTCACGTATGAAGCTGGGAATCACGGTCCGCATAGCTAATCCGGAAATTAAAACGGGTTACCTCGCCCCGATACGCGCCCGCGACGCGGTCTTCGCCGGAGATGCACTTGTCACGTGTATCAACGACAAGGCATATATCGGCATCACGAATACATTAGACGAAGAAGTAGAAATTATAATACCTACCGTTACGCTAACAGAAGTAACAAAAATATCACAGGACCCCCCTTCCAGGGAGCCTCTGAGGCAACCCTCTAGCCCATCGGGCAATAGTCCCGTCAAAATTCAAGCGAGCAAAAGCCTTCGCACCCAAGAAGCACGCACTGCACCTGCAACGAGTCAAGATAATTTTACTACATGCAAAAATAAACAACCAAACAAACTACACAATAACACAAAGACCAAGATACACATTGAAAACAACAAACAATCAAACTCATCATTTAACAAACAAAATACGCTACAAAACCAAAATACATTTACCCTCTCTCTTCCTCTTCTTAATACACCAACACAAAACGTCGATCCCGACTATCATCTCTACGGGCAGGAGCACTGCCTTCCCCTTGTCGCACCAAGGTGCGGCGTCGACCTAGGTCGACATCCCAATACCTCTCCCGATTATCCCCCATCCCTTTCTACAAAAAATGCAACACTTCAAGCTACAATCGTTTCTACGCACACGTCCCTTGATTCTAATACTATTATCACAAATCATTCTCACATTACTTACACAGAAAGGGGATCCTTATCTCCGCCGGCGAACGACGATGCCGCTCTCGCGTCGGTGCGAACCCCTTCCTCTGGTCTCGGCCCAGGCGGTCAATCTTCTATAATTGCTCTTCCTTACTTTCCTCTAAACCCCGCAAAAGCGGATGACTCACCCCCTTTGTGCGTAGCTACAAATAAGCAACCTGAAACAAATAATAATATACATCATTTCACTCTCATCGATCAGCGTGCATCTAATCTTGCGAAATACAACGACATACACAAAATGCAAATAGTTAATATGGTAAACGAGAAGATACATTGGAAAAACTTAAGGAACTCACCCGAGATACTCACCCAGCGCGAACACAATCACAAGGAAGACTCTACACCGGACAGAATTACTCAAATAATACGACTCTTGCGCCTCGATCATCTTAACGACCTAGAAAAAGAGAATATTTTTGAACTAATAAAACGACACAATGACAGATTCTACGTACCAGGAGAATATCTGGACCAAACTTCAACAATCACCCATAAAATAATCACTTCGGACGAGATACCTATACACACGAAGCAGTATAGATTTCCGCCAATACATCGAGAAGAAATAAATAAACAGGTCAACGAGCTCCTTCAGAAAAATATAGTGACACCATCCACTTCACCGTACAGTTCCCCCGTCTGGATCGTTCCGAAGAAACCGGACTCAACTGGAAACAAGAGATGGCGAATGGTCATCGATTACAGAAGGCTCAACGAAAAAACGCTAGGAGACGCCTACCCTCTGCCAAATATCAGCGATATCCTCGACCAGTTGGGCAGTGCAAAATATTTCTCCGTCCTCGACCTCGCCAGTGGGTTCCATCAAATCCCAATGGATCCCAAGGATGCGCACAAAACAGCTTTCTCTACACCACATGGCCATTACCAATTCTCCAGGATGCCATTCGGACTCAGAAACGCACCGGCCACTTTCCAACGATTAATGGACCAAATATTGACCGGACTGCAAGGTATAGAACTTTTGGTGTACATGGACGACATAGTGATATACGCAAGCTCGTTACGGGAACATGACATTAAAATGGATAAATTAATGAAACGTTTAAAAACCGCCAATCTCACTTTACAACCAGATAAATGTGAGTTTTTGCGACATGAAGTCGTCTATCTCGGGCACGTAATTACAGATACTGGCGTACGCCCTGACCCCCAGAAAGTCTCAGCTGTTAAAGACTTTCCAGTTCCAAGGAGTCTGAAAAACGTACGACAATTTCTAGGCTTATCAGGCTACTACCGCCGCTTCATCCCCGATTTTTCAGGAATAGCTAAACCAATGTCGGACCTCCTGAAGAAAAACAGTACCTTCTCATGGAACGAAAATACACAACACGCTTTTGAGACTCTTCGAAGACGACTCTGCGAAGAACCGGTACTGCAATTCCCGGATTTCACGCGAGAATTCCTGCTCACTACGGACGCATCTGACTACGCTATCGCTGGAGTCCTAAGCCAAGGAACAATCGGCCAAGACTTGCCAATCGCGTATACGTCCAGAGTACTCAATTCAGCCGAAAGGAACTACTCGACAACAGAGAAAGAGCTGCTAGCCATAATTTATTGCGTCGGACACTTCAGACCTTACCTCTACGGGCGCAAGTTTACGCTCGTGACGAATCACCAACCGCTCGCCTGGTTAAACCGAGTGAAGGACCCGACCTCTCGCCTTATGCGATGGCGCCTGAAACTCGAAGAATACGAATATACAGTCGCATACAAGACAGGTGTCACGAACAAAAATGCCGATGCCCTGTCCAGAAATCCTATAACCGCTACTGTTTCCATTCTCCCGATCGAAAAAAAACGCATACGTCTCCCTCAGAAAGTACGAGACCTAATTACAAGCACTGACGATGACAGTTCTGATGATGAAAGGCGTCGGAAAGTACCTACCAGAAGGTCTACGGTCGAGAGTGAAATAATCACCTCACGACCGTATGTTGTAGCTTCCGACTCTTCTGAGAAAATATTCGACAGTAAACCTCTATCATCCGGTCCACCTCCCCCCACATCTTCCCATCCTTCACCTTCCCCACGTTTCACGAATAACCAACAATCACCACCGTTAATTACGAAAGGACTCTTGGACCTCCTTGACGAACAGACGAACAATGAACGCGTCGATAACGTAGCGCAATTTCAGTCACGAGGAAAAACAATATCACACTTACCTTCTATACCCCCAGAACCTCCACCCGACCCCGTGACAGAACCGCCGGACGAAACCACTGTTGACGACAACAGCGATAAGGAACTCGACACCTTGGAAATCCTTCCCGAAGAAGAAACTCTGCAAATGAGACCAGAATTAATAACCACCCATAGCACAAGATGACGTATTAAGAAACGCAACATACCATTACTGAATTGCAACGATAACACAATCATACTGGTCACCGTTGATAAACACCCCTTCGATAAAGGAGCTATGGAATTACAGCAAGATGGATATCTACCTCCGCTAGACGACTTAATGCTCGGAAGAGCGCGAGTCTATCCATCCATAGACGCGGGACGACACATTATAGTACTACCTGCAAAAGAGAAAAGAACAACATTATTGGACGAAGAAATCTTAAAGGAATGTTTCAGATCAACCCTCGACGTGATGACGGAATTACAACTACATACTGTTAGCATACGAGAGACACCCAGCCTCGACACGATACCATGGGATCGAGTCTTACAGACACTGCAAGCGATACTCTCCGAAAGGCCCGTCACCATCAGCATATGTCATGGACCAACCGTCACCCCTCCGGTAGAGGACCGTACAGCGATAATCCGCGAAAATCACGAATCTGCCGTCGGTGGACACAAGGGCGTCACGAAGACGTACCAGCGAATTAAACAAAGGTTTACATGGAACAAAATGAAAGGCGATATATTAAACTACATCAGGAATTGTCGAACGTGTCAATCTATGAAACTAGTCAGAAGGAAGACTCGACAACCAATGATATTGACCGACACACCTGGACGCGCCTTCGACAAAGTGGCTCTCGACATAGTAGGACCACTCAGAACCACTCCTAGCGGCAACTCATACGTTCTAACGATGCAAGATCTCCTCACAAAATACTCAGTATACGCACCACTACCAGACGCTAGAGGCGAAACCACGGCGAACGCCTTTATCCACTATTTTATCTGTCGTTTTGGATGCCCCCGAAGCATACTCACCGACCAAGGGACGAACTTCACCGGTGTACTCATGAAAAGCGTAACCAAAAGGTTCCGTATCCAACACTTCCGAACGACTGCTCATCATCCACAATCTAATGGGTCACTCGAAAGGTCACACCTCGTTCTAATGGAATACCTGAAGTGCTTCGTCAATAAGGAAGAAGCATGGGACGACCTCATTGAGCGTGCCAGTTTTTCGTACAATACCTCAGTACACGAAGGTACCGGGTACACACCTCACGAATTGATCTTCGGACGTGTCGCCAGAGTTCCATCGGGACACAACCCCGAAGAAGAGTCTGAAACATATCACTCATACTTAACAAACCTGTTCGAAAACATCTGTGATATACAGGAAGTCGCTAGAGCTAATCTCATTAGGGCTAAAGAGCGCTCCAAAAATTATTACGATAAACGCGTAAACCCGACGATTTTCAACACAAACGATAACGTCTTTCTATTAAACGAGAGTAAAACAGATAAATTCGGAAAAGAGTATCACGGCCCGTACCGCATTATCGAAACCCTCGACCACGAAAACGTGCGAATTCAAATTAATAAATCAACGCGAATAGTACACGTCAATAGACTACGGAAAGCCCACTACGGCGAACCAGGATGACTACCTTTCTTCTGTTTCAGATTGGATTACTCAGTTATCTTCTCCATTTTCTGGTTCAGACCGGAACGTACTGTTCTACATTTTTCTCTTAAGCAGAATCAACATAGAGTTCACCATGGCCCCACTGATCGTCTGCCTAGCGTATCTGGCAACCCAGGACTGCAACGCCCTCGTAGGCTACGACTGCAACACGCCGTGCGACAACGGGACCACAATCTCGCTGCTCGATAACAACGCCTGTCGATTACACGGGAAGCTTCCAATCACCCGAGATGTGAGCGTGGAGATCCTCGCGAAGCCCAGACTCACCACAGCGGACGTACTAAGCTGCCGCATAGAGATAGACTACGTGATCAGCCACACGGACCACACCACGAGGGAATCTACAACACCTACCAGCAATAAACGACATTACTTATCTGTATCTGCTCCTGTATGCATGCACATACACGCACAAGGGAAACTGCAATTCGGGAACCAGACCCTTGACGGCCTTTCCGCCAACCGCGTGAATAGCCGCACTATTCCGCCGACCGAAACCGTCAGCGCCCACAACCTGCCATCAGACGACCTGAAAACAAAACGCGTCATAAACGTGTACTTGCACATAACGTTCAAACGGACCATTGTCAAGATCGACACGATGGAAACCAAGATATTCTTACCTAGTGGTGCTAGTTGCACATACATCGACCTTGAATGCACCGACGAAGAGGGCTTTCATAATTTCTGGTCCCCCTTTGTTCACGGAGGATGCACTCAACTACGGCATACCGTCTTGTATAGAGGAATTGCCAAAAGACTACAAATTACGGGACGTCCCACGGCATACGCCTTAACGGTAGGAAACACCAACCTGCTCGCGTTTGCTCGAGCGCGTCACGACGTCTGCAACGCCACTGTGATACAGACCGAAAACCCCCGACTAGTAATACGGGAAATCAACGACTCTTACGTAAAGAATCAACCATCCGTAAATAAGGTGCACCGATCTCACCACTCGTACTTTTCGTACAAGAGTAACACAAAGACAGACCTGAGCGTAGAAAATACCTACGAAGACCTTGTCATGAGGAAATGCCTCACGGAAGTAACAAAATTACACGCCTTGACCGCCATGGCTCACCAAGACCCTCCATCATTTGCGTACGCCGTCACAAAAACACCAGGATACTCAGCGCGCGTACGAGGGGAAGCTGTACAAGTATTTCGATGTACTCCTGTACCTGCACGGATCAGGGCCACGGAAAGCTGTTTCCAGGAGCTCCCAGTAATAATAGACGGGAAGCCCATGTACCTAAAGCCAAGAACACGCGTTATATCTGGCGAAAGCACAGAAATTGAATGCGATCCGCTTGCTACGGCAATGTACAAAATGAGAAACAAATGGTACGTATTCACTCCAGAGTTGAAAGTGTCTGCTATCGATCCTCAAGGCCTCCAATCAAGAACGCTACCATGGGGCCAACATATCGACGAGTTAAACGAGATTCACGAGCACTCGGACGTACAGAATCCAAGCACAGACGACTCTCCAGGACGACCAGACCACTCGAGCCCTGTATACATCGTGGAGGTCTCGGTAACAACAACAGTTATTGGTGGAATTATAATACTCACCTTATTTATCATCTTGAAAAGCCTAGCAAGAAAGTTAAGCTATCGAAACTCGAGCCTGAAAAATAAAAACATATTAACAAATGATGATATGTTAATGACTGATGATAGTGCCAACTCTCAAAAACCAACCAAACAGGAAACACCTGCCAAGACACTCAGCAATTCTCCATTATCGCGCCCAATGATAGATCACCGAATCCAGAAGGACATCTCTCATGAATCTACGGATACGATGACGATTCACCACTCTTCCAAGGAGAGGACTCCCGCCATATCTTCAGAGATCGCCAACCTGCGAGAAGCCTACTTGCACTTGGAACGAAAGATCAACCGTCTATCAACCGCACCGTAAGCCGAGTTCAACGAGCTCACCGTCGCATCATTTCACGCTGCTCCACTTTTAAGGAGGGGGGTGTCACGTCCAGCGCCTCCGCTTGACACCAGTCGCCGTCCGTTGACTCCATACGTCACCTGTTAAGTAGACATAGTAAGCGTTAAGCACCTATAAAATTCTTTTACTTTCCTTTTCTTTTTTATATATATATATATATATATAGTTATTATCAAAAATAGATTAAGCCGATAAATACCTTTTATTATGTTTCCGGCTAAAACATCCTTTTCCTTTTTTTTTCTTTTTCTTCTTTTTTCCTGTTTTATCCCCATCACTGGTTCTCCCCTATCACCTACCTAAAAATGAAGGAAAATAATTAATTAATTGTCCAATGAAAATTCTCACCTATTTTCCGGCCACCCGGTATATCACCTTCTGGTCCGCCTCCTCAGCACCTGAAAAAGAGAAGAGAAACGACCCACCAAGTCGGTCGAACATCTTAATTTTATTATAATTACCCATTTAGTTTTGTCACTCTAGTTGTAGTATCTGAAAAATAAAAAGGAAACATAATATTAAGTATGCGTCAATAGAATAACGTAAATTAAGTAATAGCGATAATATAAACCAATGTTCACTCCACCTCGACGTCATCACTCTTACTAAACACAAACATACACGTACACATCACCATAGACACACGCATCGAGAATTAACCACCACCCGGTATAACAAAAATATAAAGTAAATCTATATAACAAGCTAAAATCACTCAAGGAAAGAGATCGTAACTGCGAATGAGCGGAAATACAACTCCCGATACATGTTCACCTTAATAAATTGACACCCGGTATATAAACTAACATTGTCATATTATCCAAACATTAGTATAAAATAGTGTTTAACAACCGACCGATTCATTTGGTTAAATTCCATAAGCTTCATATAATAAACTCCGATCGGTACTTTCGGGACACCCTGTATATGAACTTTCATTAATTATTAAAACTGAGCAAGCCAAGTAACTCGTATGTGCAATTGCAACTTCCTATGCACAGTCTAAATCACTTTTCTCAATATATCAAAAGTTGTCGCAACATCGAAAAGCACCCAATTTTTAACGATTTAAACATCACATAAAAAACCCGCCCAGTGACCTTAATTAATTATTTCCTGGCGCCTTGACTCATAAGGAACCAAAAAAGGTAGCAACTTATAGGGCTACAGCCCCGCCATAAAAAGTTAAGCGCACATTGTTATAGACCCATTTTGCTTCAGGAACACCTCATATTTTCAACTTTAATAATTTATTTATTTTAATCCGCACCTCCAATATATAATTATGCCTTCACTATTAAATGCAGTTTTATATCCCAAAGCCGAATTAATACCACAATAACGTACATGTCTAACGATTCTGTCACCCAAATATAATAACTTGTCAATTTTACTCATATTCCACCGCAGCGCAGTGATTTCATTAAATCCAAATTTTAACAATAATAAAAGATTCGATCAAACCCATCTTCTGCATAATAGTTCCTTACCATGAATCCAATTTGGTTTGCCAATAAAAATCCGGTCAGCTATCATTTATAATTATTTCATATATCAACCATGGAGATAACTTGGTGCATGCACATATACATATATATATATATATATATGCGACTCGCTGCAGATATCATAATCCACAGATGTTTTAAAGGCAAATTATAATGACCTGACAAGAACTCCTCGAGGCTCAGACAATATTTAAGTAATCAATTAAAACCAATAATAATTAAAATGAACCACTCATAATACATATATATATATATATATATATATCATAGTGAAAACAATATAAATATCCCATAAAGAGTTTAAAACGAATAAAGCTCTGGAAGATAACTAAAGTTAAATAGTCACACTCAATATATACAATTACTTAATTAACTCTTACTTATACAAGGTGTCTGAAATAACTTGAACGTGATAATATTCTCAAAACTTCGTTATCATTTTATTGAGGATGAATGATAATTACAATATACATATGCATAATAAACAAAATGACCATACCTATATATACGGTGGTACGATAATACACACATCATACACTACATAAACCAAGTATAAACGCATAATGAACACCCAGAAATAATTACATAGATACACGCTCCTTAACAAACACACCATAAAATTATATAACAATAGTCACTTAATATACCCGGTGATACAAAAATACGCGCGTTATAAACTTATCATCTACACAATGTTTAATCAGTATCTGACTATTAAAGACATATTATCCACCCAGTAACACGCAAATACACACACTCTATAAATAATTTATATACATAGTGACCCATTAGTACGCACAAATAAAGCACTCTCAATAAACCTATTATAAACTTATTACAGGCATATTCATATATTAACATACACATAATCAATGTATCATATACATGGTAACGCAATAGTTTCGGATCTTATAACTAATTCATACATATTCCAAGCGTATCACTTAAATTACACACTCAACCTCTCACAATATAAACTTGTCTTAAATTTATGCATTTATACACACTTACACACTCCTCATCCATCCATTGTAAATATATCACGGCATATTACATGTGCATTTATACCATTATTACATATATATAAATATATAAACCTTTACTACTAGTTATAATGATATACATACATACATATAGTTATATAATAGCGAGTTTAACGTCTGTAGACTAATTTAGATCTTGTAATCCACGAATAACATTATGCGACATCATAGATAATTGTTAATTAATAAGTTAATTAGCGTAATGCTCTCATATCTCTACAATTATTTAAGTACAACGCTATAATACAATGCGGCGATAAGTAATTAATCAGATAAGTTATCGTAACGCTAGTAATAATTGCGATATATCTAGAAATAACGATATAGATATTACATTATAATGCTAGTCCCGAAGCTTCTAGAACATTCAGGAACCGCCGGATCACGTGAAAATTTCGGACAAACACCGTGATCGCTTACTATTGCCCGGCGCGTGATACCCGTGACAAACAAGCATGACCAGGATCGGACCACGTTGCGCGCGCTATAATTCAGAAGGTGGGAGCCCTCAGCGACCACGGGTATATAAACGGGAGCACCGTGTGCTCAGAGGATCAGAGTATTCAGTTCTCGCCTAGACAGTTCAGATCATTAGACAGTTCAGATCATATTTAGTATTCGGCTTTCGCCCGACAGTAAAATCTGTTGTACGGTTCGTTCCGACCATTCAGTTTTCGCATAATCAGTATTCGATCAGCAGTCAATACTCGATTCATACAGTACCCAGTAAATTCATTGTACGTACAGACAGTCATTTATACGATTTAATAATCGGTTATCCTTATAACATTCAATCATACATACGCTCTCGCAAGTTTTCGCGCAGTGTAATTAATATTATATCTTCGAATCAGTGGTTTCTAGTTCATTACGGTATTATTCACACAAAATCATTAATTCAGAGAGACTTCGAGACTAGCATATCGCGAATACTATTAATTAGCCTTCAGTTCTTACGTTTACTGTCGTATAAATCTATTCTTGATTATTTGTATCCACTGTTACTATTATATTTCCTTTCTCTTTATCGATTTCCACGGCGCTCACAATACATATCGAATTCTATCTATCACTTTTAAAGATATTTTATCTAAATTTTCGTTTGCAGTGAATTACTTCTATCAGCAATATAAGCGTATTATCTTTTCCTCTCCATGCAATTGTTAATGCCGCCTATCTATAATATCGTTTACGCGTCCGAAACCAGTCTGTGCGTGAAATCATAGTCGAAGGAAAGTTCTATTAACTAATGTTGTAATACTAATATTGTAGATCCACATTCTTGTGTACACCCGCGTTACAGTGTGCTTCCCAGTGGTTCCTGTAACACATAACAATTTAGTGAAGTGAGTACGTTGTCGTAATTATTAAGATATATTCGTGTAATCATTAATCATATTGTTTACGTGTAATTACTCGAAATATACATACTTGTGTCAGTTCGCGGCCCCTGTCCATTCCGGGCGTCGGTCATCTTTTCGGTGTCAATTCTTCTCGCCGTTAACCTCTCGCGTCTATACCTGTAAATATAAAGACAAGCTTTCTATTCTAATTTTAATATTGAAATTATCGGGCAAATTAGTGCTACTTATCTGACGAGGTCATCCTTCCTTCAAGCCTACTTCGGGCTCTCTCTTTCATCCTGCGGCGACGCGCGCCTCCTCCAGGGCGTTCTTGTATTCCCTATAGCTTCTTCCTACATATTTTTTTTTTTTTTTTTTCTCTTTTCTTTCTTTCTTTTTTTTTCTTTTCTTTTCCCTTATCCGCTCACCAGTGGCAAGGTCCGCGACGTCCGCCTTGACATACCCAGAGCCTCAGATATCTGTAACTTATAATCGAAGAGATTAATATTTTATTCGGACGTCTTCATAGGGAATGTCATTAGACAGAGAGCGATAACCATTCTTACCTACACCGTAGGGCGCCTCCTCCAGGGCGACCTACATCCTTCCTACGTAGTGTCCCTCTTTCAGGGCGATTCTACGTCCCTTCTAGCAGTGCGCCTCATTCAGGGCGGCTCTGCCTTCATCCTTCGTAGTGCGCCTCCTTCAGAGCCGGACTACCCCTCTCTAGGTCGCACGCCTCTCTCAGGGCGAACGACTCTCTTCTCCGAGGAGCGCCTCTTTCAGGGCATTCCGCCTCCTAGCGTGCAGCGCGCCTCTGTCAGGGCGATCTGCCTCCTCTCAGTCCACGAACCGCGCCTCTGTCAGGGCGTCTCTCACAATTCCTCCGATCGCTCTTCTTGATCTAAAATATAGAATAAATATTAAATTAAAGTAAACTCATTAAGGCTCACCCTGTCCCCGCAACCCGTCAGATAAGGTCAAGTCAACTCGTTTACCAATTTACTTTAACGCGTATGTTTTTTTTTTTTTTTTCCTTTTCATCACTCGCGTTACTATTACTAACCCCAGTCTATACCCCTCCGCGTATTCAACTATGGCGTCGATTATGATTTCGCTTACCTTCTTAGCTGCGTCATGGGTCGGTCACGTCGAGCAGGGCGTGCTCACCAATTGAAGCGCCTCATCCGGTCACTATACCAAGGCGGCTCCTACCTGACGGTCCGAACAGCTGCGTCGCCACCAGGTAGTCAGAGCCCAGCATCCGTCGGGTATTTCACTTACCCTCCACCGGGAACCCATACATCGGAGTCATCAACCCCTGACCAGCTACACGACGCCGTCACTCCACCGGCATCCAGTAGCGGGGTCGTCGCTTCCTCACATAGGCCCTTACCGCCTATCGAATACCGTCCGTGGCCCGTGCCCCCGCCGTTGATAGACTTCGGGATTACGCAACCGAGGATCATTTCCTCCCAGGCTTTCTTCGGGCGAGTATGCATCCTGTCGTCCGCTGAAGCACCTATCAATTCGCCTCCTGATAACCGTCCGTGATTTAATTGTCTAATCGTCTTGAAAAATATAATATAACTGTACATATATGTTTATTATAAAATAATGATAAATACATAAAAATCAGTATACGTAAACAATCTGCATTCATTGTCTACTCACTTCACATCCTCCCTATTATCTATTACGTCCCGACCTCTAGTTTCCGGTGCACCGCTACGCTGATCGTGACAGGTTTACCGCTCGGCCACCGCGATCCGCGTACACCAACCATCGTAACCGCACCTCGCTCGCGAACGCAGAGGACGTAACAACTGGTGACAGCGGTGGGACGTAACACGTCCATACCTGTAATTATAAAGACAAGCTTTCTATTCTAATTTTAATATTGAAATTATCGGGCAAATTAGTGCTACTTATCTGACTAGGTCATCCTTCCTTCGAGCCTACGTCGGGCTCTCTCTCTTTCATCCTGCGGCGACGCGCGCCTCCTCCAGGGCGTTCTTGTATTCCTTATAGCTTCCTCCTTTATTTTTTTTCCTTTTTTTTTCTCTTATCCGTTCACCAGTGGCAAGGTCCGCGACGTCCGCCTTGACATACCCAGAGCCTCAGATATCTGTAACTTATAATCGAAGAGATTAATATTTTATTCGGACGTCTTCATAGGGAGTGTCGTTAGACAGAGAGCGATAACTATCCTTACCTACACCGTAGGGCGCCTCCCCCAGGGCGACTTACATCCTTCCTACGTAGTGTGCCTCTTTCAGAGCGATTCTACGTCCCTTCTAGCAGTGCGCCTCTTCCAGGGCGGCTCTGCCTTCATTCTTCGTAGTGCGCCTCCTTCAGAGCCGGACTACCTTTATCTAGATCGCACGCCTCTCTCAGGGCGAACGACTCTAACCTCCGAGGAGCGCCTCTCTCAGGGCATTCCGCCTCCTAGCGTGCAGCGCCTCGCTCAGGGCGATCTGCCTTCTCTCAGTCCACGAACCGCGCCTCTGTCAGGGCGTCTCTCACAATTCCTCCGATCGCTCTTCTTGATCTAAAATATAGAATAAATATTAAATTAAAGTAAACTCATTAAGGCTCACTTTGTCCCCGCCCGTCCCAACCCGTCAGATAAGGTAAAGTCCACTCGTTTAGCAATTTACTTTAACGCATATGTTTTTTTTTCTTCACTTTTCTTTTTCTTTTTCCCTTTTCATCACTCGCGTTACTATTGCTAACCCCAGTCTATACCTCTCCGCGTATTCAACTATGGCGTCGATTATGATTTCACTTACCTTCTTAGCTGCGTCATGGGTCGGTCACGTCAAGCAGGGCGTGCTCACCAATTGAAGCGCCTCATCCGGTCACTATACCAAGGCGGCTCCTACCTGACGGTCCGAACTGACGGTGCGTCACCACCAGGTAGTCAGAGCCCAGCATCCGTCGGGTATTTCACTTACCCTCCACCGGGAACCCATACATCGGAGTCATCAACCCCTGACCAGCTAACCGTCCATGAATTAGTTGTCTAATCGTCTTGAAAAATATAATATAACTGTACATATATGTTTAATATAAAATAATGATAAATACATGAAAATTAGTATACGTAAACAATCTGTACTCATTGTCTACTCACTTCACATCCTCCCTATTATCCATTACGTCCCGACCTCTAGTTTCCGGTGCACCGCTACGCTGATCGTGACAGGTTTACCGCTCGGCCACCGCGATCCGCGTACACTAACCACCGTAACCGCACCTCACTCGCGAACGCTCGAGGACGTGACAACTGGTGACAGCGGTGGGACGTAACACCTTTATGATTACAAAAAATTATTTTTCTTACATAAGTTAATTTACAAATTACTTGTAAAATCAAATAATAACGAATCTATTGGAGATACGAAATTAGAATTTTTTTTAGTTATTCTATTCTACTTGTAAATTAATAATCTCTAACAAATTTTCTCCTAATGATTAATTAATAATAACGTTATATAATAACAATAAAAACCTCAAAATTTTATTACAAAATAAATAAATATTTAACAAAATTTCTAATTTGCTTGAAACTTTGAGGATACTCTTTTTAGCCAATTTTACACATTTTGGTCGCCATTTTGATTTTTTTTATTTCCGGACTTAATGACCCCAAATACCCTTAAAACTTCTTATTGCCACCAAACTAAGATTTATGCAAAACTTTAACTAAATTAAGACAACTTTAGAATTTTGTTATTCAATAGATCACAATTTTGCACCTGTAAAGGTACAAATTTAACTAGTTATTTCATGCAGTATTCCCTGTAGATCTTATAACCAAAATTTCGTAAACTCATCCCTAATCGGTTATCAAATATTTCTATTTGTTTATAAGACGTCAGCCATCTTGTTCTTACTGGTACATTCTGAGAAGACCGGATCAATTCCATTATAAAGAACTTGAACTGGCAATAATCTGTCCTTAATCTCGCCTCTCCAAATCACTCCCTATAATAATTAATTAAATGAATTAATTATAAGAGTTATAAAATTTCTTAAATAATAAGTTAGGATAATACTTAACAGTCATTACTCAATAATAGAGACAAAATCCTACTTTAAAGGCACCCTATATACACATCTTATATACCGGGTGTCTAAGAATCATTGATTATAGAAATTTAAAATTTCAATATCTACAATATACTCAATACGTGCACACAACAAACATAAAATTTTTATCTCTATCTCTCTATATTGGTCTTAAATAAATTAATAATTAATGAAACCACAAGTAACCGACGCTGAAATACAACAGAATACTTCCCAAGAACCTGACACTATACTAGAAATATTAATACAATTTTTGGAAGAAAATAAAGAAAACATTATTTATAATTTAGACGATATTATTATTGAGCTTATGAACCAAGCCTCAATTGTAGTGGTTCCCGATCAGTAAAGAAAAATCTGATTATCAAAAGGATCAAGACTTAGCTCTCGGCGACTCCCTGGGTTTAGCCGGTTTAAACAGGTTGCCCTAAAAAACTAAATAGAGAGCAACCCTGGTATTGATACTGAGGTGGACGATAACAGTGGATCGCGAGACGTAACACCAATCCTCTTCTTCTCTTGAGGAAGACGAAAATGATTTTTCTACGTCTTATGGAGGCTTTTGCAGTGTTGTTGATTCCCGAGGGCATCAGACGAGCACGAGCCATCCTTCAATTGAAAATCCGTTTCAGTTAAACGAAATCATTTTTGAAACACCGCCAGAGAGTGCGGAACTTACTCTAAAACTCCTAAGGTTGGAACATTTAAATGAAGAAGAAAGGAATAATCTTCAAACACTGGTTTATAATAATCTAGACAGATTCCATTTGCCTAATGATAAATTGGGAACCACTCATGTAACCCATCATTCTATTTATACCACGGATAACTTTTCGATCCACACCAAGCAATATCGTTTTCCTTCTATGCATAAAGAAGAAATAGACAGGCAAATTACTAAGTTACTAAAAGACGATATGATAGAATATTCACTCTCACCTTATAATTCACCAGTATAGATCGTCCCTAAGAAACCCGATTCTTCTGGAAATAAAAGATGGCGAATGGTCATCGATTATCGTGCCTTCAATGAAAAAATAATCGGAGACGTTTATTCCCTTCCCAACATAACTGATATACTTGACCAATTTGGAAGCGCTAAATATTTCTCAGTTCTTGACCTCGCCTCAGGATTCCACCAAATACCAATGGATCCAAATGAGGCCCACAAAACTGCATTCTCCACCCCTTACGGACATTATCAATTTAAGAGAATGCCCTTTGGATTAAAAAATGCCCCTGCAACATTTCAAAGATTAATAGACAATGTATTATCTGGATTACAAGACAACGAGCTTTTTGTTTACATGGATGATATAGTCATATACGCTCGATCATTAAAAGAACACGAAGTGAAATTTAACAAATTAATGAAAAGATTACGCGAAGCTAATTTAAAATTACAACCTGACAAATGTGAATTTTTGCGACGAAAAGTAGCTCACCTCGGTCATATTATCGGATCTGACGGCGTACGACCAAACCCTACCAAGGTTAACGCTGTTCATGATTTTTCTTCTCCTAAAAAACATAAAACAATTTCTAGGATTAGTTGGTTATTATCGACGATTTATTCCAAGCTTTTCAAAAATCGCTAAACCTCTAACTGATTTACTTAAGAAAAATAATTGCTTCAAATGGCAAAAAGATCAAGAATACGCGTTTAATAATCTCAAGGACCAATTATGCAACAAACCGATATTACAATATCCTGATTTTAGTAAACCTTTTAACTTAACAACCGATACATCCGGATATGCAATCGGCGGAGTATAAAGTCAAGGACCAATCGGAAAGATCTTCCAATCGCGTATACATTAAGAGTACTTAATAAAGCAGAGCAAAATTATTCGACCATCGAGAAAGAATGTTTAGCTATGGTATATTGTACGAATCATTTTAGACCTTATTTATATGGCACTAAATTCACCATAGTGACCGATCATAAACCTCTAGTATGGTTACATTCTATCAAAGACCCAACTTCAAGACTTTTAAAATGGCGAATCAAATTAGCCGAATATGATTATGATACACGATATAAAAAGGGAACGTTAAATAATAATGCTGATGCATTATCAAGGAACCCAACTGTCTAAGTCCTGCCCTTTAGAAAAAGCCCCTCTCTTCCACCTGATCCTGACTCTGACTCTGACGAATCTCTATTCTCAATGTCACAACCCCCTGGTGTGACGTCCCGCCAAAAAATTTCAAACTAAATTTTCAAAATATAAACGTACCGCTGGAGATATGAACACAAGGTATGAGATATACATATATATCTCAACTTGAACTTAATAAAATATTTAATCAAGCATAGTATTATATAGCTATTAAATTGGACATTGCTTACTTAGAAGTAATAACAAAATAATACTGACTTATCAGAAAAAAATAAGAAAAAATATTTGTAATCATTAAACTACTATATTAATTTTCCAAATAAAAGTTAAAATTCTCTTTGCTAGAATATATGGAAATAAAATATTACTGTAACATCAGAATCGTTGAAATTCAATTACGCGATTGTAACAGAAACACTTGCAAACCAATTATATTAGAGTTAAATCATACTAACAATCGCTTTATAAATCCTACATTTCATAAGTATAATGAAAAGAAAAAAATAAAGAAAAAGAAATATTATTCAGTAAAGTACATTTTGGAAGGCATATGCATACTGGCATTGAGAACCATATATATACGCCAAATAAATTAATTTATTAATATTATTAAGCTGCATTTGTATATCAACATGTAAATCTAAATGGAAGACTTTCTTTTAGTGTAATTGATGAAAAAGTAATATTACAAAAATAACGCATGACACGTATTATATATGTCTATATATATATTCATATATATATATGTAAAGGAGAGCTAGTCTCCTATGCTAAAGTGAAATCATAAGGAATCACGATAGAAAGGAATTATAAATTAAAAATAACAGTATTAAAATTGCATTAATTAAATCTTCCATATGGATACTATTATAAAAGCAGATATGTCAACATAAAATATGTAATACAACAAGAGAGAAAAGTAAAAGAAATTTAAACATAAAAGCATAAATTAATAAGTGAAAAGAAAAGAAATATTAGTATGAGACATAATAATTTCGATAATGAACATTAACTCTTGCTATAGTTAAATTAATAAGTCTCTCTTGCTGTAAAAAAAAAAAAAAAAAAAAATTTTATAATATAAGAGTGCGAAATTATTATAATACAAAGAGCCTTTCATTCGCACGATGACGCAATAGGCGACGGCGAGAAAGACTTAGTGAAATCGAATATTATTCTTATCTCTTGACGCAGAGACCCGATGAAACCGAATATTATTCTTATCTATTGACGCAGAGACTCAGCTTGACTAAATATTATGTCAACGCAGAGACCAGTGAAATCGAATATTATGCCTATCTCTCGACGCAGCGACTCGACGAAACTAAATATTATAACAACGTGCCTTTTGATATTCGCCGCTGAATATCAACTTAAGATTAAGAAGAGCTCACCGCTTCTGACGTCTTCGAAGGCGGAGAGTTCCCTCACCAAGAGCAAGAATCCATCTCCACCGGATGATTAAGCCAACCCGAGAAGTCTTGGATCCACCGGACGCCTAGAGGGAGGTGACCCGAAAGTGGGGACGGAGCGCAGAACGTCAGTCGAGTTTGCGGACGGAATCAGTCTTTCACCACCAGTCATCTAAAACAGTCGCCAACATTCAACCTAAAAAGTCGCCTTCCTAACTTCATAAGTCACTTCAACATCTCTCCGAAACGTTAGTCCGAAGTCGTGAAAAGTCTCTGTGTCTTTATACATTCACTGCGTCCTAAAATCAATTTTAACTTAATTTTCGTCAGCTACTTTGTGTCGTCAAAGTAGATCTTTAATAATACTTTACTTTCTCGTCTTCGCGACTCGTCTTATATTATAATTTAGAGCTTAGACTCACTCTACATTATAATTTAGAATTATTACTTTATTGTTAACTAATCTCCAATTTCTGGTACAGTGCGGTTGTACCTTTTTCATTTGAATTGTGAACAACATTTGTAATCATTACTTGCAACCTTTGTAAAATCTTCAAGCTTTTAAAATACATAGTTGCTTATTTCGAAATATTCTCAAGTACATTATTTTAATACAGTGTTCCTTCACCTTCAACCAGTGTTTACTATAATTAATTTAATATCGATTAAATATTTAACGTACGTCTGGATCTTGAGCGTTAGCGAGTCCCGTGCCTGGGATAGAGCAGAGTGACGTGCCCCTCGTGTTAGTTCGAGCAGAGCTGAGACTTAGTCGATGAGCTGCTTGAATGTCGCTTGATCCAGATTGTCAACCTGAATTGAATAACTTTTTAAATTAGAATAAAATTTTGGTTATAATTTATAGTAAATGCCTGGTTCTCGTCGCGCCGGTAAACGACATAGACAACTACGTGCCGCTTTACGCCGACAGAGACAAATTTCGAACAGTGATAATGGTCTCAGCCAAGTAGGAAAAGACAATCCAATTGTTACGTCCCGCCGCTGTCACCAGTTGTTACGTCCTCTGCGTTCGCGAGCGAGGTGCGGTTACGATGGTTGGTGTACGCGGATCGCGGTGGCCGAGCGGTAAACCTGTCACGATCAGCGTAGCGGTGCACCGGAAACTAGAGGTCGGGACGTAATAGATAATAGGGAGGATGTGAAGTGAGTAGACAATGAATGCAGATTGTTTACGTATACTGATTTTTATGTATTTATCATTATTTTATAATAAACATATATGTACAGTTATATTATATTTTTCAAGACGATTAGACAATTAAATCACGGACGGTTATCAGGAGGCGAATTGATAGGTGCTTCAGCGGACGACAGGATGCATACTCGCCCGAAGAAAGCCTGGGAGGAAATGATCCTCGGTTGCGTAATCCCGAAGTCTATCAACGGCGGGGGCACGGGCCACGGACGGTATTCGATAGGCGGTAAGGGCCTATGTGAGGAAGCGACGACCCCGCTACTGGATGCCGGTGGAGTGACGGCGTCGTGTAGCTGGTCAGGGGTTGATGACTCCGATGTATGGGTTCCCGGTGGAGGGTAAGTGAAATACCCGACGGATGCTGGGCTCTGACTACCTGGTGGCGACGCAGCTGTTCGGACCGTCAGGTAGGAGCCGCCTTGGTATAGTGACCGGATGAGGCGCTTCAATTGGTGAGCACGCCCTGCTCGACGTGACCGACCCATGACGCAGCTAAGAAGGTAAGCGAAATCATAATCGACGCCATAGTTGAATACGCGGAGGGGTATAGACTGGGGTTAGTAATAGTAACGCGAGTGATGAAAAGGAAAAAAAAAACATACGCGTTAAAGTAAATTGGTAAACGAGTTGACTTGACCTTATCTGACGGGTTGCGGGGACAGGGTGAGCCTTAATGAGTTTACTTTAATTTAATATTTATTCTATATTTTAGATCAAGAAGAGCGATCGGAGGAATTGTGAGAGACGCCCTGACAGAGGCGCGGTTCGTGGACTGAGAGGAGGCAGATCGCCCTGACAGAGGCGCGCTGCACGCTAGGAGGCGGAATGCCCTGAAAGAGGCGCTCCTCGGAGAAGAGAGTCGTTCGCCCTGAGAGAGGCGTGCGACCTAGAGAGGGGTAGTCCGGCTCTGAAGGAGGCGCACTACGAAGGATGAAGGCAGAGCCGCCCTGAATGAGGCGCACTGCTAGAAGGGACGTAGAATCGCCCTGAAAGAGGCACACTACGTAGGAAGGATGTAGGTCGCCCTGGAGGAGGCGCCCTACGGTGTAGGTAAGAATGGTTATCGCTCTCTGTCTAATGACATTCCCTATGAAGACGTCCGAATAAAATATTAATCTCTTCGATTATAAGTTACAGATATCTGAGGCTCTGGGTATGTCAAGGCGGACGTCGCGGACCTTGCCACTGGTGAGCGGATAAGGGAAAAGAAAAGAAAAAAAAAGAAAGAAAGAAAAGAGAAAAAAAAAAATTATATAGGAAGAAGCTATAGGGAATACAAGAACGCCCTGGAGGAGGCGCGCGTCGCCGCAGGATGAAAGAGAGAGCCCGAAGTAGGCTTGAAGGAAGGATGACCTCGTCAGATAAGTAGCACTAATTTGCCCGATAATTTCAATATTAAAATTAGAATAGAAAGCTTGTCTTTATATTTACAGGTATAGACGCGAGAGGTTAACGGCGAGAAGAATTGACACCGAAAAGATGACCGACGCCCGGAATGGACAGGGGCCGCGAACTGACACAAGTATGTATATTTCGAGTAATTACACGTAAACAATATGATTAATGATTACACGAATATATCTTAATAATTACGACAACGTACTCACTTCACTAAATTGTTATGTGTTACAGGAACCACTGGGAAGCACACTGTAACGCGGGTGTACACAAGAATGTGGATCTACAATATTAGTATTACAACATTAGTTAATAGAACTTTCCTTCGACTATGATTTCACGCACAGACTGGTTTCGGACGCGTAAACGATATTATAGATAGGCGGCATTAACAATTGCATGGAGAGGAAAAGATAATACGCTTATATTGCTGATAGAAGTAATTCACTGCAAACGAAAATTTAGATAAAATATCTTTAAAAGTGATAGATAGAATTCGATATGTATTGTGAGCGCCGTGGAAATCGATAAAGAGAAAGGAAATATAATAGTAACAGTGGATACAAATAATCAAGAATAGATTTATACGACAGTAAACGTAAGAACTGAAGGCTAATTAATAGTATTCGCGATATGCTAGTCTCGAAGTCTCTCTGAATTAATGATTTTGTGTGAATAATACCGTAATGAACTAGAAACCACTGATTCGAAGATATAATATTAATTACACTGCGCGAAAACTTGCGAGAGCGTATGTATGATTGAATGTTATAAGGATAACCGATTATTAAATCGTATAAATGACTGTCTGTACGTACAATGAATTTACTGGGTACTGTATGAATCGAGTATTGACTGCTGATCGAATACTGATTATGCGAAAACTGAATGGTCGGAACGAACCGAACAACAGATTTTACTGTCGGGCGAAAGCCGAATACTAAATATGATCTGAACTGTCTAATGATCTGAACTGTCTAGGCGAGAACTGAATACTCTGATTTTTGAGCACACGGTGCTCCCGTTTATATACCCGTGGTCGCTGAGGGCTCCCACCTTCTGAATTATAGCGCGCGCAACGTGGTCCGATCCTGGTCATGCTTGTTTGTCACGGGTATCACGCGCCGGGCAATAGTAAGCTATCACGGTGTTTGTCCGAAATTTTCACGTGATCCGGCGGTTCCTGAATGTTCTAGAACCTTCGGGACTAGCATTATAATGTAATATCTATATCGTTATTTCTAGATATATCGCAATTATTACTAGCGTTACGATAACTTATCTGATTAATTACTTATCGCCGCATTGTATTATAGCGTTGTACTTAAATAATTGTAGAGATATGAGAGCATTACGCTAATTAACTTATTAATTAACAATTATCTATGATGTCGCATAATGTTATTCGTGGATTACAAGATCTAAATTAGTCTACAGACGTTAAACTCGCTATTATATAACTATATGTATGTATGTATATCATTATAACTAGTAGTAAAGGTTTATATATTTATATATATGTAATAATGGTATAAATGCACATGTAATATGCCGTGATATATTTACAATGGATGGATGAGGAGTGTGTAAGTGTGTATAAATGCATAAATTTAAGACAAGTTTATATTGTGAGAGGTTGAGTGTGTAATTTAAGTGATACGCTTGGAATATGTATGAATTAGTTATAAGATCCGAAACTATTGTGTTACCATGTATATGATACATTGATTATGTGTATGTTAATATATGAATATGCCTGTAATAAGTTTATAATAGGTTTATTGAGAGTGCTTTATTTGTGCGTACTAATGGGTCACTATGTATATAAATTATTTATAGAGTGTGTGTATTTGCGTGTTACTGGGTGGATAATATGTCTATAATAGTCAGATACTGATTAAACATTGTGTAGATGATAAGTTTATAACGCGCGTATTTTTGTATCACCGGGTATATTAAGTGACTATTGTTATATAATTTTATGGTGTGTTTGTTAAGGAGCGTGTATCTATGTAATTATTTCTGGGTGTTCATTATGCGTTTATACTTGGTTTATGTAGTGTATGATGTGTGTATTATCGTACCACAATATATATATAGGTATGGTCATTTTGTTTATTATGCATATGTATATTGTAATTATCATTCATCCTCAATAAAATGATAACGAAGTTTTGAGAATATTATCACGTTCAAGTTATTTCAGACACCTTGTATAAGTAAGAGTTAATTAAGTAATTGTATATATTGAGTGTGACTATTTAACTTTAGTTATCTTCCAGAGCTTTATTCGTTTTAAACTCTTTATGGGATATTTATATTGTTTTCACTATAATATATATATATATATATATGTATTATGAGTGGTTCATTTTAATTATTATTGGTTTTAATTGATTACTTAAATATTGTCTGAGCCTCGAGGAGTTCTTGTCAGGTCATTATAATTTGCCTTTAAAACATCTGTGGATTATGATATCTGCAGCGAGTCGCATATATATATATATATATGTATATGTGCATGCACCAAGTTATCTCCATGGTTGATATATGAAATAATTATAAATGATAGCTGACCGGATTTTTATTGGCAAACCAAATTGGATTCATGGTAAGGAATTATTATGCAGAAGATGGGTTTGATCGAATCTTTTATTATTGTTAAAATTTGGATTTAATGAAATCACTGCGCTGCGGTGGAATATGAGTAAAATTGACAAGTTATTATATTTGGGTGACAGAATCGTTAGACATGTACGTTATTGTGGTATTAATTCGGCTTTGGGATATAAAACTGCATTTAATAGTGAAGGCATAATTATATATTGGAGGTGCGGATTAAAATAAATAAATTATTAAAGTTGAAAATATGAGGTGTTCCTGAAGCAAAATGGGTCTATAACAATGTGCGCTTAACTTTTTATGGCGGGGCTGTAGCCCTATAAGTTGCTACCTTTTTTGGTTCCTTATGAGTCAAGGCGCCAGGAAATAATTAATTAAGGTCACTGGGCGGGTTTTTTATGTGATGTTTAAATCGTTAAAAATTGGGTGCTTTTCGATGTTGCGACAACTTTTGATATATTGAGAAAAGTGATTTAGACTGTGCATAGGAAGTTGCAATTGCACATACGAGTTACTTGGCTTGCTCAGTTTTAATAATTAATGAAAGTTCATATACAGGGTGTCCCGAAAGTACCGATCGGAGTTTATTATATGAAGCTTATGGAATTTAACCAAATGAATCGGTCGGTTGTTAAACACTATTTTATACTAATGTTTGGATAATATGACAATGTTAGTTTATATACCGGGTGTCAATTTATTAAGGTGAACATGTATCGGGAGTTGTATTTCCGCTCATTCGCAGTTACGATCTCTTTCCTTGAGTGATTTTAGCTTGTTATATAGATTTACTTTATATTTTTGTTATACCGGGTGGTGGTTAATTCTCGATGCGTGTGTCTATGGTGATGTGTACGTGTATGTTTGTGTTTAGTAAGAGTGATGACGACGAGGTGGAGTGAACATTGGTTTATATTATCGCTATTACTTAATTTACGTTATTCTATTGACGCATACTTAATATTATGTTTCCTTTTTATTTTTCAGATACTGCAACTAGAGTGACAAAACTAAATGGGTAATTATAATAAAATTAAGATGTTCGACCGACTTGGTGGGTCGTTTCTCTTCTCTTTTTCAGGTGCTGAGGAGGCGGACCAGAAGGTGATATACCGGGTGGCCGGAAAATAGGTGAGAATTTTCATTGGACAATTAATTAATTATTTTCCTTCATTTTAGGTAGGTGATAGGGGAGAACCAGTGATGGGGATAAAACAGGAAAAAAGAAGAAAAAGAAGAAAAAAAAAAAAAGGAAAAGGATGTTTTAGCCGGAAACATAATAAAAGGTATTTATCGGCTTAATCTATTTTTGATAATAACTATATATATATATATATATATAAAAAGAAAAGGAAAGTAAAAGAATTTTATAGGTGCTTAACGCTTACTATGTCTACTTAACAGGTGACGTATGGAGTCAACGGACGGCGACTGGTGTCAAGCGGAGGCGCTGGACGTGACACAATTGACGTACCGGACAATCAAAGAATTGTCGTAGAACTTTTCGATCAGCTTCCTGCATCTGACTCTGTAGAAGCTCCCATCTCGCGAAGAACCTTTGAATTTATTGGCTGGCCCGGACCTTTGGTTGAAATCGAGCTGCATCC
Organism: Anoplolepis gracilipes; assembly: GCF_047496725.1. Classification (NCBI taxonomy): domain Eukaryota; kingdom Metazoa; phylum Arthropoda; class Insecta; order Hymenoptera; family Formicidae; genus Anoplolepis; species Anoplolepis gracilipes. Next base: position 4,106,034 of record NC_132986.1, on the reverse strand, counting down.
TGCCTCAACCTCTACCACTGACATCCCTGAGGGAGATCCACGACGTCCAGAGTACGAGGAAAAGGCCCAGGAAAATCAGCGAAACTAGAAACATTAATAAAGGTAAATCACTATTTTAAATACATACACTCATACGCATATGATCAATCAAGAAGAATATTACTATTTTAATAAAAAGAAAACGCACTCATATTCTAACAAAACATAATAAAAAGGAAAAGAATTCTGAATTGAACTACTATTTATAACACATCGTGTTTGACACTTATATGACATCATATCACTCTAACCACTTTAATTTTGCAAAACAATTTTAATTACAATCTAGACATATGCTCTTATGACTAATGCAATAAACTGTTCCACCCTTAAGCTCCGAAATAAAAATCTTTTATACAGTTAACTAGACATACATACAAGATATATATATATATATATATCTCATTCTTTTGAATAACTTACAGCTCAGACTATTGACTTTTAAAATTACAAATTGACTCACACTCTGATACCACTCTTAAGAATTATAAAGTTAAAATACTATACCAAGAAATTTGCAAATTTAGATGAGATAAATAATCAATCTATCAATGTAAGAGAGTTAACTACTCGTTATACTTAACTTGATAATAAAATTAAAGGAGCATCCTTTGCTTAATCTCTTCTTCCCATTTTCCATCGGAGACAGTGATTTTTGACAACAATAAATTATATCGCTGGCCTCCACCCACCATACTCCAGTTGTACATTTCTTTATATGTCACCTCACCACACAGTGCTGAACCTGCAAAGAACAATACTTTTAGTAACATATATATATATCTACATAAGAGCAATAAAAATTTTAATGATTCTTTCTTATTACGTGAATAGATGCATCAACGATATTTATGAGAAATAAAATCATAGTGCAACAGTTGACTTTCTCCTAAAGAAAGAGATATCTACATTTAATATAAATCCAAATCATTTAAATTTCTCAATTTAACTTTGTTCTTTATATTAAAGTAGTCATTAATTACTGAGAAATTTGCTCTTACATTATAAAAGTCGTAAATTAACCTTTCAAAACCAGTATATATTTGGAATTGCTCCGACGGTGAATTCTACTATACAACAACAGTAAGTACTTAATCCCTCACCATTACTATCACAAACCACCTTAATCCCTATCTCAATTTTAATATAATTGAAAATTTGTCAAATTAATCACAATCCATTTATAATTCCAAAACTGAAATTTTCCAATCATTCCAACTTTAAATTGAATAAATTTAAAGCTATTGCAGATATAATTTTACAATTTTATTTTCTCTTTGATTAACTCGAGTGTCATTGTGCGTCACGTTCATTGCATACGCGATAATGGTCATGGTGTCATGGAGTTCCTAGAACTTCCTCAGCCTCTCGTTAGTGCCGAGTGAATTGCATTCTGACCACCAGACTATATCAAATATACAATAACGAGATTCAACGCGTCTGCTTACCGTTTTAATCATTTTCAAACACATATGTCATAAATTTAACCTTTTTATTTTCAACTTTCTTAATTTTTCTTGTCAAATAAAATAAAATAAATGAGACCTCAGACAACTGATTCTGAATTTCAACAAAACCCTTTCGTTGACCCTGAAGTCATATTAGAAACTCTAATCCAATTTATAGAAGAAAATAAAGAAAATATTATTTACAATTTAGACAATATCATAAAAGAGTTTTTAAATCAAGCCTCTATTATCATCATCCCAGATCAGTAAAAAAATCCTCCGAATTATTAGTTCCTAGTACACATTGATCCTGCTCTCGGCGAAGCCCTGGGTATAGCCGACTTAGACAGATTACCCAAAAACTAAATAGAGAGCAACCCTGTTATTGACACCGAGGTAGACGATAACAGTGGGTCACTGCACGTGACACTGGCTAAACCTCCGTGAAAGTTATTCCCCATACTCTCCCACCTGTAATAACGCATCCCAATGTGCCTATAAATGAATCAATTTCTGATTCAATGATTATTGAAGATTACAATAGTAATGAGAGCGTTATTATTAATGAAGATTTAGAAACAAGCAGCGATGAAAGCGACGCAGAGTTAATGCCAACTGATATTTTGTCATACGTAGAAGTACCCACTGACTCTAAAGCTAAAGTTTTAATAAGCCGTGACAAATTATTAAAACATAATGATAATTACGTAATTTTTATAACTCTGAACGGTAAACTCCTTGATAACGGTGCAAGAGAGTTACAAGAAGCTAATCTCTTACCTACATACAAAGACCTATGAAAGAGCAAAAATAAGTATATTACGCTCTAAGACCTTAATATCTTTACCACTAAAACTCAATCATCGCACGTTAATAGAGCCAGACAACATTAAAAATTGTATTAAATCATTAATAGACGTTTTAAATAAATTACAATTAGAGTCTATCTCAATTAAGAATACTAACTTTTTTGATAATATCTCTTGGGCTTATGTAGAAAAACAATTAAACATGTAAATGATATTAATATTCGCGTAACTATATGCAAAGATCTTATTCAAACACCAAATACAGAAGACAGATCAGCTCTTATCCGCGAATACCACGATTCAGCAATAGGTGGACATAAAGGAATAATTAAAACTTATAATCGATTGCGAACCTTCTATTACTGGAATACAATGAAAAAGGATATTCAAATTTTTATCCGGAATTGTCGAACCTGTCAATTAAAAAAATTAACTAGAATAAAAACTAAACAGCCTATGATAATCACCGACACTCCCGGATCAGCTTTCGACAAAGTATCAATGGACATTGTAGGTCCATTACTCGTATCTGATAACGGAAACGTTTACATTCTCACTATGCAAGATTTACTAACAAAATATTCAGTCGCGGTACCATTAAAAGAAGCCATGTCATTAACAATCGCCGATGCTTTTACTAAGAATTTCATATGTATATACGGTGCCCCACAAGCCATTTTAACCGATCAAGGATCTAACTTCTTAACGGCCTTAATGAGAAATCTAGCGAAAAGGTTCAGAATTAAACAATACTACCGCGTATCATCCTCAATCTAACGGATCAATAGAAAGATCTCACCACGTTCTAACAGAATATCTGAAAACACAAATTAATAAAGACTCAAATTGGGATGATCATCTTGCCCTAGCAATGTTTTTATACAATACAAGCATACATGAAAGCACTAAATTTTCTCCTTTTGAATTAATTTTATTTTTGCTAAATTAACTTTTATTAACAATCTGGATTAAACGACGCCCAGACAGCTCATCGACTAAGTCTCAGCTCTGCCTGAACTGTAACGCGGGGCACGTCACTTTGCTCTTTTCCAGGCTCGGGACTCGCTATCGTTTTATCCAGATAGAGTAAATGATAAAATTCTAATGACTTTAATATTTAGTTAATATTGTAGTAATAAATTTGTATAATATCTAATTGTTTATAGTAAATGTTGGCTCTGGAATGTAGGAACACTGGATCTAACAATTCACTTGAAGTAATGCAAGAATAAGCTAGTATATTTCAAATATCAAAATAATTTTACAAAGTTGCAAGTATATGCTATGATACTGTTATTAATTAAAACGAGAGGTACGTCCGCACTGTACCGAGATTAAAAATGTCAATAGTAATATAGTATTAAATCTAAATTAAATTAAAATGAGTCACGGAGTAGAAAAATCTTAAAATATAAAAAGGCTCTACCTTGACGACACAAAGTAGTAGTCAGAAAAACTAAGTTGAATTATATTTTAGGACGCAGCGAACAAAGACTCAGAGATTCTATCACTTAGGATGACTTCTTCAGGTCTACTGTTTAACTTATGATGAACGACTTATTAAGATGATGAGTGGTTAGCGACTTTCAGGTTTGAATGATGAGGAGCGACTTTTAGGTTTGAATGATGAGGAGCGACTGACTCCGTCCGCAAACTCGACTGACGTTCTGCGGTCCATCTTCACTTTCGGGTCACCTCCCTCTAGACGTCCGCTGGATCCAAAGCTTCCCGGGTTGGCTATGTCATCCGGTGGAGATGGATTCTTGATCTTGATGAGGGAACTTTCCGCTTTCGAAGACGTCAGAAGCGGTGATCTCTTCTTAATCTCAATTTGATATTCAACAAATTAATCTCTGCGTTGATAGATAGTATTTAGTCTCGCTGAGTCTCTGTGTCAATAGATAAGAATAATATTCGATTTCATAGAGTCTCTACATCAAGAGATAAGAATAATGTTCGATTTCCTTTAATTTTCTCTCTTGTTGTATCACATATTTTATGTTGACATATCTGCTTTTATTATAGTATCCATATGGAAGATTTAATTAATGCAATTTTAATACTGTTATTTTTAATTTATAATTCCTTTCTATCGTGATTCCTTATGGTTTCACTTTAGCATAGGAGACTAGCTCTCCTTTAAATATATATATATATATATATATATATAGACATATATGTATAATACTTGTCGTGCGTTATCTTTTTAGAATATTACTTTTTCATCAATTACACTAAGAGAAAGTCTTCCATGTAGATTTACATGTTGATATATAAAATCAGCTTATTAATATTATTAAATATATTAACTTATATGTATTTCTCAATGTTAGTGTGCGTATACCTTTTGAAATGTGCTTCACTGAATGATATTTCTTTTTCTTTATTATTATTTGTTTTTGTTATAGTTATGAAAATATAAGATTTATAAAGCGATTGTTAGTATGATTTAATTCTAATATAACTAATTTGTAAGTGTTTCTGTTACAATCGTGCAATTGAATTTCAATGATTCTGATACTATAGTAGTGTTTTATTTCCATATATTTTAGTAGAGAAAATTTTAACTTTTACTTGAAAATTTAATGTATGGTAAATAATGATTACAATTTTTATTTCTTGTGACGTTTCGCCAAAAATAAAAAAAAAATTTTCAAAAACATAAATATACTGCTCAATTATAAAATCTACGCTATATACATATATATATATATAATTTGGCATATTACCAAATGCTTGCTTATACAAAATCACAATTAAGTAATATTGTCCTTAATGAATATAAAAATTAATTATACAATCATAGCTATTCAATTATATTATATCAAGTATTAATTAAAAATTAAAAGTCAAGAATTCTTATGGTTATATATATATATATATATATTGTCACGTGATGTGACCCACTTATCGTCTAGGTGTCAATAACAGAATTGCTCTCTATTTAGTTTTTGGGTAATCTGTCTAAATCGGCTATACCCAGGGCTTCGCCGAGAGCAGGATCAATGTGTACTAGGAACTAATAAATCAGGGGATTTTTTTACTGTTCTGGAATGATGATAATAAAGGCTTGATTTAAAAACTCTTTTATGATATTGTCTAAATTGTAAATAATGTTTTCTTTATTTTCTTCTATAAATTGGATTAGAGTTTCTAATATGACTTCAGGGTCAACGAAAGGATTTTGTTGAAATTCAGAATCAGTTGTCTGAGGTCTCATTTATTTTATTTTATTTGACAAGGAAAATTAAGAAAGTTGAAAATAAAAAAGGTTAAATTTATGACATATGAATTTGAAAATGATTAAAAACGTTAAGCAAACGCGTTGAATCTCGTTATTGTATATTTGATATAGTCTGGTGGTCAGAATACAATTCACTCGGCACTAACGAGAGGCTGAGGAAGTTCTAGGAACTCCATGACACCATGACCATTATCGCGTATGCAATGAACGTGACGCACAATGACACTCGAGTTAATTAAGAAGAAAATAAAATTCTAAAATTATATCTGCAATAGTTTGAAATTTATTCAATTTAAAGTTGGAATGATTGGAAAATTTCAGTTTTGGAATTATAAATAGATTGTGATTAATTTGACAAATTTTCAATTATATTAAAATTGAGATAGGGATTAAGGTGGTTTGTGATAGTAATGGTGGGGAATTAAGTACTTACTGTTGTTGTATAGTAGAATTCACCGTCGGAGCAGTTCCAAATATATACTGATTTTGAAAGTTTTAATTTACGACTTGTATAATGTAAGAGCAAATTTCTCAGTAATTAATGACTGCTTTAATATGAAGAACAAGGTTAAATTGAGAAATTTAAATGATTTGGATTTATATTGAATGTAGGTATCTCTTTCTTTAAGAGAAAGTCAACTGTTGCACTATGATTTTATTTTTCATAAATATCGTTGATGCATCTATTCACGTAATAAGAAAGAATCATTAAAATTTTTATTGCTCTTATATAGATATTTATATATGTTAATAAAAATTTGGTTCTTTGCAGATTCAGCACTGTGTGGTGAGGTGTCATATAAAGAATTGTACAACTGGAATATGGTGGTGGAGGCCAGTGATATAATTTATTGTTGTCAAAATCACTGTCTCCGATGGAAAATAGGAAGAAGAGATTAAACAAGGGATGCTCCGTTATTTTTATTATTAAATTAAGTGTAACGAGTAGTTAATTCTCTTACATTGATAGATCGATTATTTTATTTTATTCTAAAATTGCAAATTTCTTGGTATAGTATTTTAACTTTAATAATTTTTGAGAGTAGTATCAGAATGTGAGTCAATTTGTAATTTTAAGAGTCAATAGTCTGAACTGTGAGTTCAAAAGAGTGAGATATATATATATCTATATATCTTATATGTACGTCTAATTAACTGTATAAAAGATTTTTATTTTGGAGCTTGAAGGTGGAACAGTTTATTGCATTAGTCGTAGAAGCATATGTCTAAATTGTAATTATAATTGTTTTGCGAAGTTGAAATTGTTAGAGTAGTAAGATGTCATATAAATGACAAACACGATGTGTTAAAAATAGTAGTTCAATTCAGAATTCTTTGCTTTTTATTACATTTTGTTGGAATATGAGTGCGTTTTCTTTTTTTATTAAAAATAGTAGTATTTTCTTGCTTGATCATATGCGCATGTGCGTGTATGTATTTAAAATAGTGATTTACCTTTATTAATGTCTCTAGTTTTGCTGATTTTCCTGGGTCTTTTCCTCGTACTCTGGACGTCGTGGATCTCCCTCAGGGATGTCAGTGGTAGAGGTTGAGGCGGGATGCAGCTTGATTTCAACCAAAGGTTCGGGCCAGCCAATAAATTCGAAGGTTCTTCGCGAGATGGGAGCTTCAACTGAGTCAGATGCAGGAAGCTAGTCGAAAAGTTCTACCACAATTTTTTGATTGTCCGGTACGCTAATTGGATTGTCTTTTTCTACTTGACTGAGACCGTTATCACTGTTCGAAATTTGTCTCTGTCCGCGTAAAGCGGCACGTAGTTGTCTATGACGTTTACCGGCGTGACGAGAACCAGGCATTTACTATAAATTATAACCAAAATTTTATTCTAATTTAAAAAGTTATTCATTTCAGGTTGACAATCTGGATCAAGCGACATTCAAGCAGCTCATCGACTAAGTCTCAGCTCTGCTCGAACTAACACAAGGGGAACGTCACGCTGCTTTATCCCAGGCACGGGACTCGCTAACGCTCAAGATCCAGACGTACGTTAAGTATTTAATCGATATTAAATTAATTATAGTAAATACTGGTTGGAGGTGAAGGAACACTGTATTAAAATAATTAACTTGTGAATATTCTGAAATAAGCGACTATGTATTTTAAAAGCTTGAAGATTTTACAAAGGTTGCAAGTAATGATTACAAATGTTGTTCACAATTCAAACGAAAAAGGTACAACCGCACTGTACCAGAAATTGGAGATTAGTTAACAATAAAGTAATAATTCTAAATTATAATATAGAGTGAGTCGAAGCTCTAAATTATAATATGAGACGAGTCGCGAAGACGAGAAAGTAAAGTATTATTAAAGATCTACCTTGACGACAAAGTAGCTGACGAAAATTAAGTTAAAATTGATTTTAGGACGCAGTGAGTGTATAAAGACACAGAGACTTTTTACGACTTCGGACTAACGTTTCGGAGAGATGTTGAAGTGACTTATTAAGATGAAGTTAGGAAGGCGACTTTTCACTTCGGATGATGGGGATCGACTTTTTTAGATGACCGGTGGTGAACGACTGCTTAGTATGAGGGGTTGTTGGCGACTGACTCCGTCCGCAAGCTCGACTGATGTTCTGCGCTCCGTCCCCACTTTCGGGTCACCTCTCTCTAGGCGTCCGGTGGATCCAAGACTTCCCGGGTTGCCTTAATCGTCCGATGGAGATGGATTCTTGCTCTTGGTGAGGGAACTCTCCGCCTTCGAAGACGTCAGAAGCGGTGAGCTCTTCTTAATCTTAAGTTGATATTCAGCGGCGAATATCAAAAGGCACGTTGTTATAATATTTAGTTTCGTCGAGTCGCTGCGTCGAGAGATAGGCATAATATTCGATTTCACTGGCCTCTGCGTTGACATAATATTTAGTCAAGCTGAGTCTCTGCGTCGATAGATAAGAATAATATTCGGTTTCATCGGGTCTCTGCGTCAAGAGATAAGAATAATATTCGATTTCACTAAGTCTTTCTCGCCGTCGCCTATTGCGTCATCATGCAAATGAAAGGCTCTTTGTGTTTTTATAATTTCGCACTTTTATATTATAATTCTTTTTACAGCAAGAGAGACATATTAATTTAACTACAGCAAGAGTTATTATTCGTTCTCAAAGTTGTCTCATCATTAATATTTCTTTTCTTTTCACTTATTAATTTATGCTTTTATATTTAAATTTTCTTTAATTTTCTCTCTTGTTGTATCACATATTTCATCTTAACATATCCGCTTTTATAATAGTATCTATATGGAAGATGCAGTTTAATACTGTTATTTCAATTCATAATTCCTTTCTATCGTGATTTCTTATGGTTTCACTTTAGCATAGGAGACTAACTCTCCTTTACATATATATATATATATGAATATATATATATATATATAGACATATATGTATAATACGTGTCATGCGTTATTTTTTTTTGAATATTACTTTTTCATCAATTACACTAAGAGAAAGTCTTCCATTTAGATTTACATGTTGATATATAAAATCAGCTTATTAATATTATTAAATATATTAACTTATTTGGCGTATATATATGGTTCTCAGTGCCAGTATGCATATGCCTTCCAAAATGTACTTTACTGAATAATATTTCTTTTTCTTTATTTTTCTTTTCTTTATACTTATGAAAATGTAGGATTTATAAAGCGATTGTTAATATGATTTAATTCTAATATAATTAATTTGCAAATGTTTCTGTTACAATCGTGTAATTGAATTTCGGTGATTCTGATATTACAGTAGTATTTTATTTCCATATATTTTAGTAAAGAGAATTTTAATTTTTATTTGGAAAATTAATATATAGTAGTTTAATGATTACAAATATTTTTCTTATTTTTCTGATAAGGTCAGTATTATTTTGTTATTATTTCTATGTAAGCAATGTCCAATTTAATAGCTATATAATACTATGCTTGATTAAATATTTTATTAAGTTCAAGTTGAGATATATATGTATATCTCATACTTTGTGTTCATATCTCCAGCGGTACGTTTATATTTTGGAAAATTTAGTTTGAAATTTTTGGCGGGACGTCACATCCTCCCCCTTATTTAAGAACGAATTCCCGATGTTATCGAAGGGATTTGTTTGATATCATTCAATCGTTCTCGAAGGTCAGTGTAAACAATGGGAATAGGGGTGGTTGTATTTACCGCTGTTGCATTTACGATAGTTGACTCGTTTTTGGGTGCTGTCGGTGTTATTGGTGGAGGACTCGTTGGCTCCTGGAGAGATTGATCTTCTTTTGGCTTTATTCCTCGTTGATTTACGGGTCCTCGTGCTAAGTGAAGTAAGAGATGTGTGAGCGAACTCCATACGGCGCCTAGTAGGTGTAGACTGCATCCGTACACGGTGTGAAGGGCATATCCATGGATTGCTGTATCAATAGTTAATTTAATGAATCGTATAATTAGGAACACTCCTAGAATTCCGGCCGTTGCCGATCCGAAGGTTACAAATCCGCCCCAAATTCTCGAGACAGTGTTCGAAGCTATTTTCTGGAGTGATTTCTCGTCTAGCAGACTGTATATAGAGACTTCTCCTGGTACGACAGCTTGTCCTGTCATCCCACGGGCTATGAAATTTAGAAGTGCTGGTTTCTCTGCAGAAAACATAATATGATCTCGTAACTTTTCTATATCTTTTTCCGTATATATTCCACTAATGGCTAATGGACCGGAGGTGAGGTATTTCCAACTCAAAGAGGTCATCGGGCGTAATCGTTGTGGGGGTAATTGTATGACTTGTGGGTCAGGGGTGAGCTGGATCCATGTATCATCTATGCGGTAGAGCGTTGGTAGTTCAAAGCTACATTCCTTCTGGGTTTCGAATTTGATGAGTATCCTTGATTTTGGTGTTAGAATTAGTGAAGCGTTCCTTACTGTTACAGGAAGCTCGGCATAACATTCTTTTGTTCTTCGAATTATAGCGTCAACGGGAATACATTTTATTACATGAATGACTTCTGCAGTGACAGCCATGTATCCTGGTCCTGTCATTAACCGATAGGCGAATTCATCAGGCTGTAAAGTGGCAAATGATAAGGTGTTAGTCATGACGTCTTTTTCCAGCTCGCACTTCTGTTGAATGACATTGTGGTAAAGAGATGTCATTTGATGTCGTATGTGTTTTTCTACATATACAAACTTCGAGTTCATATATGCGAAAATATCAAGATTATCAATTGGAATTGTTCCTCGTTCGGCGAAGACGTCTCCCTTCTTAGTTTCTAGTATAAAGAGTTTGGGATGCTCTGTACGAAGAAGCGTGTATCCGCACAATGGCTGTTCTCGCGTTCTTGTCAGGGCGAAAGTTATGTCTTGCGTTGTCAGTTCCATAGTGGTCGGAATATTGGGTGCTGTGACGTCCCGCCAAAAATTTCAAACTAAATTTTCAAAATATAAACATACCGCTGGAGATATGAACATAAAGTATGAGATATATATATATATCTCAACTTGAACTTAATAAAATATTTAATCAAGCATAGTATTATATAGCTATTAAATTGGACATTGCTTACTTAGAAGTAATAACAAAATAATACTGACCTTATCAGAAAAAAATAAGAAAAAATATTTGTAATCATTAAACTACTATATTAATTTTCCAAATAAAAGTTAAAATTCTCTTTGCTAGAATATATGGAAATAAAATATTACTGTAACATCAGAATCGTTGAAATTCAATGACGCGATTGTAACAGAAACACTTGCAAACCAATTATATTAGAGTTAAATCATACTAACAATCGCTTTATAAATCCTACATTTCATAAGTATAATGAAAAGAAAAAATAAAGAAAAAGAAATATTATTCAGTAAAGTACATTTTGGAAGGCATATGCATACTGGCATTGAGAACCATATATATACGCCAAATAAATTAATTTATTTAATAATATTTTTAAGCTGCATTTGTATATCAACATGTAAATCTAAATGGAAGACTTTCTTTTAGTGTAATTGATGAAAAAGTAATATTCTAAAAACAATAACGCATGACACGTATTATACATATATGTCTATATATATATATATTCATATATATATATGTAAAAGAGAGTTAGTCTCCTACGCTAAAGTGAAACCATAAGGAATCACGATAGAAAGGAATTATAAATTGAAATAACAGTATTAAAATGCATCTTCCATATAGATACTATTATAAAAGCGGATAAGTTAAGATGAAATATGTGATACAACAAGAGAGAAAATTAAAGGAAATTTAAATATAAAAGCATAAATTAATAAGTGAAAAGAAAAGAAATATTAATAATGAGACATAATAACTTTGAGAACGAATAATAACTCTTGCCATAGTTAAATTAATAAGTCTCTCTTGCTGTAAAAAGAATTATAATATAAGAGTGCGAAATTATTATAATACAAAGAGCCTTTCATGCGCATGATGACGCAATAGGCGACGGCGAGAAAGACTTAGTGAAACCGAATATTATTCTTATCTATCGACGCAGAGACTCAGCTTGACTAAATATTATGTCAACGCAGAGACCAGTGAAATCGAATATTATGCCTATCTCTCGACGCAGCGACTCGACGAAACTAAATATTATAACAACGTGCCTTTTGATATTCACCGCTGAATATCAACTTAAGATTAAGAAGAGCTCACCGCTTCTGACGTCTTCGAAGGCGGAGAGTTCCCTCACCAAGAGCAAGAATCCATCTCCACCGGACGATTAAGCCAACCCGGGAAGTCTTGGATCCACCGGACGCCTAGAGAGAGGTGACCCGAAAGTGGGGACGGAGCGCAGAACGTCAGTCGAGCTTGCGGACGGAGTCAGTCGCTAACAACCCCTCATACTAAACAGTCATCTTCCCACCATCAACCTGAATAGTCGATCCCCATCATTCAACCTAATAAGTCGCTCCCTATCATCCAAAGTGAACAGTCGCCAACAACCTCTCATACTGAATAGTCGCCTTCCTAACTTCATCTTAATAAGTCACTTCAACATCTCTCCGAAACGTTAGTCCGAAGTCGTGAAAAGTCTCTGTGTCTTTATACACTCACTGCGTCCTAAAATCAATTTTAACTTAATTTTCGTCAGCTACTTTGTGTCGTCAAGGTAGATCTTTAATAATACTTTACTTTCTCGTCTTCGCGACTCGTCTTATATTATAATTTAGAGCTTCGACTCACTCTACATTATAATTTAGAATTATTACTTTATTGTTAACTAATCTCCAATTTCTGGTACAGTGCGGTTGTACCTTTTTCATTTGAATTGTGAACAACATTTGTAATCATTACTTGCAACCTTTGTAAAATCTTCAAGCTTTTAAAATACATAGTCGCTTATTTCAGAATACTTACAAGCTAATTATTTTAATACAGTGTTCCTTCACCTTCAACCAGTGTTTACTATAATTAATTTAATATCGATTAAATATTTAACGTACGTCTGGATCTTGAGCGTTAGCGAGTCCCGTGCCTGGGATAGAGCAGAGTGACGTGCCCCTCGTGTTAGTTCGAGCAGAGCTGAGATTTAGTCGATGAGCTGCTTGAATGTCGCTTGATCCAGATTGTCAACCTGAATTGAATAACTTTTTAAATTAGAATAAAATTTTGGTTATAATTTATAGTAAATGCCTGGTTCTCGTCGCGCCGGTAAACGACATAGACAACTACGTGCCGCTTTACGCCGACAGAGACAAATTTCAAACAGTGATAACGGTCTCAGCCAAGTAGAAAAAGACAATCCAATTAACGTACCGGACAATCAAAGAATTGTCGTAGAACTTTTCGATCAGCTTCCTGCATCTGACTCAGTTGAAGCTCCCATCTCGCGAAGAACCTTCGAATTTATTGGCTGGTCCGAACCTTTGGTTGAAATCAAGCTGCATCCTGCCTCAACCTCTACCACCGACATCCCTGAGGGAGATCCACGACGTCTAGGGTACGAGGAAAAGGCCCAGGAAAATCAGCAAAACTAGAGACACTAATAAAGGTAAATTACTATTTTGAATACATATGCATATGATCAAACAAGAGAATATTACTATTTTTAATAAAAAGAAAACGCACTCACATTCCAACAAAATATAATAAAAAAGGAAAAGAATTCCGAATTGAACTACTATTTTCAACACATCGTGTTTGACATTTATATGACATCTTACTACTCTAACAATTTCAACTTCGTAAAACAATTATAATTACAATTTAGACATATGCTTCTACGACTAATGCAATAAACTGTTCCACCTTCAAGCTCCGAAATAAAAATCTTTTAATACAGTTAAGTAAACATACATACTAGATATATATATATATATATATATATATCTCACTCTTTTGAATAACTTACAGTCAGACTATTGACTCTCATAAAATTACAAATTGACTCACATTCTGATACCACTCTCAAGAATTATAAAGTTAAAATACTATACCAAGAAATTTGCAAGTTTAGAATAAAAAATAAAATAATCGATCAATGTAAGTGTATTAACTACTCGTTACACTTAATTTAATAATAAAAATAACGGAGCATCCCTTGTTTAATCTCTTCTTCCTATTTTCCATCGGAGACAGTGATCTTGACAACAATAAATTATATCGCTGGCCTCCACCACACCATATTCCAGTTGTACATTTCTTTATATGACACCTCACCACACAGTGCTGAACCTGCAAAGAACAATACTTTTATTAACATATATAAATATCTACATAAGAGTGTCACGTCCAGCGCCTCCGCTTGACACCAGTCGCCGTCCGTTGACTCCATACGTCACCTGTTAAGTAGACATAGTAAGCGTTAAGCACCTATAAAATTCTTTTACTTTCCTTTTCTTTTTATATATACATATATATATATATAGTTATTATCAAAAATAGATTAAGCCGATAAATACCTTTTATTATGTTTCCGGCTAAAACATCCTTTTCCTTTTTTTTTTCTTTCTTTTTCTTCCTTTTTTTTCCTGTTTTATCCCCATCACTGGTTCTCCCCTATCACCTACCTAAAAATGAAGGAAAATAATTAATTAATTGTCCAATGAAAATTCTCACCTATTTTCCGGCCACCCGGTATATCACCTTCTGGTCCGCCTCCTCAGCACCTGAAAAAGAGAAGAGAAACGACCCACCAAGTCGGTCGAACATCTTAATTTTATTATAATTACCCATTTAGTTTTGTCACTCTAGTTGCAGTATCTGAAAAATAAAAAGGAAACATAATATTAAGTATGCGTCAATAGAATAACGTAAATTAAGTAATAGCGATAATATAAACCAATGTTCACTCCACCTCGTCGTCATCACTCTTACTAAACACAAACATACACGTACACATCACCATAGACACACGCATCGAGAATTAACCACCACCCGGTATAACAAAAATATAAAGTAAATCTATATAACAAGCTAAAATCACTCAAGAAAAGAGATCGTAACTGCGAATGAGCGGAAATACAACTCCCGATACATGTTCACCTTAATAAATTGACACCCGGTATATAAACTAACATTGTCATATTATCCAAACATTAGTATAAAATAGTGTTTAACAACCGACCGATTCCTTTGGTTAAATTCCATAAGCTTCATATAATAAACTCCGATCGGTACTTTCGGGACACCCTGTATATGAACTTTCATTAATTATTAAAACTGAGCAAGCCAAGTAACTCGTATGTGCAATTGCAACTTCCTATGCACAGTCTAAATCACTTTTCTCAATATATCAAAAGTTGTCGCAACATCGAAAAGCACCCAATTTTTAACGGTTTAAACATCACATAAAAAACCCGCCCAGTGACCTTAATTAAATATTTCCTGGCGCCTTGGCTCATAAGGAACCAAAAAAGGTAGCAACTTATAGGGCTACAGCCCCGCCATAAAAAGTTAAGCGCACATTGTTATAGACCCATTTTACTTCAGGAACACCTCATATTTTCAACTTTAATAATTTATTTATTTTAATCCGCACCTCCAATATATAATTATGCCTTCACTATTAAATGCAGTTTTATATCCCAAAGCCGAATTAATACCACAATAACGTACATGTCTAACGATTCTGTCACCCAAATATAATAACTTGTCAATTTTACTCATATTCCACCGCAGCGCAGTGATTTCATTAAATCCAAATTTTAACAATAATAAAAGATTCGATCAAACCCATCTTCTGCATAATAATTCCTTACCATGAATCCAATTTGGTTTGCCAATAAAAATCCGGTCAGCTATCATTTATAATTATTTCATATATCAACCATGGAGATAACTTGGTGCATGCACATATACATATATATATATATATATATGCGACTCGCTGCAGATATCATAATCCACAGATGTTTTAAAGGCAAATTATAATGACCTGACAAGAACTCCTCGAGGCTCAGACAATATTTAAGTAATCAATTAAAACCAATAATAATTAAAATGAACCACTCATAATACATATATATATATATATATATTATAGTGAAAACAATATAAATATCCCATAAAGAGTTTAAAACGAATAAAGCTCTGGAAGATAACTAAAGTTAAATAGTCACACTCAATATATACAATTACTTAATTAACTCTTACTTATACAAGGTGTCTGAAATAACTTGAACGTGATAATATTCTCAAAACTTCGTTATCATTTTATTGAGGATGAATGATAATTACAATATACATATGCATAATAAACAAAATGACCATACCTATATATACGGTGGTACGATAATACACACATCATACACTACATAAACCAAGTATAAACGCATAATGAACACCCAGAAATAATTACATAGATACACGCTCCTTAACAAACACACCATAAAATTATATAACAATAGTCACTTAATATACCCGGTGATACAAAAATACGCGCGTTATAAACTTATCATCTACACAATGTTTAATCAGTATCTGACTATTATAGACGTATTATCCACCCAGTAACACGCAAATACACACACTCTATAAATAATTTATATACATAGTGACCCATTAGTACGCACAAATAAAGCACTCTCAATAAACCTATTATAAACTTATTACAGGCATATTCATATATTAACATACACATAATCAATGTATCATATACATGGTAACGCAATAGTTTCGGATCTTATAACTAATTCATACATATTCCAAGCGTATCACTTAAATTACACACTCAACCTCTCACAATATAAACTTGTCTTAAATTTATGCATTTATACACACTTACACACTCCTCATCCATCCATTGTAAATATATCACGGCATATTACATGTGCATTTATACCATTATTACATATATATAAATATATAAACCTTTACTACTAGTTATAATGATATACATACATACATATAGTTATATAATAGCGAGTTTAACGTCTGTAGACTAATTTAGATCTTGTAATCCACGAATAACATTATGCGACATCATAGATAATTGTTAATTAATAAGTTAATTAGCGTAATGCTCTCATATCTCTACAATTATTTAAGTACAACGCTATAATACAATGCGGCGATAAGTAATTAATCAGATAAGTTATCGTAACGCTAGTAATAATTGCGATATATCTAGAAATAACGATATAGATATTACATTATAATGCTAGTCCCGAAGGTTCTAGAACATTCAGGAACCGCCGGATCACGTGAAAATTTCGGACAAACACCGTGATAGCTTACTATTGCCCGGCGCGTGATACCCGTGACAAACAAGCATGACCAGGATCGGACCACGTTGCGCGCGCTATAATTCAGAAGGTGGGAGCCCTCAGCGACCACGGGTATATAAACGGGAGCACCGTGTGCTCAAAGAGCAGAGTATTCAGTTCTCGCCTAGACAGTTCAGATCATTAGACAGTTCAGATCATATTTAGTATTCGGCTTTCGCCCGACAGTAAAATCTGTTGTACGGTTCGTTCCGACCATTCAGTTTTCGCATAATCAGTATTCGATCAGCAGTCAATACTCGATTCATACAGTACCCAGTAAATTCATTGTACGTACAGACAGTCATTTATACGATTTAATAATCGGTTATCCTTATAACATTCAATCATACATACGCTCTCGCAAGTTTTCGCGCAGTGTAATTAATATTATATCTTCGAATCAGTGGTTTCTAGTTCATTACGGTATTATTCACACAAAATCATTAATTCAGAGAGACTTCGAGACTAGCATATCGCGAATACTATTAATTAGCCTTCAGTTCTTACGTTTACTGTCGTATAAATCTATTCTTGATTATTTGTATCCACTGTTACTATTATATTTCCTTTCTCTTTATCGATTTCCACGGCGCTCACAATACATATCGAATTCTATCTATCACTTTTAAAGATATTTTATCTAAATTTTCGTTTGCAGTGAATTACTTCTATCAACAATATAAGCGTATTATCTTTTCCTCTCCATGCAATTGTTAATGCCGCCTATCTATAATATCGTTTACGCGTCCGAAACCAGTCTGTGCGTGAAATCATAGTCGAAGGAAAGTTCTATTAACTAATGTTGTAATACTAATATTGTAGATCCACATTCTTGTGTACACCCGCGTTACAGTGTGCTTCCCAGTGGTTCCTGTAACACATAACAATTTAGTGAAGTGAGTACGTTGTCGTAATTATTAAGATATATTCGTGTAATCATTAATCATATTGTTTACGTGTAATTACTCGAAATATACATACTTGTGTCAGTTCGCGGCCCCTGTCCATTCCGGGCGTCGGTCATCTTTTCGGTGTCAATTCTTCTCGCCGTTAACCTCTCGCGTCTATACCTGTAAATATAAAGACAAGCTTTCTATTCTAATTTTAATATTGAAATTATCGGGCAAATTAGTGCTACTTATCTGACGAGGTCATCCTTCCTTCAAGCCTACTTCGGGCTCTCTCTTTCATCCTGCGGCGACGCGCGCCTCCTCCAGGGCGTTCTTGTATTCCCTATAGCTTCTTCCTATATATATTTTTTTTTTTCTCTTTTCTTTCTTTCTTTTTTTTTCTTTTCTTTTCCCTTATCCGCTCACCAGTGGCAAGGTCCGCGACGTCCGCCTTGACATACCCAGAGCCTCAGATATCTGTAACTTATAATCGAAGAGATTAATATTTTATTCGGACGTCTTCATAGGGAATGTCATTAGACAGAGAGCGATAACCATTCTTACCTACACCGTAGGGCGCCTCCTCCAGGGCGACCTACATCCTTCCTACGTAGTGTGCCTCTCTCAGGGCGATTCTACGTCCCTTCTAGCAGTGCGCCTCATTCAGGGCGGCTCTGCCTTCATCCTTCGTAGTGCGCCTCCTTCAGAGCCGGACTACCCCTCTCTAGGTCGCACGCCTCTCTCAGGGCGAACGACTCTCTTCTCCGAGGAGCGCCTCTTTCAGGGCATTCCGCCTCCTAGCGTGCAGCGCGCCTCTGTCAGGGCGATCTGCCTCCTCTCAGTCCACGAACCGCGCCTCTGTCAGGGCGTCTCTCACAATTCCTCCGATCGCTCTTCTTGATCTAAAATATAGAATAAATATTAAATTAAAGTAAACTCATTAAGGCTCACCCTGTCCCCGCAACCCGTCAGATAAGGTCAAGTCAACTCGTTTACCAATTTACTTTAACGCGTATGTTTTTTTTTTCCTTTTCATCACTCGCGTTACTATTACTAACCCCAGTCTATACCCCTCCGCGTATTCAACTATGGCGTCGATTATGATTTCGCTTACCTTCTTAGCTGCGTCATGGGTCGGTCACGTCGAGCAGGGCGTGCTCACCAATTGAAGCGCCTCATCCGGTCACTATACCAAGGCGGCTCCTACCTGACGGTCCGAACAGCTGCGTCGCCACCAGGTAGTCAGAGCCCAGCATCCGTCGGGTATTTCACTTACCCTCCACCGGGAACCCATACATCGGAGTCATCAACCCCTGACCAGCTACACGACGCCGTCACTCCACCGGCATCCAGTAGCGGGGTCGTCGCTTCCTCACATAGGCCCTTACCGCCTATCGAATACCGTCCGTGGCCCGTGCCCCCGCCGTTGATAGACTTCGGGATTACGCAACCGAGGATCATTTCCTCCCAGGCTTTCTTCGGGCGAGTATGCATCCTGTCGTCCGCTGAAGCACCTATCAATTCGCCTCCTGATAACCGTCCGTGATTTAATTGTCTAATCGTCTTGAAAAATATAATATAACTGTACATATATGTTTATTATAAAATAATGATAAATACATAAAAATCAGTATACGTAAACAATCTGCATTCATTGTCTACTCACTTCACATCCTCCCTATTATCTATTACGTCCCGACCTCTAGTTTCCGGTGCACCGCTACGCTGATCGTGACAGGTTTACCGCTCGGCCACCGCGATCCGCGTACACCAACCATCGTAACCGCACCTCGCTCGCGAACGCAGAGGATGTAACAACTGGTGACAGCGGCGGGACGTAACAACTGGTGACAGCGGTGGGATGTAACAACTGGTGCCAGGTGTGGGGTATTACCGCTAAAAATCAGTGCAAAAATAAAAGTTACTATTCTTCGTTATTGAAAACGAGTACATTTTCCCAAGAAAATCTTCCTTTCTTAAAATCATCATCGCGAATTATTTCTTTTACTAGTCTCGAAGGAAATTAAAAGTAAAGTTACAATTAAAGTTTTTTCAAACCTCAATAAATAAATAAATCGGTCGTTGTCCATCAATCCTTATACCTTAATACTACTTCAAAATTCTTCGTAAAATATATGTATCCATGTTATATGTATCCAAACTAATTTAACCACTAACCTCTTAGGTGATAATTACCTGTTCATAATCGTGATAACTGGTGATTGTACGCGATTCCGCTTTCGCATACCCGCAACAAAAAGAAATTATATACGCACAATCGTTCGCAACCGCGAGTCCTGCTATACCATCGATAATAAATACTTACCTTTAAATATGGCTCAATCCGATGATCTCTCGGGGAACATAGAACGCGAAAACCATGAGGAAGCTTTTAGAGATCTACGCGAAAAAGAAAGAGAATTAAAAATCCGAACTGAAATGTTGGAAAACATGATGCGCGCGTTCGCTAAAAATCTACCCGGTTTGCAGGCCTCGAGCCCAGCGGACGTAACAAATAACGCGCCTCCATCGTTTAACATGTCGAACGCCTCGTATAACGATATCCAGCCCACGACCTCAGCCGCCGGAATCGACGGTTCTCATTATCCTATGGGATATCCGAAATCATATCTGCGCGACGCTCTCGAACTGGTGCCGAAATACGACGGGCATAACATCCCCGTGCTACAATTCGCTAGGGCATGCAAAAGGGCAAAAGAATCGGTACCGTTGGTAGACGAAGCATTATTTGTCCGTATGCTACGAAATAAATTAACGCACCACGCATATTTAGCCGTAGAGGATGAAATCCACCCGACCGTGGAAAAATTTCTCGACTGCCTCAGGCGAACTTTCGGTCCCGCTAGAAGCTCGAACTATTATCGCGGACAATTAAGCATGGCATACAAAAAGCCGAACGAGCACATACTTGACTACATCGGGCGTGTTAAGGATCTGAAAACGGCCATAATTGAAGGAGATCAAGTCCAACTCGGTAGACCGTTATCCGAAAATGAGATTGCCGGAATAGAAGGTTTCGCGTTAGAAGCGTTTTACGAAGGACTTCCACGCGAATATAGAATAGAACTTCGCGCTGAAGGATATAGTAGCCTCCCCGACGCCTGCTCTAAAGTGGTCACAATTAATAAACGCCTAGAAAGAGAGGAGATAAGATACAAGAGCACTCGAAACGCGAACGGTAACAATAATCACAATAGTAACGCTGCACCGGCCCCCGTGACGCAAATTCTCCAACGCGATCAGACTGCGGTAGCGAATACGCCGCCCGGTCCCGGGAATGCACACGAACGTAAAATTTTGGGGGTACTGCCAAAAGATCGGACACCTCATACACGAGTGCCGTAAACGACAGTATCGCGAAAAGTACAATAACAATAATAATAATAATTTCAATAATAATAATAATTATTCCAATAACTCTCATAATACGCACGCTAATAGTAATATGAATAATCCACCTCCGCGAAATTCGGGAAACCGAACAGAGGTCTCGGTCAACGGAGCGTCCCGAGGCCCTTTCCAAATCCGCTCCACCCTCTGCATGGAAGGGAAACCAGATCCCTTCACGTCCTCCGAGGAGACGACGGAAACGTACCGGCCGTCGAGCTCGCATCACCGTCTTTCCGAGGACCAACAGCCTTCATGCTCGATACAGGAGCACAGCCTAATATAATAAAGAAAGGTTGCATTAAATCCGATATTCAAATCAACAACAAGGAGACTATCCAATTAACGGGTATCACCGAAAATGTTGTCACCACTCTGGGATCCGCCATAGCATACGTTTCGGAAACCCCAGTAGTTTTCCACGTGGTAGCCGACGAATTCCCTATAATCACACAGGGCATATTAGGTTCGTCGTTCTTCACTGAACATAACGCGTGCATTAATTACGGTAATAAGTTAATCACGTGGCGCGACTGCGCGTTTCCATTCAAGGACAAGGAGTCCATTGTCATACCCTCACGTATGAAGCTGGGAATCACGGTCCGCATAGCTAATCCGGAAATTAAAACGGGTTATCTCGCCCCGATACGCGCCCGCGACGCGGTCTTCGCCGGAGATGCACTTGTCACGTGTATCAACGACAAGGCATATATCGGCATCACGAATACATTAGACGAAGAAGTAGAAATTATAATACCTACCGTTACGCTAACAGAAGTAACAAAAATATCACAGGACCCCCCTTCCAGGGAGCCTCTGAGGCAACCCTCTAGCCCATCGGGCAATAGTCCCGTCAAAATTCAAGCGAGCAAAAGCCTTCGCACCCAAGAAGCACGCACTGCACCTGCAACGAGTCAAGATAATTTTACTACATGCAAAAATAAACAACCAAACAAACTACACAATAACACAAAGACCAAGATACACATTGAAAACAACAAACAATCAAACTCATCATTTAACAAACAAAATACGCTACAAAACCAAAATACATTTACCCCCTCTCTTCCTCTTCTTAATACACCAACACAAAACGTCGATCCCGACTATCATCTCTACGGGCAGGAGCACTGCCTTCCTCTTGTCGCATCAAGGTGCGGCGTCGACCTAGGTCGACATCCCAATACCTCTCCCGATTATCCCCCATCCCTTTCTACAAAAAATGCAACACTTCAAGCTACAATCGTTTCTACGCACACGTCCCTTGATTCTAATACTATTATCACAAATCATTCTCACATTACTTACACAGAAAGGGGATCCTTATCTCCGCCGGCGAACGACGATGCCGCTCTCGCGTCGGTGCGAACCCCTTCCTCTGGTCTCGGCCCAGGCGGTCAATCTTCTATAATTGCTCTTCCTTACTTTCCTCTAAGCCCCGCAAAAGCGGATGACTCACCCCCTTTGTGCGTAGCTACAAATAAGCAACCTGAAACAAATAATAATATACATCATTTCACTCTCATCGATCAGCGTGCATCTAATCTTGCGAAATACAACGACATACACAAAATGCAAATAGTTAATATGGTAAACGAGAAGATACATTGGAAAAACTTAAGGAACTCACCCGAGATACTCACCCAGCGCGAACACAATCATAAGGAAGACTCTACACCGGACAGAATTACTCAAATAATACGACTCTTGCGCCTCGATCATCTTAACGACCTAGAAAAAGAGAATATTTTTGAACTAATAAAACGACACAATGACAGATTCTACATACCAGGAGAATATCTGGACCAAACTTCAGCAATCACCCATAAAATAATCACTTCGGACGAGATACCTATACATACGAAGCAGTATAGATTTCCGCCAATACATCGAGAAGAAATAAATAAACAGGTTAACGAGCTCCTTCAGAAAAATATAGTGACACCATCCACTTCACCGTACAGTTCCGTCTGGATCGTACCGAAGAAACCAGACTCAACTGGAAACAAGAGATGGCGAATGGTCATTGATTACAGAAGGCTCAACGAAAAAACGCTAGGAGACGCCTACCCTCTGCCAAATATCAGCGATATCCTCGACCAGTTGGGCAGTGCAAAATATTTCTCCGTCCTCGACCTCGCCAGTGGGTTCCATCAAATCCCAATGGATCCCAAGGATGCGCACAAAACAGCTTTCTCTACACCACATGGCCATTACCAATTCTCCAGGATGCCATTCGGACTCAGAAACGCACCGGCCACTTTCCAACGATTAATGGACCAAATATTGACCGGACTGCAAGGTATAGAACTTTTGGTGTACATGGACGACATAGTGATATACGCAAGCTCGTTACGGGAACATGACATTAAAATGGATAAATTAATGAAACGTTTAAAAACCGCCAATCTCACTTTACAACCAGATAAATGTGAGTTTTTGCGACATGAAGTCGTCTATCTCGGGCACGTAATTACAGATACTGGCGTACGCCCTGACCCCCAGAAGGTCTCAGCTGTTAAAGACTTTCCAGTTCCAAGGAGTCTGAAAAACGTACGACAATTTCTAGGCTTATCAGGCTACTACCGCCGCTTCATCCCCGATTTTTCAGGAATAGCTAAACCAATGTCGGACCTCCTGAAGAAAAACAGTACCTTCTCATGGAACGAAAATACACAACACGCTTTTGAGACTCTTCGAAGACGACTCTGCGAAGAACCGGTACTGCAATTCCCGGATTTCACGCGAGAATTCCTGCTCACTACGGACGCATCCGACTACGCTATCGCTGGAGTCCTAAGCCAAGGAACAATCGGCCAAGACTTGCCAATCGCGTATACGTCCAGAGTACTCAATTCAGCCGAAAGGAACTACTCGACAACAGAGAAAGAGCTGCTAGCCATAATTTATTGCGTCGGACACTTCAGACCTTACCTCTACGGGCGCAAGTTTACGCTCGTGACGGATCACCAACCGCTCGCCTGGTTAAACCGAGTGAAGGACCCGACCTCTCGCCTTATGCGATGGCGCCTGAAACTCGAAGAATACGAATATACAGTCGCATACAAGACAGGTGTCACGAACAAAAATGCCGATGCCCTGTCCAGAAATCCTATAACCGCTACTGTTTCCATTCTCCCGATCGAAAAAAAACGCATACGTCTCCCTCAGAAAGTACGAGACCTAATTACAAGCACTGACGATGACAGTTCTGATGATGAAAGGCGTCGGAAAGTACCTACCAGAAGGTCTACGGTCGAGAGTGAAATAATCACCTCACGGCCGTATGTTGTAGCTTCCGACTCTTCTGAGGAAATATTCGACAGTAAACCTCTATCATCCGGTCCACCTCCCCCCACATCTTCCCATCCTTCACCTCCCCCACGTTTCACGAATAACCAACAATCACCACCGTTAATTACGAAAGGACTCTTGGACCTCCTTGACGAACAGACGAACAATGAACGCGTCGATAACGTAGCGCAATTTCAGTCACGAGGAAAAACAATATCACACTTACCTTCTATACCCCCAGAACCTCCACCCGACCCCGTGACAGAACCGCCGGACGAAACCACTGTTGACGACAACAGCGATAAGGAATTCGATACCTTGGAAATTCTTCCCGAAGAAGAAACTCTGCAAATGAGACCAGAATTAATAACCACCCATAGCACAAGATGCCGTATAAAAAAACGCAACATACCATTACTGAATTGCAACGATAACACAATCATACTGGTCACCGTTGATAAACACCCCTTCGATAAAGGAGCTATGGAATTACAGCAAGATGGATACCTACCTCCGCTAGACGACTTAATGCTCGGAAGAGCGCGAGTCTATCCATCCATAGACGCGGGACGACACATTATAGTACTACCTGCAAAAGAGAAAAGAACAACATTATTGGACGAAGAAATCTTAAAGGAATGTTTCAGATCAACCCTCGACGTGATGACGGAATTACAACTACATACTGTTAGCATACGAGAGACACCCAGCCTCGACACGATACCATGGGATCGAGTCTTACAGACACTGCAAGCGATACTCTCCGAAAGGCCCGTCACCATCAGCACATGTCATGGACCAACCGTCACCCCTCCGGTAGAGGACCGTACAGCGATAATCCGCGAAAATCACGAATCTGCCGTCGGTGGACACAAGGGCGTCACGAAGACGTACCAGCGAATTAAACAAAGGTTTACATGGAACAAAATGAAAGGCGATATATTAAACTACATCAGGAATTGTCGAACGTGTCAATCTATGAAACTAGTCAGAAGGAAGACTCGACAACCAATGATATTGACCGACACACCTGGACGCGCCTTCGACAAAGTGGCTCTCGACATAGTAGGACCACTCAGAACCACTCCTAGCGGCAACTCATACGTTCTAACGATGCAAGATCTCCTCACAAAATACTCAGTATACGCACCACTACCAGACGCTAGAGGCGAAACCACGGCGAACGCCTTTATCCACTATTTTATCTGTCGTTTTGGATGCCCCCGAAGCATACTCACCGACCAAGGGACGAACTTTACCGGTGTACTCATGAAAAGCGTAACCAAAAAGTTCCGTATCCAACACTTCCGAACGACTGCTCACCATCCACAATCTAATGGGTCACTCGAAAGGTCGCACCTCGTTCTAATGGAATACCTGAAGTGCTTCGTCAATAAGGAAGAAGCATGGGACGACCTCATTGAGCGTGCCAGTTTTTCGTATAATACCTCAGTACACGAAGGTACCGGGTACACACCTCACGAATTGATCTTCGGACGTGTCGCCAGAGTTCCATCGGGACACAACCCCGAAGAAGATCCTGAAACATATCACTCCTACTTAACAAACCTGTTCGAAAAAATCTGTGATATACAGGAAATCGCTAGAGCTAATCTCATTAGGGCTAAAGAGCGCTCCAAAAATTACTACGACAAACGCGTAAACCCGACGATTTTCAACGCAAACGATAACGTCTTTCTATTAAACGAGAGTAAAACAGATAAATTCGGAAAAGAATATCACGGTCCGTACCGCATTATCGAAATCCTCGACCACGAAAACGTGCGAATTCAAATTAATAAATCAACGCGAATAGTGCACGTCAATAGACTACGGAAAGCCCACTACGGCGAACCAGGATGACTACCTTTCTTCTGTTTCAGATTGGATTACTCAGTTATCTTCTCCATTTTCTGGTTCAGACCGGAACGTACTGTTCTACATTTTTCTCTTAAGCAGAATCAACATAGAGTTCACAATGGCCTCACTGATCGTCTTCCTAGCGTATCTGGCAACCCAGGACTGCAACGCCCTCGTAGGCTACGACTGCAACACGCCGTGCGACAACGGGACCACAATCTCGCTGCTCGATAACAACGCCTGTCGATTACACGGGAAGCTTCCAATCACCCGAGATGTGAGCGTGGAGATCCTCGCGAAGCCCAGACTCACCACAGCGGACGTACTAAGCTGCCGCATAGAGATAGACTACGTGATCAGCCACACGGACCACACCACGAGGGAATCTACAACACCTACCAGCAATAAACGACATTACTTATCTGTATCTGCTCCTGTATGCATGCACATACACGCACAAGGGAAACTGCAATTCGGGAACCAGACCCTTGACGGCCTTTCCGCCAACCGCGTGAATAGCCGCACTATTCCGCCGACCGAAACCGTCAGCGCCCACAACCTGCCATCAGACGACCTGAAAACAAAACGCGTCATAAACGTGTACTTGCACATAACGTTCAAACGGACCATTGTCAAGATCGACACGATGGAAACCAAGATATTCTTACCTAGTGGTGCTAGTTGCACATACATCGACCTTGAATGCACCGACGAAGAGGGCTTTCATAATTTCTGGTCCCCCTTTGTTCACGGAGGATGCACTCAACTACGGCATACCGTCTTGTATAGAGGAATTGCCAAAAGACTACAAATTACGGGACGTCCCACGGCATACGCCTTAACGGTAGAAAACACCAACCTGCTCGCGTTTGCTCGAGCGCGTCACGACGTCTGCAACGCCACTGTGATACAGACCGAAAACCCCCGACTAGTAATACGGGAAATCAACGACTCTTACGTAAAGAATCAACCATCCGTAAATAAGGTGCACCGATCTCACCACTCGTACTTTTCGTACAAGAGTAACACAAAGACAGACCTGAGCGTAGAAAATACCTACGAAGACCTTGTCATGAGGAAATGCCTCACGGAAGTAACAAAATTACACGCCTTGACCGCCATGGCTCACCAAGACCCTCCATCATTTGCGTACGCCGTCACAAAAACACCAGGATACTCAGCGCGCGTACGAGGGGAAGCTGTACAAGTATTTCGATGTACTCCTGTACCCGCACGGATCAGGGCCACGGAAAGCTGTTTCCAGGAGCTCCCAGTAATAATAGACGGGAAGCCCATGTACCTAAAGCCAAGAACACGCGTTATATCTGGCGAAGGCACAGAAATTGAATGCGATCCGCTTGCTACGGCAATGTACAAAATGAGAAACAAATGGTACGTATTCACTCCAGAGTTGAAAGTGTCTGCTATCGATCCTCAAGGCCTCCAATCAAGAACGCTACCATGGGGTCAACATATCGACGAGTTAAACGAGATTCACGAGCACTCGGACGTACAGAATCCAAGCACAGACGACTCTCCAGGACGACCAGACCACTCGAGCCCTGTATACATCGTGGAGGTCTCGGTAACAACAACAGTTATTGGTGGAATTATAATACTCACCTTATTTATCATCTTGAAAAGCCTAGCAAGAAAGTTAAGCTATCGAAACTCGAGCCTGAAAAATAAAAACATATTAACAAATGATGATATGTTAATGACTGATGATAGTGCCAACTCTCAAAAACCAACCAAACAGGAAACACCTGCCAAGACACTCAGCAATTCTCCATTATCGCGCCCAATGATAGATCACCGAATCCAGAAGGACATCTCTCATGAATCCACGGATACGATGACGATTCACCACTCTTCCAAGGAGAGAACTCCCGCCATATCTTCAGAGATCGCCAACCTGCGAGAAGCCTACTTGCACTTGGAACGAAAGATCAACCGTCTATCAACCGCACCGTAAGCCGAGTTCAACGAGCTCACCGTCGCATCATTTCACGCTGCTCCACTTTTAAGGAGGGGGGTGTCACGTCCAGCGCCTCCGCTTGACACCAGTCGCCGTCCGTTGACTCCATACGTCACCTGTTAAGTAGACATAGTAAGCGTTAAGCACCTATAAAATTCTTTTACTTTCCTTTTCTTTTTATATATACATATATATATATATAGTTATTATCAAAAATAGATTAAGCCGATAAATACCTTTTATTATGTTTCCGGCTAAAACATCCTTTTCCTTTTTTTTTTCTTTCTTTTTCTTCCTTTTTTTTCCTGTTTTATCCCCATCACTGGTTCTCCCCTATCACCTACCTAAAAATGAAGGAAAATAATTAATTAATTGTCCAATGAAAATTCTCACCTATTTTCCGGCCACCCGGTATATCACCTTCTGGTCCGCCTCCTCAGCACCTGAAAAAGAGAAGAGAAACGACCCACCAAGTCGGTCGAACATCTTAATTTTATTATAATTACCCATTTAGTTTTGTCACTCTAGTTGCAGTATCTGAAAAATAAAAAGGAAACATAATATTAAGTATGCGTCAATAGAATAACGTAAATTAAGTAATAGCGATAATATAAACCAATGTTCACTCCACCTCGTCGTCATCACTCTTACTAAACACAAACATACACGTACACATCACCATAGACACACGCATCGAGAATTAACCACCACCCGGTATAACAAAAATATAAAGTAAATCTATATAACAAGCTAAAATCACTCAAGAAAAGAGATCGTAACTGCGAATGAGCGGAAATACAACTCCCGATACATGTTCACCTTAATAAATTGACACCCGGTATATAAACTAACATTGTCATATTATCCAAACATTAGTATAAAATAGTGTTTAACAACCGACCGATTCCTTTGGTTAAATTCCATAAGCTTCATATAATAAACTCCGATCGGTACTTTCGGGACACCCTGTATATGAACTTTCATTAATTATTAAAACTGAGCAAGCCAAGTAACTCGTATGTGCAATTGCAACTTCCTATGCACAGTCTAAATCACTTTTCTCAATATATCAAAAGTTGTCGCAACATCGAAAAGCACCCAATTTTTAACGGTTTAAACATCACATAAAAAACCCGCCCAGTGACCTTAATTAAATATTTCCTGGCGCCTTGGCTCATAAGGAACCAAAAAAGGTAGCAACTTATAGGGCTACAGCCCCGCCATAAAAAGTTAAGCGCACATTGTTATAGACCCATTTTACTTCAGGAACACCTCATATTTTCAACTTTAATAATTTATTTATTTTAATCCGCACCTCCAATATATAATTATGCCTTCACTATTAAATGCAGTTTTATATCCCAAAGCCGAATTAATACCACAATAACGTACATGTCTAACGATTCTGTCACCCAAATATAATAACTTGTCAATTTTACTCATATTCCACCGCAGCGCAGTGATTTCATTAAATCCAAATTTTAACAATAATAAAAGATTCGATCAAACCCATCTTCTGCATAATAATTCCTTACCATGAATCCAATTTGGTTTGCCAATAAAAATCCGGTCAGCTATCATTTATAATTATTTCATATATCAACCATGGAGATAACTTGGTGCATGCACATATACATATATATATATATATATATGCGACTCGCTGCAGATATCATAATCCACAGATGTTTTAAAGGCAAATTATAATGACCTGACAAGAACTCCTCGAGGCTCAGACAATATTTAAGTAATCAATTAAAACCAATAATAATTAAAATGAACCACTCATAATACATATATATATATATATATATTATAGTGAAAACAATATAAATATCCCATAAAGAGTTTAAAACGAATAAAGCTCTGGAAGATAACTAAAGTTAAATAGTCACACTCAATATATACAATTACTTAATTAACTCTTACTTATACAAGGTGTCTGAAATAACTTGAACGTGATAATATTCTCAAAACTTCGTTATCATTTTATTGAGGATGAATGATAATTACAATATACATATGCATAATAAACAAAATGACCATACCTATATATACGGTGGTACGATAATACACACATCATACACTACATAAACCAAGTATAAACGCATAATGAACACCCAGAAATAATTACATAGATACACGCTCCTTAACAAACACACCATAAAATTATATAACAATAGTCACTTAATATACCCGGTGATACAAAAATACGCGCGTTATAAACTTATCATCTACACAATGTTTAATCAGTATCTGACTATTATAGACGTATTATCCACCCAGTAACACGCAAATACACACACTCTATAAATAATTTATATACATAGTGACCCATTAGTACGCACAAATAAAGCACTCTCAATAAACCTATTATAAACTTATTACAGGCATATTCATATATTAACATACACATAATCAATGTATCATATACATGGTAACGCAATAGTTTCGGATCTTATAACTAATTCATACATATTCCAAGCGTATCACTTAAATTACACACTCAACCTCTCACAATATAAACTTGTCTTAAATTTATGCATTTATACACACTTACACACTCCTCATCCATCCATTGTAAATATATCACGGCATATTACATGTGCATTTATACCATTATTACATATATATAAATATATAAACCTTTACTACTAGTTATAATGATATACATACATACATATAGTTATATAATAGCGAGTTTAACGTCTGTAGACTAATTTAGATCTTGTAATCCACGAATAACATTATGCGACATCATAGATAATTGTTAATTAATAAGTTAATTAGCGTAATGCTCTCATATCTCTACAATTATTTAAGTACAACGCTATAATACAATGCGGCGATAAGTAATTAATCAGATAAGTTATCGTAACGCTAGTAATAATTGCGATATATCTAGAAATAACGATATAGATATTACATTATAATGCTAGTCCCGAAGGTTCTAGAACATTCAGGAACCGCCGGATCACGTGAAAATTTCGGACAAACACCGTGATAGCTTACTATTGCCCGGCGCGTGATACCCGTGACAAACAAGCATGACCAGGATCGGACCACGTTGCGCGCGCTATAATTCAGAAGGTGGGAGCCCTCAGCGACCACGGGTATATAAACGGGAGCACCGTGTGCTCAAAGAGCAGAGTATTCAGTTCTCGCCTAGACAGTTCAGATCATTAGACAGTTCAGATCATATTTAGTATTCGGCTTTCGCCCGACAGTAAAATCTGTTGTACGGTTCGTTCCGACCATTCAGTTTTCGCATAATCAGTATTCGATCAGCAGTCAATACTCGATTCATACAGTACCCAGTAAATTCATTGTACGTACAGACAGTCATTTATACGATTTAATAATCGGTTATCCTTATAACATTCAATCATACATACGCTCTCGCAAGTTTTCGCGCAGTGTAATTAATATTATATCTTCGAATCAGTGGTTTCTAGTTCATTACGGTATTATTCACACAAAATCATTAATTCAGAGAGACTTCGAGACTAGCATATCGCGAATACTATTAATTAGCCTTCAGTTCTTACGTTTACTGTCGTATAAATCTATTCTTGATTATTTGTATCCACTGTTACTATTATATTTCCTTTCTCTTTATCGATTTCCACGGCGCTCACAATACATATCGAATTCTATCTATCACTTTTAAAGATATTTTATCTAAATTTTCGTTTGCAGTGAATTACTTCTATCAACAATATAAGCGTATTATCTTTTCCTCTCCATGCAATTGTTAATGCCGCCTATCTATAATATCGTTTACGCGTCCGAAACCAGTCTGTGCGTGAAATCATAGTCGAAGGAAAGTTCTATTAACTAATGTTGTAATACTAATATTGTAGATCCACATTCTTGTGTACACCCGCGTTACAGTGTGCTTCCCAGTGGTTCCTGTAACACATAACAATTTAGTGAAGTGAGTACGTTGTCGTAATTATTAAGATATATTCGTGTAATCATTAATCATATTGTTTACGTGTAATTACTCGAAATATACATACTTGTGTCAGTTCGCGGCCCCTGTCCATTCCGGGCGTCGGTCATCTTTTCGGTGTCAATTCTTCTCGCCGTTAACCTCTCGCGTCTATACCTGTAAATATAAAGACAAGCTTTCTATTCTAATTTTAATATTGAAATTATCGGGCAAATTAGTGCTACTTATCTGACGAGGTCATCCTTCCTTCAAGCCTACTTCGGGCTCTCTCTTTCATCCTGCGGCGACGCGCGCCTCCTCCAGGGCGTTCTTGTATTCCCTATAGCTTCTTCCTATATATATTTTTTTTTTTCTCTTTTCTTTCTTTCTTTTTTTTTCTTTTCTTTTCCCTTATCCGCTCACCAGTGGCAAGGTCCGCGACGTCCGCCTTGACATACCCAGAGCCTCAGATATCTGTAACTTATAATCGAAGAGATTAATATTTTATTCGGACGTCTTCATAGGGAATGTCATTAGACAGAGAGCGATAACCATTCTTACCTACACCGTAGGGCGCCTCCTCCAGGGCGACCTACATCCTTCCTACGTAGTGTGCCTCTCTCAGGGCGATTCTACGTCCCTTCTAGCAGTGCGCCTCATTCAGGGCGGCTCTGCCTTCATCCTTCGTAGTGCGCCTCCTTCAGAGCCGGACTACCCCTCTCTAGGTCGCACGCCTCTCTCAGGGCGAACGACTCTCTTCTCCGAGGAGCGCCTCTTTCAGGGCATTCCGCCTCCTAGCGTGCAGCGCGCCTCTGTCAGGGCGATCTGCCTCCTCTCAGTCCACGAACCGCGCCTCTGTCAGGGCGTCTCTCACAATTCCTCCGATCGCTCTTCTTGATCTAAAATATAGAATAAATATTAAATTAAAGTAAACTCATTAAGGCTCACCCTGTCCCCGCAACCCGTCAGATAAGGTCAAGTCAACTCGTTTACCAATTTACTTTAACGCGTATGTTTTTTTTTTTCCTTTTCATCACTCGCGTTACTATTACTAACCCCAGTCTATACCCCTCCGCGTATTCAACTATGGCGTCGATTATGATTTCGCTTACCTTCTTAGCTGCGTCATGGGTCGGTCACGTCGAGCAGGGCGTGCTCACCAATTGAAGCGCCTCATCCGGTCACTATACCAAGGCGGCTCCTACCTGACGGTCCGAACAGCTGCGTCGCCACCAGGTAGTCAGAGCCCAGCATCCGTCGGGTATTTCACTTACCCTCCACCGGGAACCCATACATCGGAGTCATCAACCCCTGACCAGCTACACGACGCCGTCACTCCACCGGCATCCAGTAGCGGGGTCGTCGCTTCCTCACATAGGCCCTTACCGCCTATCGAATACCGTCCGTGGCCCGTGCCCCCGCCGTTGATAGACTTCGGGATTACGCAACCGAGGATCATTTCCTCCCAGGCTTTCTTCGGGCGAGTATGCATCCTGTCGTCCGCTGAAGCACCTATCAATTCGCCTCCTGATAACCGTCCGTGATTTAATTGTCTAATCGTCTTGAAAAATATAATATAACTGTACATATATGTTTATTATAAAATAATGATAAATACATAAAAATCAGTATACGTAAACAATCTGCATTCATTGTCTACTCACTTCACATCCTCCCTATTATCTATTACGTCCCGACCTCTAGTTTCCGGTGCACCGCTACGCTGATCGTGACAGGTTTACCGCTCGGCCACCGCGATCCGCGTACACCAACCATCGTAACCGCACCTCGCTCGCGAACGCAGAGGATGTAACAACTGGTGACAGCGGCGGGACGTAACAAGAGCAATAAAAATTTTAATGATTCTTTCTTATTACGTGAATAGATGCATCAACGATATTTATGAAAAATAAAATCATAGTGCAACAGTTGACTTTCTCTTAAAGAAAGAGATACCTACATTCAATATAAATCCAAATCATTTAAATTTCTCAATTTAACCTTGTTCTTCATATTAAAGCAGTCATTAATTACTGAGAAATTTGCTCTTACATTATACAAGTCGTAAATTAAAACTTTCAAAATCAGTATATATTTGGAACTGCTCCGACGGTGAATTCTACTATACAACAACAGTAAGTACTTAATTCCCCACCATTACTATCACAAACCACCTTAATCCCTATTTCAATTTTAATATAATTGAAAATTTGTCAAATTAATCACAATCCATTTATAATTCCAAAACTGAAATTTTCCAATCATTCCAACTTTAAATTGAATAAATTTAAAGCTATTGCTGATATAATTTTACAATTTTATTTTCTCTTTGATTAACTCGAGTGTCATTGTGCGTCACGTTCATTGCATACGCGATAATGGTCATGGTGTCATGGAGTTCCTAGAACTTCCTCAGCCTCTCGTTAGTGCCGAGTGAATTGTATTCTGACCACCAGACTATATCAAATATACAATAACAAGATTCAACGCGTTTGCTTAACGTTTTTAATCATTTTCAAGTACACACGTCATAAATTTAACCTTTTTATTTTCAACTTTCTTAATTTTTCTTGTCAAATAAAATAAAATAAATGAGACCTCAGACAACTGATTCTGAATTTCAACAAAATCCTTTCGTTGACCCTGAAGTCATATTAGAAACTTTAATCCAATTTATAGAAGAAAATAAAGAAAATATTATTTACAATTTAGACAATATCATAAGAGTTTTTAAATCAAGCCTCTATTATCATCATCCCAGATCAGTAAAAAAATCCTCTGATTTATTAGTTCCTAGTACACATTGATCCTGCTCTCGGCGAAGCCCTGGGTATAGCCGATTTAGACAGATTACCCAAAAACTAAATAGAGAGCAACCCTGTTATTGACACCGAGGTAGACGATAACAGTGGGTCACAGCACGTGACAGTGCCTTTGCATTTTCTATCGTTGCTTACGCTTCCAGCCATGGTAATGCTGTAGGAGGCGGTTTGGTTGACTCGGATGCCGTCGATTAAAACTCTTGCTCCTAGCGAAAGAGTACCATCACGAAACATTCGTTTGCACTGTGAGTGTCCGGTTTCATGTATATAGTCAGCACGTCCGTTATGCATGATCGAAACGTGCGAGTGTATGCCGCAGTAATATATAGTTCTTGAAATTTCGACCTTACACTGTATTATAAACGCATGATTATATTCAGATAATTGAAGGAGTTGGATATAAGTATCCGTAGAGTTTGATGTTTTATGCGGAAGATTGCATTCTCCCACATCCAACAACGAAACTGATGTAATATTTAAATGTCGTCCTCCGCAATCAAAGCCGAGAAGGGCGAGGGAGGATTGTGCAGTGAATAATAATAATATTAAATGATACATCATTTCTGTAAGTAAGCAGATACAACTTATTATTTGTATATGTATATTTGTATAATATATTTTTTCTTGATTTTATGGTATTTCTATTTCATTTGTTGGTTCATGCATTAATAGTATTTTTATTTCTGTATTATCGCAATCATATAATAACTCTTCTACATTGTTTGAATCTAATTCTCTCTCTCTGAGAACACAACATATTGCTAAATAGAGCATAAAGCAAGTAAAACATTCTTTTACAGAAGTATAGGTAATCATGTCATTTCCGCAAATATGACAATATTGTTCTTGAAAAATACCACTATATATGCCATGGAATTGTAAAAGTCCATATGCTTGAAAATTTTGTTGAATTAATCTGAAGCAGGTGACGCAATATCTATTATCTTCTATTTTAATATACTGGACGTTATAACAATGATAAGAGAAAATTCCAGGGCAATGCGTCAGAATATAAGGTGGCTTATATCTATAAGGCTTAGGTCTACACATTTTATGAATTACTATTTCTAAGTAGAAATATATATATATATACTTATTTTATATGTATTTAAAAGTTATTACTATTATTATTAAACTTGGACCAGGCTCAGGTCGTCAATGTCTTCAAGGAATGGATTCTTTTGCTGAAAAGATAATACTTGTATATTGTTACGTCCCGCCGCTGTCACCAGTTGTTACGTCCTCTGCGTTCGCGAGCGAGGTGCGGTTACGATGGTTGGTGTACGCGGATCGCGGTGGCCGAGCGGTAAACCTGTCACGATCAGCGTAGCGGTGCACCGGAAACTAGAGGTCGGGACGTAATAGATAATAGGGAGGATGTGAAGTGAGTAGACAATGAATGCAGATTGTTTACGTATACTGATTTTTATGTATTTATCATTATTTTATAATAAACATATATGTACAGTTATATTATATTTTTCAAGACGATTAGACAATTAAATCACGGACGGTTATCAGGAGGCGAATTGATAGGTGCTTCAGCGGACGACAGGATGCATACTCGCCCGAAGAAAGCCTGGGAGGAAATGATCCTCGGTTGCGTAATCCCGAAGTCTATCAACGGCGGGGGCACGGGCCACGGACGGTATTCGATAGGCGGTAAGGGCCTATGTGAGGAAGCGACGACCCCGCTACTGGATGCCGGTGGAGTGACGGCGTCGTGTAGCTGGTCAGGGGTTGATGACTCCGATGTATGGGTTCCCGGTGGAGGGTAAGTGAAATACCCGACGGATGCTGGGCTCTGACTACCTGGTGGCGACGCAGCTGTTCGGACCGTCAGGTAGGAGCCGCCTTGGTATAGTGACCGGATGAGGCGCTTCAATTGGTGAGCACGCCCTGCTCGACGTGACCGACCCATGACGCAGCTAAGAAGGTAAGCGAAATCATAATCGACGCCATAGTTGAATACGCGGAGGGGTATAGACTGGGGTTAGTAATAGTAACGCGAGTGATGAAAAGGAAAAAAAAAAAAAAAAAAAAAAAAGAAACATACGCGTTAAAGTAAATTGGTAAACGAGTTGACTTGACCTTATCTGACGGGTTGCGGGGACAGGGTGAGCCTTAATGAGTTTACTTTAATTTAATATTTATTCTATATTTTAGATCAAGAAGAGCGATCGGAGGAATTGTGAGAGACGCCCTGACAGAGGCGCGGTTCGTGGACTGAGAGGAGGCAGATCGCCCTGACAGAGGCGCGCTGCACGCTAGGAGGCGGAATGCCCTGAAAGAGGCGCTCCTCGGAGAAGAGAGTCGTTCGCCCTGAGAGAGGCGTGCGACCTAGAGAGGGGTAGTCCGGCTCTGAAGGAGGCGCACTACGAAGGATGAAGGCAGAGCCGCCCTGAATGAGGCGCACTGCTAGAAGGGACGTAGAATCGCCCTGAAAGAGGCACACTACGTAGGAAGGATGTAGGTCGCCCTGGAGGAGGCGCCCTACGGTGTAGGTAAGAATGGTTATCGCTCTCTGTCTAATGACATTCCCTATGAAGACGTCCGAATAAAATATTAATCTCTTCGATTATAAGTTACAGATATCTGAGGCTCTGGGTATGTCAAGGCGGACGTCGCGGACCTTGCCACTGGTGAGCGGATAAGGGAAAAGAAAAGAAAAAAAAAGAAAGAAAGAAAAGAGAAAAAAAAAAATATATAGGAAGAAGCTATAGGGAATACAAGAACGCCCTGGAGGAGGCGCGCGTCGCCGCAGGATGAAAGAGAGAGCCCGAAGTAGGCTTGAAGGAAGGATGACCTCGTCAGATAAGTAGCACTAATTTGCCCGATAATTTCAATATTAAAATTAGAATAGAAAGCTTGTCTTTATATTTACAGGTATAGACGCGAGAGGTTAACGGCGAGAAGAATTGACACCGAAAAGATGACCGACGCCCGGAATGGACAGGGGCCGCGAACTGACACAAGTATGTATATTTCGAGTAATTACACGTAAACAATATGATTAATGATTACACGAATATATCTTAATAATTACGACAACGTACTCACTTCACTAAATTGTTATGTGTTACAGGAACCACTGGGAAGCACACTGTAACGCGGGTGTACACAAGAATGTGGATCTACAATATTAGTATTACAACATTAGTTAATAGAACTTTCCTTCGACTATGATTTCACGCACAGACTGGTTTCGGACGCGTAAACGATATTATAGATAGGCGGCATTAACAATTGCATGGAGAGGAAAAGATAATACGCTTATATTGTTGATAGAAGTAATTCACTGCAAACGAAAATTTAGATAAAATATCTTTAAAAGTGATAGATAGAATTCGATATGTATTGTGAGCGCCGTGGAAATCGATAAAGAGAAAGGAAATATAATAGTAACAGTGGATACAAATAATCAAGAATAGATTTATACGACAGTAAACGTAAGAACTGAAGGCTAATTAATAGTATTCGCGATATGCTAGTCTCGAAGTCTCTCTGAATTAATGATTTTGTGTGAATAATACCGTAATGAACTAGAAACCACTGATTCGAAGATATAATATTAATTACACTGCGCGAAAACTTGCGAGAGCGTATGTATGATTGAATGTTATAAGGATAACCGATTATTAAATCGTATAAATGACTGTCTGTACGTACAATGAATTTACTGGGTACTGTATGAATCGAGTATTGACTGCTGATCGAATACTGATTATGCGAAAACTGAATGGTCGGAACGAACCGTACAACAGATTTTACTGTCGGGCGAAAGCCGAATACTAAATATGATCTGAACTGTCTAATGATCTGAACTGTCTAGGCGAGAACTGAATACTCTGCTCTTTGAGCACACGGTGCTCCCGTTTATATACCCGTGGTCGCTGAGGGCTCCCACCTTCTGAATTATAGCGCGCGCAACGTGGTCCGATCCTGGTCATGCTTGTTTGTCACGGGTATCACGCGCCGGGCAATAGTAAGCTATCACGGTGTTTGTCCGAAATTTTCACGTGATCCGGCGGTTCCTGAATGTTCTAGAACCTTCGGGACTAGCATTATAATGTAATATCTATATCGTTATTTCTAGATATATCGCAATTATTACTAGCGTTACGATAACTTATCTGATTAATTACTTATCGCCGCATTGTATTATAGCGTTGTACTTAAATAATTGTAGAGATATGAGAGCATTACGCTAATTAACTTATTAATTAACAATTATCTATGATGTCGCATAATGTTATTCGTGGATTACAAGATCTAAATTAGTCTACAGACGTTAAACTCGCTATTATATAACTATATGTATGTATGTATATCATTATAACTAGTAGTAAAGGTTTATATATTTATATATATGTAATAATGGTATAAATGCACATGTAATATGCCGTGATATATTTACAATGGATGGATGAGGAGTGTGTAAGTGTGTATAAATGCATAAATTTAAGACAAGTTTATATTGTGAGAGGTTGAGTGTGTAATTTAAGTGATACGCTTGGAATATGTATGAATTAGTTATAAGATCCGAAACTATTGCGTTACCATGTATATGATACATTGATTATGTGTATGTTAATATATGAATATGCCTGTAATAAGTTTATAATAGGTTTATTGAGAGTGCTTTATTTGTGCGTACTAATGGGTCACTATGTATATAAATTATTTATAGAGTGTGTGTATTTGCGTGTTACTGGGTGGATAATACGTCTATAATAGTCAGATACTGATTAAACATTGTGTAGATGATAAGTTTATAACGCGCGTATTTTTGTATCACCGGGTATATTAAGTGACTATTGTTATATAATTTTATGGTGTGTTTGTTAAGGAGCGTGTATCTATGTAATTATTTCTGGGTGTTCATTATGCGTTTATACTTGGTTTATGTAGTGTATGATGTGTGTATTATCGTACCACCGTATATATAGGTATGGTCATTTTGTTTATTATGCATATGTATATTGTAATTATCATTCATCCTCAATAAAATGATAACGAAGTTTTGAGAATATTATCACGTTCAAGTTATTTCAGACACCTTGTATAAGTAAGAGTTAATTAAGTAATTGTATATATTGAGTGTGACTATTTAACTTTAGTTATCTTCCAGAGCTTTATTCGTTTTAAACTCTTTATGGGATATTTATATTGTTTTCACTATAATATATATATATATATATATGTATTATGAGTGGTTCATTTTAATTATTATTGGTTTTAATTGATTACTTAAATATTGTCTGAGCCTCGAGGAGTTCTTGTCAGGTCATTATAATTTGCCTTTAAAACATCTGTGGATTATGATATCTGCAGCGAGTCGCATATATATATATATATATGTATATGTGCATGCACCAAGTTATCTCCATGGTTGATATATGAAATAATTATAAATGATAGCTGACCGGATTTTTATTGGCAAACCAAATTGGATTCATGGTAAGGAATTATTATGCAGAAGATGGGTTTGATCGAATCTTTTATTATTGTTAAAATTTGGATTTAATGAAATCACTGCGCTGCGGTGGAATATGAGTAAAATTGACAAGTTATTATATTTGGGTGACAGAATCGTTAGACATGTACGTTATTGTGGTATTAATTCGGCTTTGGGATATAAAACTGCATTTAATAGTGAAGGCATAATTATATATTGGAGGTGCGGATTAAAATAAATAAATTATTAAAGTTGAAAATATGAGGTGTTCCTGAAGCAAAATGGGTCTATAACAATGTGCGCTTAACTTTTTATGGCGGGGCTGTAGCCCTATAAGTTGCTACCTTTTTTGGTTCCTTATGAGTCAAGGCGCCAGGAAATAATTAATTAAGGTCACTGGGCGGGTTTTTTATGTGATGTTTAAATCGTTAAAAATTGGGTGCTTTTCGATGTTGCGACAACTTTTGATATATTGAGAAAAGTGATTTAGACTGTGCATAGGAAGTTGCAATTGCACATACGAGTTACTTGGCTTGCTCAGTTTTAATAATTAATGAAAGTTCATATACAGGGTGTCCCGAAAGTACCGATCGGAGTTTATTATATGAAGCTTATGGAATTTAACCAAATGAATCGGTCGGTTGTTAAACACTATTTTATACTAATGTTTGGATAATATGACAATGTTAGTTTATATACCGGGTGTCAATTTATTAAGGTGAACATGTATCGGGAGTTGTATTTCCGCTCATTCGCAGTTACGATCTCTTTCCTTGAGTGATTTTAGCTTGTTATATAGATTTACTTTATATTTTTGTTATACCGGGTGGTGGTTAATTCTCGATGCGTGTGTCTATGGTGATGTGTACGTGTATGTTTGTGTTTAGTAAGAGTGATGACGACGAGGTGGAGTGAACATTGGTTTATATTATCGCTATTACTTAATTTACGTTATTCTATTGACGCATACTTAATATTATGTTTCCTTTTTATTTTTCAGATACTGCAACTAGAGTGACAAAACTAAATGGGTAATTATAATAAAATTAAGATGTTCGACCGACTTGGTGGGTCGTTTCTCTTCTCTTTTTCAGGTGCTGAGGAGGCGGACCAGAAGGTGATATACCGGGTGGCCGGAAAATAGGTGAGAATTTTCATTGGACAATTAATTAATTATTTTCCTTCATTTTTAGGTAGGTGATAGGGGAGAACCAGTGATGGGGATAAAACAGGAAAAAAAAAGGAAGAAAAAGAAAAAAAAAAAGGAAAAGGATGTTTTAGCCGGAAACATAATAAAAGGTATTTATCGGCTTAATCTATTTTTGATAATAACTATATATATATATATGTATATATATAAAAAGAAAAGGAAAGTAAAAGAATTTTATAGGTGCTTAACGCTTACTATGTCTACTTAACAGGTGACGTATGGAGTCAACGGACGGCGACTGGTGTCAAGCGGAGGCGCTGGACGTGACACCCCCCTCCTTAAAAGTGGAGCAGCGTGAAATGATGCGACGGTGAGCTCGTTGAACTCGGCTTACGGTGCGGTTGATAGACGGTTGATCTTTCGTTCCAAGTGCAAGTAGGCTTCTCGCAGGTTGGCGATCTCTGAAGATATGGCGGGAGTCCTCTCCTTGGAAGAGTGGTGAATCGTCATCGTATCCGTGGATTCATGAGAGATGTCCTTCTGGATTCGGTGATCTATCATTGGGCGCGATAATGGAGAATTGCTGAGTGTCTTGGCAGGTGTTTCCTGTTTGGTTGGTTTTTGAGAGTTGGCACTATCATCAGTCATTAACATATCATCATTTGTTAATATGTTTTTATTTTTCAGGCTCGAGTTTCGATAGCTTAACTTTCTTGCTAGGCTTTTCAAGATGATAAATAAGGTGAGTATTATAATTCCACCAATAACTGTTGTT
Source organism: Anoplolepis gracilipes (assembly GCF_047496725.1). Taxonomy (NCBI): domain Eukaryota; kingdom Metazoa; phylum Arthropoda; class Insecta; order Hymenoptera; family Formicidae; genus Anoplolepis; species Anoplolepis gracilipes. The sequence goes on along the minus strand of NC_132986.1, from coordinate 4,063,215 downwards.
GTTACCGAGACCTCCACGATGTATACAGGGCTCGAGTGGTCTGGTCGTCCTGGAGAGTCGTCTGTGCTTGGATTCTGTACGTCCGAGTGCTCGTGAATCTCGTTTAACTCGTCGATATGTTGACCCCATGGTAGCGTTCTTGATTGGAGGCCTTGAGGATCGATAGCAGACACTTTCAACTCTGGAGTGAATACGTACCATTTGTTTCTCATTTTGTACATTGCCGTAGCAAGCGGATCGCATTCAATTTCTGTGCCTTCGCCAGATATAACGCGTGTTCTTGGCTTTAGGTACATGGGCTTCCCGTCTATTATTACTGGGAGCTCCTGGAAACAGCTTTCCGTGGCCCTGATCCGTGCAGGTACAGGAGTACATCGAAATACTTGTACAGCTTCCCCTCGTACGCGCGCTGAGTATCCTGGTGTTTTTGTGACGGCGTACGCAAATGATGGAGGGTCTTGGTGAGCCATGGCGGTCAAGGCGTGTAATTTTGTTACTTCCGTGAGGCATTTCCTCATGACAAGGTCTTCGTAGGTATTTTCTACGCTCAGGTCTGTCTTTGTGTTACTCTTGTATGAAAAGTACGAGTGGTGAGATCGGTGCACCTTATTTACGGATGGTTGATTCTTTACGTAAGAGTCGTTGATTTCCCGTATTACTAGTCGGGGGTTTTCGGTCTGTATCACAGTGGCGTTGCAGACGTCGTGACGCGCTCGAGCAAACGCGAGCAGGTTGGTGTTTTCTACCGTTAAGGCGTATGCCGTGGGACGTCCCGTAATTTGTAGTCTTTTGGCAATTCCTCTATACAAGACGGTATGCCGTAGTTGAGTGCATCCTCCGTGAACAAAGGGGGACCAGAAATTATGAAAGCCCTCTTCGTCGGTGCATTCAAGGTCGATGTATGTGCAACTAGCACCACTAGGTAAGAATATCTTGGTTTCCATCGTGTCGATCTTGACAATGGTCCGTTTGAACGTTATGTGCAAGTACACGTTTATGACGCGTTTTGTTTTCAGGTCGTCTGATGGCAGGTTGTGGGCGCTGACGGTTTCGGTCGGCGGAATAGTGCGGCTATTCACGCGGTTGGCGGAAAGGCCGTCAAGGGTCTGGTTCCCGAATTGCAGTTTCCCTTGTGCGTGTATGTGCATGCATACAGGAGCAGATACAGATAAGTAATGTCGTTTATTGCTGGTAGGTGTTGTAGATTCCCTCGTGGTGTGGTCCGTGTGGCTGATCACGTAGTCTATCTCTATGCGGCAGCTTAGTACGTCCGCTGTGGTGAGTCTGGGCTTCGCGAGGATCTCCACGCTCACATCTCGGGTGATTGGAAGCTTCCCGTGTAATCGACAGGCGTTGTTATCGAGCAGCGAGATTGTGGTCCCGTTGTCGCACGGCGTGTTGCAGTCGTAGCCTACGAGGGCGTTGCAGTCCTGGGTTGCCAGATACGCTAGGAAGACGATCAGTGAGGCCATTGTGAACTCTATGTTGATTCTGCTTAAGAGAAAAATGTAGAACAGTACGTTCCGGTCTGAACCAGAAAATGGAGAAGATAACTGAGTAATCCAATCTGAAACAGAAGAAAGGTAGTCATCCTGGTTCGCCGTAGTGGGCTTTCCGTAGTCTATTGACGTGCACTATTCGCGTTGATTTATTAATTTGAATTCGCACGTTTTCGTGGTCGAGGATTTCGATAATGCGGTACGGGCCGTGATATTCTTTTCCGAATTTATCTGTTTTACTCTCGTTTAATAGAAAGACGTTATCGTTTGCGTTGAAAGTCGTCGGGTTTACGCGTTTGTCGTAGTAATTTTTGGAGCGCTCTTTAGCCCTAATGAGATTAGCTCTAGCGACTTCCTGTATATCACAGATTTTTTCGAACAGGTTTGTTAAGTAGGAGTGATATGTTTCAGGATCTTCTTCGGGGTTGTGTCCCGATGGAACTCTGGCGACACGTCCGAAGATCAATTCGTGAGGTGTGTACCCGGTACCTTCGTGTACTGAGGTATTATACGAAAAACTGGCACGCTCAATGAGGTCGTCCCATGCTTCTTCCTTATTGACGAAGCACTTCAGGTATTCCATTAGAACGAGGTGCGACCTTTCGAGTGACCCATTAGATTGTGGATGGTGAGCAGTCGTTCGGAAGTGTTGGATACGGAACTTTTTGGTTACGCTTTTCATGAGTACACCGGTAAAGTTCGTCCCTTGGTCGGTGAGTATGCTTCGGGGGCATCCAAAACGACAGATAAAATAGTGGATAAAGGCGTTCGCCGTGGTTTCGCCTCTAGCGTCTGGTAGTGGTGCGTATACTGAGTATTTTGTGAGGAGATCTTGCATCGTTAGAACGTATGAGTTGCCGCTAGGAGTGGTTCTGAGTGGTCCTACTATGTCGAGAGCCACTTTGTCGAAGGCGCGTCCAGGTGTGTCGGTCAATATCATTGGTTGTCGAGTCTTCCTTCTGACTAGTTTCATAGATTGACACGTTCGACAATTCCTGATGTAGTTTAATATATCGCCTTTCATTTTGTTCCATGTAAACCTTTGTTTAATTCGCTGGTACGTCTTCGTGACGCCCTTGTGTCCACCGACGGCAGATTCGTGATTTTCGCGGATTATCGCTGTACGGTCCTCTACCGGAGGGGTGACGGTTGGTCCATGACATATGCTGATGGTGACGGGCCTTTCGGAGAGTATCGCTTGCAGTGTCTGTAAGACTCGATCCCATGGTATCGTGTCGAGGCTGGGTGTCTCTCGTATGCTAACAGTATGTAGTTGTAATTCCGTCATCACGTCGAGGGTTGATCTGAAACATTCCTTTAAGATTTCTTCGTCCAATAATGTTGTTCTTTTCTCTTTTGCAGGTAGTACTATAATGTGTCGTCCCGCGTCTATGGATGGATAGACTCGCGCTCTTCCGAGCATTAAGTCGTCTAGCGGAGGTAGGTATCCATCTTGCTGTAATTCCATAGCTCCTTTATCGAAGGGGTGTTTATCAACGGTGACCAGTATGATTGTGTTATCGTTGCAATTCAGTAATGGTATGTTGCGTTTTTTTATACGGCATCTTGTGCTATGGGTGGTTATTAATTCTGGTCTCATTTGCAGAGTTTCTTCTTCGGGAAGAATTTCCAAGGTATCGAATTCCTTATCGCTGTTGTCGTCAACAGTGGTTTCGTCCGGCGGTTCTGTCACGGGGTCGGGTGGAGGTTCTGGGGGTATAGAAGGTAAGTGTGATATTGTTTTTCCTCGTGACTGAAATTGCGCTACGTTATCGACGCGTTCATTGTTCGTCTGTTCGTCAAGGAGGTCCAAGAGTCCTTTCGTAATTAACGGTGGTGATTGTTGGTTATTCGTGAAACGTGGGGAAGGTGAAGGATGGGAAGATGTGGGGGGAGGTGGACCGGATGATAGAGGTTTACTGTCGAATATTTCCTCAGAAGAGTCGGAAGCTACAACATACGGCCGTGAGGTGATTATTTCACTCTCGACCGTAGGCCTTCTGGTAGGTACTTTCCGACGCCTTTCATCATCAGAACTGTCATCGTCAGTGCTTGTAATTAGGTCTCGTACTTTCTGAGGGAGACGTATGCGTTTTTTTTCGATCGGGAGAATGGAAACAGTAGCGGTTATAGGATTTCTGGACAGGGCATCGGCATTTTTGTTCGTGACACCTGTCTTGTGTGCGACTGTATATTCGTATTCTTCGAGTTTCAGGCGCCATCGCATAAGGCGAGAGGTCGGGTCCTTCACTCGGTTTAACCAGGCGAGCGGTTGGTGATCCGTCACGAGCGTAAACTTGCGCCCGTAGAGGTAAGGTCTGAAGTGTCCGACGCAATAAATTATGGCTAGCAGCTCTTTCTCTGTTGTCGAGTAGTTCCTTTCGGCTGAATTGAGTACTCTGGACGTATACGCGATTGGCAAGTCTTGGCCGATTGTTCCTTGGCTTAGGACTCCAGCGATAGCGTAGTCAGATGCGTCCGTAGTGAGCAGGAATTCTCGCGTGAAATCCGGGAATTGCAGTACCGGTTCTTCGCAGAGTCGTCTTCGAAGAGTCTCAAAAGCGTGTTGTGTATTTTCGTTCCATGAGAAGGTACTGTTTTTCTTCAGGAGGTCCGACATTGGTTTAGCTATTCCTGAAAAATCGGGGATGAAGCGGCGGTAGTAGCCTGATAAGCCTAGAAATTGTCGTACGTTTTTCAGACTCCTTGGAACTGGAAAGTCTTTAACAGCTGAGACTTTCTGGGGGTCAGGGCGTACGCCAGTATCTGTAATTACGTGCCCGAGATAGACGACTTCATGTCGCAAAAACTCACATTTATCTGGTTGTAAAGTGAGATTGGCGGTTTTTAAACGTTTCATTAATTTATCCATTTTAATGTCATGTTCCCGCAACGAGCTTGCGTATATCACTATGTCGTCCATGTACACCAAAAGTTCTATACCTTGCAGTCCGGTCAATATTTGGTCCATTAATCGTTGGAAAGTGGCCGGTGCGTTTCTGAGTCCGAATGGCATCCTGGAGAATTGGTAATGGCCATGTGGTGTAGAGAAAGCTGTTTTGTGCGCATCCTTGGGATCCATTGGGATTTGATGGAACCCACTGGCGAGGTCGAGGACGGAGAAATATTTTGCACTGCCCAACTGGTCGAGGATATCGCTGATATTTGGCAGAGGGTAGGCGTCTCCTAGCGTTTTTTCGTTGAGCCTTCTGTAATCGATGACCATTCGCCATCTCTTGTTTCCAGTTGAGTCCGGTTTCTTCGGAACGATCCAGACGGGGGAACTGTACGGTGAAGTGGATGGTGTCACTATATTTTTCTGAAGGAGCTCGTTGACCTGTTTATTTATTTCTTCTCGATGTATTGGCGGAAATCTATACTGCTTCGTGTGTATAGGTATCTCGTCCGAAGTGATTATTTTATGGGTGATTGTTGAAGTTTGGTCCAGATATTCTCCTGGTACGTAGAATCTGTCATTGTGTCGTTTTATTAGTTCAAAAATATTCTCTTTTTCTAGGTCGTTAAGATGATCGAGGCGCAAGAGTCGTATTATTTGAGTAATTCTGTCCGGTGTAGAGTCTTCCTTATGATTGTGTTCGCGCTGGGTGAGTATCTCGGGTGAGTTCCTTAAGTTTTTCCAATGTATCTTCTCGTTTACCATATTAACTATTTGCATTTTGTGTATGTCGTTGTATTTCGCAAGATTAGATGCACGCTGATCGATGAGAGTGAAATGATGTATATTATTATTTGTTTCAGGTTGCTTATTTGTAGCTACGCACAAAGGGGGTGAGTCATCCGCTTTTGCGGGGTTTAGAGGAAAGTAAGGAAGAGCAATTGTAGAAGATTGACCGCCTGGGCCGAGACCAGAGGAAGGGGTTCGCACCGACGCGAGAGCGGCATCGTCGTTCGCCGGCGGAGATAAGGATCCCCTTTCTGTGTAAGTAATGTGAGAATGATTTGCGATAATAGTATTAGAATCAAGGGACGTGTGCGTAGAAACGATTGTAGCTTGAAGTGTTGCATTTTTTGTAGAAAGGGATGGGGGATAATCGGGAGAGGTATTGGGATGTCGACCTAGGTCGACGCCGCACCTTGGTGCGACAAGGGGAAGGCAGTGCTCCTGCCCGTAGAGATGATAGTCGGGATCGACGTTTTGTGTTGGTGTATTAAGAAGAGGAAGAGAGGGGGTAAATGTATTTTGGTTTTGTAGCGTATTTTGTTTGTTAAATGATGAGTTTGATTGTTTGTTGTTTTCAATGTGTATCTTGGTCTTTGTGTTATTGTGTAGTTTGTTTGGTTGTTTATTTTTGCATGTAGTAAAATTATCTTGACTCGTTGCAGGTGCAGTGCGTGCTTCTTGGGTGCGAAGGCTTTTGCTCGCTTGAATTTTGACGGGACTATTGCCCGATGGGCTAGAGGGTTGCCTCAGAGGCTCCCTGGAAGGGGGGTCCTGTGATATTTTTGTTACTTCTGTTAGCGTAACGGTAGGTATTATAATTTCTACTTCTTCGTCTAATGTATTCGTGATGCCGATATATGCCTTGTCGTTGATACACGTGACAAGTGCATCTCCGGCGAAGACCGCGTCGCGGGCGCGTATCGGGGCGAGATAACCCGTTTTAATTTCCGGATTAGCTATGCGGACCGTGATTCCCAGCTTCATACGTGAGGGTATGACAATGGACTCCTTGTCCTTGAATGGAAACGCGCAGTCGCGCCACGTGATTAACTTATTACCGTAATTAATGCACGCGTTATGTTCAGTGAAGAACGACGAACCTAATATGCCCTGTGTGATTATAGGGAATTCGTCGGCTACCACGTGGAAAACTACTGGGGTTTCCGAAACGTATGCTATGGCGGATCCCAGAGTGGTGACAACATTTTCGGTGATACCCGTTAATTGGATAGTCTCCTTGTTGTTGATTTGAATATCGGATTTAATGCAACCTTTCTTTATTATATTAGGCTGTGCTCCTGTATCGAGCATGAAGGCTGTTGGTCCTCGGAAAGACGGTGATGCGAGCTCGACGGCCGGTACGTTTCCGTCGTCTCCTCGGAGGACGTGAAGGGATCTGGTTTCCCTTCCATGCAGAGGGTGGAGCGGATTTGGAAAGGGCCTCGGGACGCTCCGTTGACCGAGACCTCTGTTCGGTTTCCCGAATTTCGCGGAGGTGGATTATTCATATTACTATTAGCGTGCGTATTATGAGAGTTATTGGAATAATTATTATTATTATTGAAATTATTATTATTATTGTTATTGTACTTTTCGCGATACTGTCGTTTACGGCACTCGTGTATGAGGTGTCCGATCTTTTGGCAGTACCCGCAAATTTTTCGTTCGTGTGCATTCCCGGGACCGGGCGGCGTATTCGCTACCGCAGTCTGATCGCGTTGGAGAATTTGCGTCACGGGGGCCGGTGCAGCGTTACTATTGTGATTATTGTTACCGTTCGCGTTTCGAGTGCTCTTGTATCTTATCTCCTCTCTTTCTAGGCGTTTATTAATTGTGACCACTTTAGAGCAGGCGTCGGGGAGGCTACTATATCCTTCAGCGCGAAGTTCTATTCTATATTCGCGTGGAAGTCCTTCGTAAAACGCTTCTAACGCGAAACCTTCTATTCCGGCAATCTCATTTTCGGATAACGGTCTACCGAGTTGGACTTGATCTCCTTCAATTATGGCCGTTTTCAGATCCTTAACACGCCCGATGTAGTCAAGTATGTGCTCGTTCGGCTTTTTGTATGCCATGCTTAATTGTCCGCGATAATAGTTCGAGCTTCTAGCGGGACCGAAAGTTCGCCTGAGGCAGTCGAGAAATTTTTCCACGGTCGGGTGGATTTCATCCTCTACGGCTAAATATGCGTGGTGCGTTAATTTATTTCGTAGCATACGGACAAATAATGCTTCGTCTACCAACGGTACCGATTCTTTTGCCCTTTTGCATGCCCTAGCGAATTGTAGCACGGGGATGTTATGCCCGTCGTATTTCGGCACCAGTTCGAGAGCGTCGCGCAGATATGATTTCGGATATCCCATAGGATAATGAGAACCGTCGATTCCGGCGGCTGAGGTCGTGGGCTTGATATCGTTATACGAGGCGTTCGACATGTTAAACGATGGAGGCGCGTTATTTGTTACGTCCGCTGGGCTCGAGGCCTGCAAACCGGGTAGATTTTTAGCGAACGCGCGCATCATGTTTTCCAACATTTCAGTTCGGATTTTTAATTCTCTTTCTTTTTCGCGTAGATCTCTAAAAGCTTCCTCATGGTTTTCGCGTTCTATGTTTCCCGAGAGATCATCGGATTGAGCCATATTTAAAGGTAAGTATTTATTATCGATGGTATAGCAGGACTCGCGGTTGCGAACGATTGTGCGTATATAATTTCTTTTTGTTGCGGGTATGCGAAAGCGGAATCGCGTACAATCACCAGTTATCACGATTATGAACAGGTAATTATCACCTAAGAGGTTAGTGGTTAAATTAGTTTGGATACATATAACATGGATACATATATTTTACGAAGAATTTTGAAGTAGTATTAAGGTATAAGGATTGATGGACAACGACCGATTTATTTATTTATTGAGGTTTGAAAAAACTTTAATTGTAACTTTACTTTTAATTTCCTTCGAGACTAGTAAAAGAAATAATTCGCGATGATGATTTTAAGAAAGGAAGATTTTCTTGGGAAAATGTACTCGTTTTCAATAACGAAGAATAGTAACTTTTATTTTTGCACTGATTTTTAGCGGTAATACCCCACACCTGGCACCAGTTGTTACATCCCACCGCTGTCACCAGTTGTTACGTCCCGCCGCTGTCACCAGTTGTTACGTCCTCTGCGTTCGCGAGCGAGGTGCGGTTACGATGGTTGGTGTACGCGGATCGCGGTGGCCGAGCGGTAAACCTGTCACGATCAGCGTAGCGGTGCACCGGAAACTAGAGGTCGGGACGTAATAGATAATAGGGAGGATGTGAAGTGAGTAGACAATGAATGCAGATTGTTTACGTATACTGATTTTTATGTATTTATCATTATTTTATAATAAACATATATGTACAGTTATATTATATTTTTCAAGACGATTAGACAATTAAATCACGGACGGTTATCAGGAGGCGAATTGATAGGTGCTTCAGCGGACGACAGGATGCATACTCGCCCGAAGAAAGCCTGGGAGGAAATGATCCTCGGTTGCGTAATCCCGAAGTCTATCAACGGCGGGGGCACGGGCCACGGACGGTATTCGATAGGCGGTAAGGGCCTATGTGAGGAAGCGACGACCCCGCTACTGGATGCCGGTGGAGTGACGGCGTCGTGTAGCTGGTCAGGGGTTGATGACTCCGATGTATGGGTTCCCGGTGGAGGGTAAGTGAAATACCCGACGGATGCTGGGCTCTGACTACCTGGTGGCGACGCAGCTGTTCGGACCGTCAGGTAGGAGCCGCCTTGGTATAGTGACCGGATGAGGCGCTTCAATTGGTGAGCACGCCCTGCTCGACGTGACCGACCCATGACGCAGCTAAGAAGGTAAGCGAAATCATAATCGACGCCATAGTTGAATACGCGGAGGGGTATAGACTGGGGTTAGTAATAGTAACGCGAGTGATGAAAAGGAAAAAAAAAAAAAAAAGAAACATACGCGTTAAAGTAAATTGGTAAACGAGTTGACTTGACCTTATCTGACGGGTTGCGGGGACAGGGTGAGCCTTAATGAGTTTACTTTAATTTAATATTTATTCTATATTTTAGATCAAGAAGAGCGATCGGAGGAATTGTGAGAGACGCCCTGACAGAGGCGCGGTTCGTGGACTGAGAGGAGGCAGATCGCCCTGACAGAGGCGCGCTGCACGCTAGGAGGCGGAATGCCCTGAAAGAGGCGCTCCTCGGAGAAGAGAGTCGTTCGCCCTGAGAGAGGCGTGCGACCTAGAGAGGGGTAGTCCGGCTCTGAAGGAGGCGCACTACGAAGGATGAAGGCAGAGCCGCCCTGAATGAGGCGCACTGCTAGAAGGGACGTAGAATCGCCCTGAAAGAGGCACACTACGTAGGAAGGATGTAGGTCGCCCTGGAGGAGGCGCCCTACGGTGTAGGTAAGAATGGTTATCGCTCTCTGTCTAATGACATTCCCTATGAAGACGTCCGAATAAAATATTAATCTCTTCGATTATAAGTTACAGATATCTGAGGCTCTGGGTATGTCAAGGCGGACGTCGCGGACCTTGCCACTGGTGAGCGGATAAGGGAAAAGAAAAGAAAAAAAAAAAAAAGAAAGAAAGAAAAGAGAAAAAAAAAAAAAATATATAGGAAGAAGCTATAGGGAATACAAGAACGCCCTGGAGGAGGCGCGCGTCGCCGCAGGATGAAAGAGAGAGCCCGAAGTAGGCTTGAAGGAAGGATGACCTCGTCAGATAAGTAGCACTAATTTGCCCGATAATTTCAATATTAAAATTAGAATAGAAAGCTTGTCTTTATATTTACAGGTATAGACGCGAGAGGTTAACGGCGAGAAGAATTGACACCGAAAAGATGACCGACGCCCGGAATGGACAGGGGCCGCGAACTGACACAAGTATGTATATTTCGAGTAATTACACGTAAACAATATGATTAATGATTACACGAATATATCTTAATAATTACGACAACGTACTCACTTCACTAAATTGTTATGTGTTACAGGAACCACTGGGAAGCACACTGTAACGCGGGTGTACACAAGAATGTGGATCTACAATATTAGTATTACAACATTAGTTAATAGAACTTTCCTTCGACTATGATTTCACGCACAGACTGGTTTCGGACGCGTAAACGATATTATAGATAGGCGGCATTAACAATTGCATGGAGAGGAAAAGATAATACGCTTATATTGTTGATAGAAGTAATTCACTGCAAACGAAAATTTAGATAAAATATCTTTAAAAGTGATAGATAGAATTCGATATGTATTGTGAGCGCCGTGGAAATCGATAAAGAGAAAGGAAATATAATAGTAACAGTGGATACAAATAATCAAGAATAGATTTATACGACAGTAAACGTAAGAACTGAAGGCTAATTAATAGTATTCGCGATATGCTAGTCTCGAAGTCTCTCTGAATTAATGATTTTGTGTGAATAATACCGTAATGAACTAGAAACCACTGATTCGAAGATATAATATTAATTACACTGCGCGAAAACTTGCGAGAGCCTATGTATGATTGAATGTTATAAGGATAACCGATTATTAAATCGTATAAATGACTGTCTGTACGTACAATGAATTTACTGGGTACTGTATGAATCGAGTATTGACTGCTGATCGAATACTGATTATGCGAAAACTGAATGGTCGGAACGAACCGTACAACAGATTTTACTGTCGGGCGAAAGCCGAATACTAAATATGATCTGAACTGTCTAATGATCTGAACTGTCTAGGCGAGAACTGAATACTCTGCTCTTTGAGCACACGGTGCTCCCGTTTATATACCCGTGGTCGCTGAGGGCTCCCACCTTCTGAATTATAGCGCGCGCAACGTGGTCCGATCCTGGTCATGCTTGTTTGTCACGGGTATCACGCGCCGGGCAATAGTAAGCTATCACGGTGTTTGTCCGAAATTTTCACGTGATCCGGCGGTTCCTGAATGTTCTAGAACCTTCGGGACTAGCATTATAATGTAATATCTATATCGTTATTTCTAGATATATCGCAATTATTACTAGCGTTACGATAACTTATCTGATTAATTACTTATCGCCGCATTGTATTATAGCGTTGTACTTAAATAATTGTAGAGATATGAGAGCATTACGCTAATTAACTTATTAATTAACAATTATCTATGATGTCGCATAATGTTATTCGTGGATTACAAGATCTAAATTAGTCTACAGACGTTAAACTCGCTATTATATAACTATATGTATGTATTGTCACGTCCAGCGCCTCCGCTTGACACCAGTCGCCGTCCGTTGACTCCATACGTCACCTGTTAAGTAGACATAGTAAGCGTTAAGCACCTATAAAATTCTTTTACTTTCCTTTTCTTTTTATATATATACATATATATATATATAGTTATTATCAAAAATAGATTAAGCCGATAAATACCTTTTATTATGTTTCCGGCTAAAACATCCTTTTCCTTTTTTTTTTTTTCTTTTTCTTCCTTTTTTTTCCTGTTTTATCCCCATCACTGGTTCTCCCCTATCACCTACCTAAAAATGAAGGAAAATAATTAATTAATTGTCCAATGAAAATTCTCACCTATTTTCCGGCCACCCGGTATATCACCTTCTGGTCCGCCTCCTCAGCACCTGAAAAAGAGAAGAGAAACGACCCACCAAGTCGGTCGAACATCTTAATTTTATTATAATTACCCATTTAGTTTTGTCACTCTAGTTGCAGTATCTGAAAAATAAAAAGGAAACATAATATTAAGTATGCGTCAATAGAATAACGTAAATTAAGTAATAGCGATAATATAAACCAATGTTCACTCCACCTCGTCGTCATCACTCTTACTAAACACAAACATACACGTACACATCACCATAGACACACGCATCGAGAATTAACCACCACCCGGTATAACAAAAATATAAAGTAAATCTATATAACAAGCTAAAATCACTCAAGAAAAGAGATCGTAACTGCGAATGAGCGGAAATACAACTCCCGATACATGTTCACCTTAATAAATTGACACCCGGTATATAAACTAACATTGTCATATTATCCAAACATTAGTATAAAATAGTGTTTAACAACCGACCGATTCCTTTGGTTAAATTCCATAAGCTTCATATAATAAACTCCGATCGGTACTTTCGGGACACCCTGTATATGAACTTTCATTAATTATTAAAACTGAGCAAGCCAAGTAACTCGTATGTGCAATTGCAACTTCCTATGCACAGTCTAAATCACTTTTCTCAATATATCAAAAGTTGTCGCAACATCGAAAAGCACCCAATTTTTAACGGTTTAAACATCACATAAAAAACCCGCCCAGTGACCTTAATTAAATATTTCCTGGCGCCTTGGCTCATAAGGAACCAAAAAAGGTAGCAACTTATAGGGCTACAGCCCCGCCATAAAAAGTTAAGCGCACATTGTTATAGACCCATTTTACTTCAGGAACACCTCATATTTTCAACTTTAATAATTTATTTATTTTAATCCGCACCTCCAATATATAATTATGCCTTCACTATTAAATGCAGTTTTATATCCCAAAGCCGAATTAATACCACAATAACGTACATGTCTAACGATTCTGTCACCCAAATATAATAACTTGTCAATTTTACTCATATTCCACCGCAGCGCAGTGATTTCATTAAATCCAAATTTTAACAATAATAAAAGATTCGATCAAACCCATCTTCTGCATAATAATTCCTTACCATGAATCCAATTTGGTTTGCCAATAAAAATCCGGTCAGCTATCATTTATAATTATTTCATATATCAACCATGGAGATAACTTGGTGCATGCACATATACATATATATATATATATATATGCGACTCGCTGCAGATATCATAATCCACAGATGTTTTAAAGGCAAATTATAATGACCTGACAAGAACTCCTCGAGGCTCAGACAATATTTAAGTAATCAATTAAAACCAATAATAATTAAAATGAACCACTCATAATACATATATATATATATATATATTATAGTGAAAACAATATAAATATCCCATAAAGAGTTTAAAACGAATAAAGCTCTGGAAGATAACTAAAGTTAAATAGTCACACTCAATATATACAATTACTTAATTAACTCTTACTTATACAAGGTGTTTGAAATAACTTGAACGTGATAATATTCTCAAAACTTCGTTATCATTTTATTGAGGATGAATGATAATTACAATATACATATGCATAATAAACAAAATGACCATACCTATATATACGGTGGTACGATAATACACACATCATACACTACATAAACCAAGTATAAACGCATAATGAACACCCAGAAATAATTACATAGATACACGCTCCTTAACAAACACACCATAAAATTATATAACAATAGTCACTTAATATACCCGGTGATACAAAAATACGCGCGTTATAAACTTATCATCTACACAATGTTTAATCAGTATCTGACTATTATAGACGTATTATCCACCCAGTAACACGCAAATACACACACTCTATAAATAATTTATATACATAGTGACCCATTAGTACGCACAAATAAAGCACTCTCAATAAACCTATTATAAACTTATTACAGGCATATTCATATATTAACATACACATAATCAATGTATCATATACATGGTAACGCAATAGTTTCGGATCTTATAACTAATTCATACATATTCCAAGCGTATCACTTAAATTACACACTCAACCTCTCACAATATAAACTTGTCTTAAATTTATGCATTTATACACACTTACACACTCCTCATCCATCCATTGTAAATATATCACGGCATATTACATGTGCATTTATACCATTATTACATATATATAAATATATAAACCTTTACTACTAGTTATAATGATATACATACATACATATAGTTATATAATAGCGAGTTTAACGTCTGTAGACTAATTTAGATCTTGTAATCCACGAATAACATTATGCGACATCATAGATAATTGTTAATTAATAAGTTAATTAGCGTAATGCTCTCATATCTCTACAATTATTTAAGTACAACGCTATAATACAATGCGGCGATAAGTAATTAATCAGATAAGTTATCGTAACGCTAGTAATAATTGCGATATATCTAGAAATAACGATATAGATATTACATTATAATGCTAGTCCCGAAGGTTCTAGAACATTCAGGAACCGCCGGATCACGTGAAAATTTCGGACAAACACCGTGATAGCTTACTATTGCCCGGCGCGTGATACCCGTGACAAACAAGCATGACCAGGATCGGACCACGTTGCGCGCGCTATAATTCAGAAGGTGGGAGCCCTCAGCGACCACGGGTATATAAACGGGAGCACCGTGTGCTCAAAAATCAGAGTATTCAGTTCTCGCCTAGACAGTTCAGATCATTAGACAGTTCAGATCATATTTAGTATTCGGCTTTCGCCCGACAGTAAAATCTGTTGTACGATCCACATTCTTGTGTACACCCGCGTTACAGTGTGCTTCCCAGTGGTTCCTGTAACACATAACAATTTAGTGAAGTGAGTACGTTGTCGTAATTATTAAGATATATTCGTGTAATCATTAATCATATTGTTTACGTGTAATTACTCGAAATATACATACTTGTGTCAGTTCGCGGCCCCTGTCCATTCCGGGCGTCGGTCATCTTTTCGGTGTCAATTCTTCTCGCCGTTAACCTCTCGCGTCTATACCTGTAAATATAAAGACAAGCTTTCTATTCTAATTTTAATATTGAAATTATCGGGCAAATTAGTGCTACTTATCTGACGAGGTCATCCTTCCTTCAAGCCTACTTCGGGCTCTCTCTTTCATCCTGCGGCGACGCGCGCCTCCTCCAGGGCGTTCTTGTATTCCCTATAGCTTCTTCCTATATATATTTTTTTTTTTCTCTTTTCTTTCTTTCTTTTTTTTTCTTTTCTTTTCCCTTATCCGCTCACCAGTGGCAAGGTCCGCGACGTCCGCCTTGACATACCCAGAGCCTCAGATATCTGTAACTTATAATCGAAGAGATTAATATTTTATTCGGACGTCTTCATAGGGAATGTCATTAGACAGAGAGCGATAACCATTCTTACCTACACCGTAGGGCGCCTCCTCCAGGGCGACCTACATCCTTCCTACGTAGTGTGCCTCTCTCAGGGCGATTCTACGTCCCTTCTAGCAGTGCGCCTCATTCAGGGCGGCTCTGCCTTCATCCTTCGTAGTGCGCCTCCTTCAGAGCCGGACTACCCCTCTCTAGGTCGCACGCCTCTCTCAGGGCGAACGACTCTCTTCTCCGAGGAGCGCCTCTTTCAGGGCATTCCGCCTCCTAGCGTGCAGCGCGCCTCTGTCAGGGCGATCTGCCTCCTCTCAGTCCACGAACCGCGCCTCTGTCAGGGCGTCTCTCACAATTCCTCCGATCGCTCTTCTTGATCTAAAATATAGAATAAATATTAAATTAAAGTAAACTCATTAAGGCTCACCCTGTCCCCGCAACCCGTCAGATAAGGTCAAGTCAACTCGTTTACCAATTTACTTTAACGCGTATGTTTTTTTTTTTCCTTTTCATCACTCGCGTTACTATTACTAACCCCAGTCTATACCCCTCCGCGTATTCAACTATGGCGTCGATTATGATTTCGCTTACCTTCTTAGCTGCGTCATGGGTCGGTCACGTCGAGCAGGGCGTGCTCACCAATTGAAGCGCCTCATCCGGTCACTATACCAAGGCGGCTCCTACCTGACGGTCCGAACAGCTGCGTCGCCACCAGGTAGTCAGAGCCCAGCATCCGTCGGGTATTTCACTTACCCTCCACCGGGAACCCATACATCGGAGTCATCAACCCCTGACCAGCTACACGACGCCGTCACTCCACCGGCATCCAGTAGCGGGGTCGTCGCTTCCTCACATAGGCCCTTACCGCCTATCGAATACCGTCCGTGGCCCGTGCCCCCGCCGTTGATAGACTTCGGGATTACGCAACCGAGGATCATTTCCTCCCAGGCTTTCTTCGGGCGAGTATGCATCCTGTCGTCCGCTGAAGCACCTATCAATTCGCCTCCTGATAACCGTCCGTGATTTAATTGTCTAATCGTCTTGAAAAATATAATATAACTGTACATATATGTTTATTATAAAATAATGATAAATACATAAAAATCAGTATACGTAAACAATCTGCATTCATTGTCTACTCACTTCACATCCTCCCTATTATCTATTACGTCCCGACCTCTAGTTTCCGGTGCACCGCTACGCTGATCGTGACAGGTTTACCGCTCGGCCACCGCGATCCGCGTACACCAACCATCGTAACCGCACCTCGCTCGCGAACGCAGAGGATGTAACAACTGGTGACAGCGGCGGGACGTAACAACTGGTGACAGCGGTGGGATGTAACAACTGGTGACAGCGGTGGGATATTACCGCTAAAAATCAGTGCAAAAATAAAAGTTACTATTCTTCGTTATCGAAAACGAGTACATTTTCTCAAGAAAATCTTTCTTTCTTAAAATCATCATCGCGAATTATTTCTTTTACTAGTCTCGAAGGAAATTAAAAGTAAAGTTACAATTAAAGTCTTTTCAAACCTCAATAAATAAATAAATCGGTCGTTGTCCATCAATCCTTATACCTTAATACTACTTCAAAATTCTTCGTAAAATATATGTATCCATGTTATATGTATCCAAACTAATTTAACCACTAACCTCTTAGGTGATAATTACCTGTTCATAATCGTGATAACTGGTGATTGTACGCGATTCCGCTTTCGCATACCCGCAACAAAAAGAAATTATATACGCACAATCGTTCGCAACCGCGAGTCCTGCTATACCATCGATAATAAATACTTACCTTTAAATATGGCTCAATCCGATGATCTCTCGGGAAACATAGAACGCGAAAACCATGAGGAAGCTTTTAGAGATCTACGCGAAAAAGAAAGAGAATTAAAAATCCGAACTGAAATGTTGGAAAACATGATGCGCGCGTTCGCTAAAAATCTACCCGGTTTGCAGGCCTCGAGCCCAGCGGACGTAACAAATAACGCGCCTCCATCGTTTAACATGTCGAACGCCTCGTATAACGATATCAAGCCCACGACCTCAGCCGCCGGAATCGACGGTTCTCATTATCCTATGGGATATCCGAAATCATATCTGCGCGACGCTCTCGAACTGGTGCCGAAATACGACGGGCATAACATCCCCGTGCTACAATTCGCTAGGGCATGCAAAAGGGCAAAAGAATCGGTACCGTTGGTAGACGAAGCATTATTTGTCCGTATGCTACGAAATAAATTAACGCACCACGCATATTTAGCCGTAGAGGATGAAATCCACCCGACCGTGGAAAAATTTCTCGACTGCCTCAGGCGAACTTTCGGTCCCGCTAGAAGCTCGAACTATTATCGCGGACAATTAAGCATGGCATACAAAAAGCCGAACGAGCACATACTTGACTACATCGGGCGTGTTAAGGATCTGAAAACGGCCATAATTGAAGGAGATCAAGTCCAACTCGGTAGACCGTTATCCGAAAATGAGATTGCCGGAATAGAAGGTTTCGCGTTAGAAGCGTTTTACGAAGGACTTCCACGCGAATATAGAATAGAACTTCGCGCTGAAGGATATAGTAGCCTCCCCGACGCCTGCTCTAAAGTGGTCACAATTAATAAACGCCTAGAAAGAGAGGAGATAAGATACAAGAGCACTCGAAACGCGAACGGTAACAATAATCACAATAGTAACGCTGCACCGGCCCCCGTGACGCAAATTCTCCAACGCGATCAGACTGCGGTAGCGAATACGCCGCCCGGTCCCGGGAATGCACACGAACGAAAAATTTGCGGGTACTGCCAAAAGATCGGACACCTCATACACGAGTGCCGTAAACGACAGTATCGCGAAAAGTACAATAACAATAATAATAATAATTTCAATAATAATAATAATTATTCCAATAACTCTCATAATACGCACGCTAATAGTAATATGAATAATCCACCTCCGCGAAATTCGGGAAACCGAACAGAGGTCTCGGTCAACGGAGCGTCCCGAGGCCCTTTCCAAATCCGCTCCACCCTCTGCATGGAAGGGAAACCAGATCCCTTCACGTCCTCCGAGGAGACGACGGAAACGTACCGGCCGTCGAGCTCGCATCACCGTCTTTCCGAGGACCAACAGCCTTCATGCTCGATACAGGAGCACAGCCTAATATAATAAAGAAAGGTTGCATTAAATCCGATATTCAAATCAACAACAAGGAGACTATCCAATTAACGGGTATCACCGAAAATGTTGTCACCACTCTGGGATCCGCCATAGCATACGTTTCGGAAACCCCAGTAGTTTTCCACGTGGTAGCCGACGAATTCCCTATAATCACACAGGGCATATTAGGTTCGTCGTTCTTCACTGAACATAACGCGTGCATTAATTACGGTAATAAGTTAATCACGTGGCGCGACTGCGCGTTTCCATTCAAGGACAAGGAGTCCATTGTCATACCCTCACGTATGAAGCTGGGAATCACGGTCCGCATAGCTAATCCGGAAATTAAAACGGGTTATCTCGCCCCGATACGCGCCCGCGACGCGGTCTTCGCCGGAGATGCACTTGTCACGTGTATCAACGACAAGGCATATATCGGCATCACGAATACATTAGACGAAGAAGTAGAAATTATAATACCTACCGTTACGCTAACAGAAGTAACAAAAATATCACAGGACCCCCCTTCCAGGGAGCCTCTGAGGCAACCCTCTAGCCCATCGGGCAATAGTCCCGTCAAAATTCAAGCGAGCAAAAGCCTTCGCACCCAAGAAGCACGCACTGCACCTGCAACGAGTCAAGATAATTTTACTACATGCAAAAATAAACAACCAAACAAACTACACAATAACACAAAGACCAAGATACACATTGAAAACAACAAACAATCAAACTCATCATTTAACAAACAAAATACGCTACAAAACCAAAATACATTTACCCCCTCTCTTCCTCTTCTTAATACACCAACACAAAACGTCGATCCCGACTATCATCTCTACGGGCAGGAGCACTGCCTTCCTCTTGTCGCACCAAGGTGCGGCGTCGACCTAGGTCGACATCCCAATACCTCTCCCGATTATCCCCCATCCCTTTCTACAAAAAATGCAACACTTCAAGCTACAATCGTTTCTACGCACACGTCCCTTGATTCTAATACTATTATCACAAATCATTCTCACATTACTTACACAGAAAGGGGATCCTTATCTCCGCCGGCGAACGACGATGCCGCTCTCGCGTCGGTGCGAACCCCTTCCTCTGGTCTCGGCCCAGGCGGTCAATCTTCTATAATTGCTCTTCCTTACTTTCCTCTAAGCCCCGCAAAAGCGGATGACTCACCCCCTTTGTGCGTAGCTACAAATAAGCAACCTGAAACAAATAATAATATACATCATTTCACTCTCATCGATCAGCGTGCATCTAATCTTGCGAAATACAACGACATACACAAAATGCAAATAGTTAATATGGTAAACGAGAAGATACATTGGAAAAACTTAAGGAACTCACCCGAGATACTCACCCGGCGCGAACACAATCATAAGGAAGACTCTACACCGGACAGAATTACTCAAATAATACGACTCTTGCGCCTCGATCATCTTAACGACCTAGAAAAAGAGAATATTTTTGAACTAATAAAACGACACAATGACAGATTCTACGTACCAGGAGAATATCTGGACCAAACTTCAACAATCACCCATAAAATAATCACTTCGGACGAGATACCTATACACACGAAGCAGTATAGATTTCCGCCAATACATCGAGAAGAAATAAATAAACAGGTCAACGAGCTCCTTCAGAAAAATATAGTGACACCATCCACTTCACCGTACAGTTCCCCCGTCTGGATCGTTCCGAAGAAACCGGACTCAACTGGAAACAAGAGATGGCGAATGGTCATCGATTACAGAAGGCTCAACGAAAAAACGCTAGGAGACGCCTACCCTCTGCCAAATATCAGCGATATCCTCGACCAGTTGGGCAGTGCAAAATATTTCTCCGTCCTCGACCTCGCCAGTGGGTTCCATCAAATCCCAATGGATCCCAAGGATGCGCACAAAACAGCTTTCTCTACACCACATGGCCATTACCAATTCTCCAGGATGCCATTCGGACTCAGAAACGCACCGGCCACTTTCCAACGATTAATGGACCAAATATTGACCGGACTGCAAGGTATAGAACTTTTGGTGTACATGGACGACATAGTGATATACGCAAGCTCGTTACGGGAACATGACATTAAAATGGATAAATTAATGAAACGTTTAAAAACCGCCAATCTCACTTTACAACCAGATAAATGTGAGTTTTTGCGACATGAAGTCGTCTATCTCGGGCACGTAATTACAGATACTGGCGTACGCCCTGACCCCCAGAAGGTCTCAGCTGTTAAAGACTTTCCAGTTCCAAGGAGTCTGAAAAACGTACGACAATTTCTAGGCTTATCAGGCTACTACCGCCGCTTCATCCCCGATTTTTCAGGAATAGCTAAACCAATGTCGGACCTCCTGAAGAAAAACAGTACCTTCTCATGGAACGAAAATACACAACACGCTTTTGAGACTCTTCGAAGACGACTCTGCGAAGAACCGGTACTGCAATTCCCGGATTTCACGCGAGAATTCCTGCTCACTACGGACGCATCCGACTACGCTATCGCTGGAGTCCTAAGCCAAGGAACAATCGGCCAAGACTTGCCAATCGCGTATACGTCCAGAGTACTCAATTCAGCCGAAAGGAACTACTCGACAACAGAGAAAGAGCTGCTAGCCATAATTTATTGCGTCGGACACTTCAGACCTTACCTCTACGGGCGCAAGTTTACGCTCGTGACGGATCACCAACCGCTCGCCTGGTTAAACCGAGTGAAGGACCCGACCTCTCGCCTTATGCGATGGCGCCTGAAACTCGAAGAATACGAATATACAGTCGCATACAAGACAGGTGTCACGAACAAAAATGCCGATGCCCTGTCCAGAAATCCTATAACCGCTACTGTTTCCATTCTCCCGATCGAAAAAAAACGCATACGTCTCCCTCAGAAAGTACGAGACCTAATTACAAGCACTGACGATGACAGTTCTGATGATGAAAGGCGTCGGAAAGTACCTACCAGAAGGTCTACGGTCGAGAGTGAAATAATCACCTCACGGCCGTATGTTGTAGCTTCCGACTCTTCTGAGGAAATATTCGACAGTAAACCTCTATCATCCGGTCCACCTCCCCCCACATCTTCCCATCCTTCACCTCCCCCACGTTTCACGAATAACCAACAATCACCACCGTTAATTACGAAAGGACTCTTGGACCTCCTTGACGAACAGACGAACAATGAACGCGTCGATAACGTAGCGCAATTTCAGTCACGAGGAAAAACAATATCACACTTACCTTCTATACCCCCAGAACCTCCACCCGACCCCGTGACAGAACCGCCGGACGAAACCACTGTTGACGACAACAGCGATAAGGAATTCGATACCTTGGAAATCCTTCCCGAAGAAGAAACTCTGCAAATGAGACCAGAATTAATAACCACCCATAGCACAAGATGCCGTATTAAGAAACGCAACATACCATTACTGAATTGCAACGATAACACAATCATACTGGTCACCGTTGATAAACACCCCTTCGATAAGGGAGCTATGGAATTACAGCAAGATGGATACCTACCTCCGCTAGACGACTTAATGCTCGGAAGAGCGCGAGTCTATCCATCCATAGACGCGGGACGACACATTATAGTACTACCTGCAAAAGAGAAAAGAACAACATTATTGGACGAAGAAATCTTAAAGGAATGTTTCAGATCAACCCTCGACGTGATGACGGAATTACAACTACATACTGTTAGCATACGAGAGACACCCAGCCTCGACACGATACCATGGGATCGAGTCTTACAGACACTGCAAGCGATACTCTCCGAAAGGCCCGTCACCATCAGCACATGTCATGGACCAACCGTCACCCCTCCGGTAGAGGACCGTACAGCGATAATCCGCGAAAATCACGAATCTGCCGTCGGTGGACACAAGGGCGTCACGAAGACGTACCAGCGAATTAAACAAAGGTTTACATGGAACAAAATGAAAGGCGATATATTAAACTACATCAGGAATTGTCGAACGTGTCAATCTATGAAACTAGTCAGAAGGAAGACTCGACAACCAATGATATTGACCGACACACCTGGACGCGCCTTCGACAAAGTGGCTCTCGACATAGTAGGACCACTCAGAACCACTCCTAGCGGCAACTCATACGTTCTAACGATGCAAGATCTCCTCACAAAATACTCAGTATACGCACCACTACCAGACGCTAGAGGCGAAACCACGGCGAACGCCTTTATCCACTATTTTATCTGTCGTTTTGGATGCCCCCGAAGCATACTCACCGACCAAGGGACGAACTTTACCGGTGTACTCATGAAAAGCGTAACCAAAAAGTTCCGTATCCAACACTTCCGAACGACTGCTCACCATCCACAATCTAATGGGTCACTCGAAAGGTCGCACCTCGTTCTAATGGAATACCTGAAGTGCTTCGTCAATAAGGAAGAAGCATGGGACGACCTCATTGAGCGTGCCAGTTTTTCGTATAATACCTCAGTACACGAAGGTACCGGGTACACACCTCACGAATTGATCTTCGGACGTGTCGCCAGAGTTCCATCGGGACACAACCCCGAAGAAGATCCTGAAACATATCACTCCTACTTAACAAACCTGTTCGAAAAAATCTGTGATATACAGGAAGTCGCTAGAGCTAATCTCATTAGGGCTAAAGAGCGCTCCAAAAATTACTACGACAAACACGTAAACCCGACGACTTTCAACGCAAACGATAACGTCTTTCTATTAAACGAGAGTAAAACAGATAAATTCGGAAAAGAATATCACGGCCCGTACCGCATTATCGAAATCCTCGACCACGAAAACGTGCGAATTCAAATTAATAAATCAACGCGAATAGTGCACGTCAATAGACTACGGAAAGCCCACTACGGCGAACCAGGATGACTACCTTTCTTCTGTTTCAGATTGGATTACTCAGTTATCTTCTCCATTTTCTGGTTCAGACCGGAACGTACTGTTCTACATTTTTCTCTTAAGCAGAATCAACATAGAGTTCACAATGGCCTCACTGATCGTCTTCCTAGCGTATCTGGCAACCCAGGACTGCAACGCCCTCGTAGGCTACGACTGCAACACGCCGTGCGACAACGGGACCACAATCTCGCTGCTCGATAACAACGCCTGTCGATTACACGGGAAGCTTCCAATCACCCGAGATGTGAGCGTGGAGATCCTCGCGAAGCCCAGACTCACCACAGCGGACGTACTAAGCTGCCGCATAGAGATAGACTACGTGATCAGCCACACGGACCACACCACGAGGGAATCTACAACACCTACCAGCAATAAACGACATTACTTATCTGTATCTGCTCCTGTATGCATGCACATACACGCACAAGGGAAACTGCAATTCGGGAACCAGACCCTTGACGGCCTTTCTGCCAACCGCGTGAATAGCCGCACTATTCCGCCGACCGAAACCGTCAGCGCCCACAACCTGCCATCAGACGACCTGAAAACAAAACGCGTCATAAACGTGTACTTGCACATAACGTTCAAACGGACCATTGTCAAGATCGACACGATGGAAACCAAGATATTCTTACCTAGTGGTGCTAGTTGCACATACATCGACCTTGAATGCACCGACGAAGAGGGCTTTCATAATTTCTGGTCCCCCTTTGTTCACGGAGGATGCACTCAACTACGGCATACCGTCTTGTATAGAGGAATTGCCAAAAGACTACAAATTACGGGACGTCCCACGGCATACGCCTTAACGGTAGAAAACACCAACCTGCTCGCGTTTGCTCGAGCGCGTCACGACGTCTGCAACGCCACTGTGATACAGACCGAAAACCCCCGACTAGTAATACGGGAAATCAACGACTCTTACGTAAAGAATCAACCATCCGTAAATAAGGTGCACCGATCTCACCACTCGTACTTTTCGTACAAGAGTAACACAAAGACAGACCTGAGCGTAGAAAATACCTACGAAGACCTTGTCATGAGGAAATGCCTCACGGAAGTAACAAAATTACACGCCTTGACCGCCATGGCTCACCAAGACCCTCCATCATTTGCGTACGCCGTCACAAAAACACCAGGATACTCAGCGCGCGTACGAGGGGAAGCTGTACAAGTATTTCGATGTACTCCTGTACCCGCACGGATCAGGGCCACGGAAAGCTGTTTCCAGGAGCTCCCAGTAATAATAGACGGGAAGCCCATGTACCTAAAGCCAAGAACACGCGTTATATCTGGCGAAGGCACAGAAATTGAATGCGATCCGCTTGCTACGGCAATGTACAAAATGAGAAACAAATGGTACGTATTCACTCCAGAGTTGAAAGTGTCTGCTATCGATCCTCAAGGCCTCCAATCAAGAACGCTACCATGGGGTCAACATATCGACGAGTTAAACGAGATTCACGAGCACTCGGACGTACAGAATCCAAGCACAGACGACTCTCCAGGACGACCAGACCACTCGAGCCCTGTATACATCGTGGAGGTCTCGGTAACAACAACAGTTATTGGTGGAATTATAATACTCACCTTATTTATCATCTTGAAAAGCCTAGCAAGAAAGTTAAGCTATCGAAACTCGAGCCTGAAAAATAAAAACATATTAACAAATGATGATATGTTAATGACTGATGATAGTGCCAACTCTCAAAAACCAACCAAACAGGAAACACCTGCCAAGACACTCAGCAATTCTCCATTATCGCGCCCAATGATAGATCACCGAATCCAGAAGGACATCTCTCATGAATCCACGGATACGATGACGATTCACCACTCTTCCAAGGAGAGGACTCCCGCCATATCTTCAGAGATCGCCAACCTGCGAGAAGCCTACTTGCACTTGGAACGAAAGATCAACCGTCTATCAACCGCACCGTAAGCCGAGTTCAACGAGCTCACCGTCGCATCATTTCACGCTGCTCCACTTTTAAGGAGGGGGGTGTCACGTCCAGCGCCTCCGCTTGACACCAGTCGCCGTCCGTTGACTCCATACGTCACCTGTTAAGTAGACATAGTAAGCGTTAAGCACCTATAAAATTCTTTTACTTTCCTTTTCTTTTTATATATATACATATATATATATATAGTTATTATCAAAAATAGATTAAGCCGATAAATACCTTTTATTATGTTTCCGGCTAAAACATCCTTTTCCTTTTTTTTTTCTTTTTCTTCCTTTTTTTTCCTGTTTTATCCCCATCACTGGTTCTCCCCTATCACCTACCTAAAAATGAAGGAAAATAATTAATTAATTGTCCAATGAAAATTCTCACCTATTTTCCGGCCACCCGGTATATCACCTTCTGGTCCGCCTCCTCAGCACCTGAAAAAGAGAAGAGAAACGACCCACCAAGTCGGTCGAACATCTTAATTTTATTATAATTACCCATTTAGTTTTGTCACTCTAGTTGCAGTATCTGAAAAATAAAAAGGAAACATAATATTAAGTATGCGTCAATAGAATAACGTAAATTAAGTAATAGCGATAATATAAACCAATGTTCACTCCACCTCGTCGTCATCACTCTTACTAAACACAAACATACACGTACACATCACCATAGACACACGCATCGAGAATTAACCACCACCCGGTATAACAAAAATATAAAGTAAATCTATATAACAAGCTAAAATCACTCAAGAAAAGAGATCGTAACTGCGAATGAGCGGAAATACAACTCCCGATACATGTTCACCTTAATAAATTGACACCCGGTATATAAACTAACATTGTCATATTATCCAAACATTAGTATAAAATAGTGTTTAACAACCGACCGATTCCTTTGGTTAAATTCCATAAGCTTCATATAATAAACTCCGATCGGTACTTTCGGGACACCCTGTATATGAACTTTCATTAATTATTAAAACTGAGCAAGCCAAGTAACTCGTATGTGCAATTGCAACTTCCTATGCACAGTCTAAATCACTTTTCTCAATATATCAAAAGTTGTCGCAACATCGAAAAGCACCCAATTTTTAACGGTTTAAACATCACATAAAAAACCCGCCCAGTGACCTTAATTAAATATTTCCTGGCGCCTTGGCTCATAAGGAACCAAAAAAGGTAGCAACTTATAGGGCTACAGCCCCGCCATAAAAAGTTAAGCGCACATTGTTATAGACCCATTTTACTTCAGGAACACCTCATATTTTCAACTTTAATAATTTATTTATTTTAATCCGCACCTCCAATATATAATTATGCCTTCACTATTAAATGCAGTTTTATATCCCAAAGCCGAATTAATACCACAATAACGTACATGTCTAACGATTCTGTCACCCAAATATAATAACTTGTCAATTTTACTCATATTCCACCGCAGCGCAGTGATTTCATTAAATCCAAATTTTAACAATAATAAAAGATTCGATCAAACCCATCTTCTGCATAATAATTCCTTACCATGAATCCAATTTGGTTTGCCAATAAAAATCCGGTCAGCTATCATTTATAATTATTTCATATATCAACCATGGAGATAACTTGGTGCATGCACATATACATATATATATATATATATATGCGACTCGCTGCAGATATCATAATCCACAGATGTTTTAAAGGCAAATTATAATGACCTGACAAGAACTCCTCGAGGCTCAGACAATATTTAAGTAATCAATTAAAACCAATAATAATTAAAATGAACCACTCATAATACATATATATATATATATATATTATAGTGAAAACAATATAAATATCCCATAAAGAGTTTAAAACGAATAAAGCTCTGGAAGATAACTAAAGTTAAATAGTCACACTCAATATATACAATTACTTAATTAACTCTTACTTATACAAGGTGTTTGAAATAACTTGAACGTGATAATATTCTCAAAACTTCGTTATCATTTTATTGAGGATGAATGATAATTACAATATACATATGCATAATAAACAAAATGACCATACCTATATATACGGTGGTACGATAATACACACATCATACACTACATAAACCAAGTATAAACGCATAATGAACACCCAGAAATAATTACATAGATACACGCTCCTTAACAAACACACCATAAAATTATATAACAATAGTCACTTAATATACCCGGTGATACAAAAATACGCGCGTTATAAACTTATCATCTACACAATGTTTAATCAGTATCTGACTATTATAGACGTATTATCCACCCAGTAACACGCAAATACACACACTCTATAAATAATTTATATACATAGTGACCCATTAGTACGCACAAATAAAGCACTCTCAATAAACCTATTATAAACTTATTACAGGCATATTCATATATTAACATACACATAATCAATGTATCATATACATGGTAACGCAATAGTTTCGGATCTTATAACTAATTCATACATATTCCAAGCGTATCACTTAAATTACACACTCAACCTCTCACAATATAAACTTGTCTTAAATTTATGCATTTATACACACTTACACACTCCTCATCCATCCATTGTAAATATATCACGGCATATTACATGTGCATTTATACCATTATTACATATATATAAATATATAAACCTTTACTACTAGTTATAATGATATACATACATACATATAGTTATATAATAGCGAGTTTAACGTCTGTAGACTAATTTAGATCTTGTAATCCACGAATAACATTATGCGACATCATAGATAATTGTTAATTAATAAGTTAATTAGCGTAATGCTCTCATATCTCTACAATTATTTAAGTACAACGCTATAATACAATGCGGCGATAAGTAATTAATCAGATAAGTTATCGTAACGCTAGTAATAATTGCGATATATCTAGAAATAACGATATAGATATTACATTATAATGCTAGTCCCGAAGGTTCTAGAACATTCAGGAACCGCCGGATCACGTGAAAATTTCGGACAAACACCGTGATAGCTTACTATTGCCCGGCGCGTGATACCCGTGACAAACAAGCATGACCAGGATCGGACCACGTTGCGCGCGCTATAATTCAGAAGGTGGGAGCCCTCAGCGACCACGGGTATATAAACGGGAGCACCGTGTGCTCAAAGAGCAGAGTATTCAGTTCTCGCCTAGACAGTTCAGATCATTAGACAGTTCAGATCATATTTAGTATTCGGCTTTCGCCCGACAGTAAAATCTGTTGTACGATCCACATTCTTGTGTACACCCGCGTTACAGTGTGCTTCCCAGTGGTTCCTGTAACACATAACAATTTAGTGAAGTGAGTACGTTGTCGTAATTATTAAGATATATTCGTGTAATCATTAATCATATTGTTTACGTGTAATTACTCGAAATATACATACTTGTGTCAGTTCGCGGCCCCTGTCCATTCCGGGCGTCGGTCATCTTTTCGGTGTCAATTCTTCTCGCCGTTAACCTCTCGCGTCTATACCTGTAAATATAAAGACAAGCTTTCTATTCTAATTTTAATATTGAAATTATCGGGCAAATTAGTGCTACTTATCTGACGAGGTCATCCTTCCTTCAAGCCTACTTCGGGCTCTCTCTTTCATCCTGCGGCGACGCGCGCCTCCTCCAGGGCGTTCTTGTATTCCCTATAGCTTCTTCCTATATATATTTTTTTTTTCTCTTTTCTTTCTTTCTTTTTTTTTCTTTTCTTTTCCCTTATCCGCTCACCAGTGGCAAGGTCCGCGACGTCCGCCTTGACATACCCAGAGCCTCAGATATCTGTAACTTATAATCGAAGAGATTAATATTTTATTCGGACGTCTTCATAGGGAATGTCATTAGACAGAGAGCGATAACCATTCTTACCTACACCGTAGGGCGCCTCCTCCAGGGCGACCTACATCCTTCCTACGTAGTGTGCCTCTCTCAGGGCGATTCTACGTCCCTTCTAGCAGTGCGCCTCATTCAGGGCGGCTCTGCCTTCATCCTTCGTAGTGCGCCTCCTTCAGAGCCGGACTACCCCTCTCTAGGTCGCACGCCTCTCTCAGGGCGAACGACTCTCTTCTCCGAGGAGCGCCTCTTTCAGGGCATTCCGCCTCCTAGCGTGCAGCGCGCCTCTGTCAGGGCGATCTGCCTCCTCTCAGTCCACGAACCGCGCCTCTGTCAGGGCGTCTCTCACAATTCCTCCGATCGCTCTTCTTGATCTAAAATATAGAATAAATATTAAATTAAAGTAAACTCATTAAGGCTCACCCTGTCCCCGCAACCCGTCAGATAAGGTCAAGTCAACTCGTTTACCAATTTACTTTAACGCGTATGTTTTTTTTTTTCCTTTTCATCACTCGCGTTACTATTACTAACCCCAGTCTATACCCCTCCGCGTATTCAACTATGGCGTCGATTATGATTTCGCTTACCTTCTTAGCTGCGTCATGGGTCGGTCACGTCGAGCAGGGCGTGCTCACCAATTGAAGCGCCTCATCCGGTCACTATACCAAGGCGGCTCCTACCTGACGGTCCGAACAGCTGCGTCGCCACCAGGTAGTCAGAGCCCAGCATCCGTCGGGTATTTCACTTACCCTCCACCGGGAACCCATACATCGGAGTCATCAACCCCTGACCAGCTACACGACGCCGTCACTCCACCGGCATCCAGTAGCGGGGTCGTCGCTTCCTCACATAGGCCCTTACCGCCTATCGAATACCGTCCGTGGCCCGTGCCCCCGCCGTTGATAGACTTCGGGATTACGCAACCGAGGATCATTTCCTCCCAGGCTTTCTTCGGGCGAGTATGCATCCTGTCGTCCGCTGAAGCACCTATCAATTCGCCTCCTGATAACCGTCCGTGATTTAATTGTCTAATCGTCTTGAAAAATATAATATAACTGTACATATATGTTTATTATAAAATAATGATAAATACATAAAAATCAGTATACGTAAACAATCTGCATTCATTGTCTACTCACTTCACATCCTCCCTATTATCTATTACGTCCCGACCTCTAGTTTCCGGTGCACCGCTACGCTGATCGTGACAGGTTTACCGCTCGGCCACCGCGATCCGCGTACACCAACCATCGTAACCGCACCTCGCTCGCGAACGCAGAGGATGTAACAACTGGTGACAGCGGCGGGACGTAACAGTATGTATATCATTATAACTAGTAGTAAAGGTTTATATATTTATATATATGTAATAATGGTATAAATGCACATGTAATATGCCGTGATATATTTACAATGGATGGATGAGGAGTGTGTAAGTGTGTATAAATGCATAAATTTAAGACAAGTTTATATTGTGAGAGGTTGAGTGTGTAATTTAAGTGATACGCTTGGAATATGTATGAATTAGTTATAAGATCCGAAACTATTGCGTTACCATGTATATGATACATTGATTATGTGTATGTTAATATATGAATATGCCTGTAATAAGTTTATAATAGGTTTATTGAGAGTGCTTTATTTGTGCGTACTAATGGGTCACTATGTATATAAATTATTTATAGAGTGTGTGTATTTGCGTGTTACTGGGTGGATAATACGTCTATAATAGTCAGATACTGATGTTACGTCCCGCCGCTGTCACCAGTTGTTACGTCCTCTGCGTTCGCGAGCGAGGTGCGGTTACGATGGTTGGTGTACGCGGATCGCGGTGGCCGAGCGGTAAACCTGTCACGATCAGCGTAGCGGTGCACCGGAAACTAGAGGTCGGGACGTAATAGATAATAGGGAGGATGTGAAGTGAGTAGACAATGAATGCAGATTGTTTACGTATACTGATTTTTATGTATTTATCATTATTTTATAATAAACATATATGTACAGTTATATTATATTTTTCAAGACGATTAGACAATTAAATCACGGACGGTTATCAGGAGGCGAATTGATAGGTGCTTCAGCGGACGACAGGATGCATACTCGCCCGAAGAAAGCCTGGGAGGAAATGATCCTCGGTTGCGTAATCCCGAAGTCTATCAACGGCGGGGGCACGGGCCACGGACGGTATTCGATAGGCGGTAAGGGCCTATGTGAGGAAGCGACGACCCCGCTACTGGATGCCGGTGGAGTGACGGCGTCGTGTAGCTGGTCAGGGGTTGATGACTCCGATGTATGGGTTCCCGGTGGAGGGTAAGTGAAATACCCGACGGATGCTGGGCTCTGACTACCTGGTGGCGACGCAGCTGTTCGGACCGTCAGGTAGGAGCCGCCTTGGTATAGTGACCGGATGAGGCGCTTCAATTGGTGAGCACGCCCTGCTCGACGTGACCGACCCATGACGCAGCTAAGAAGGTAAGCGAAATCATAATCGACGCCATAGTTGAATACGCGGAGGGGTATAGACTGGGGTTAGTAATAGTAACGCGAGTGATGAAAAGGAAAAAAAAAAACATACGCGTTAAAGTAAATTGGTAAACGAGTTGACTTGACCTTATCTGACGGGTTGCGGGGACAGGGTGAGCCTTAATGAGTTTACTTTAATTTAATATTTATTCTATATTTTAGATCAAGAAGAGCGATCGGAGGAATTGTGAGAGACGCCCTGACAGAGGCGCGGTTCGTGGACTGAGAGGAGGCAGATCGCCCTGACAGAGGCGCGCTGCACGCTAGGAGGCGGAATGCCCTGAAAGAGGCGCTCCTCGGAGAAGAGAGTCGTTCGCCCTGAGAGAGGCGTGCGACCTAGAGAGGGGTAGTCCGGCTCTGAAGGAGGCGCACTACGAAGGATGAAGGCAGAGCCGCCCTGAATGAGGCGCACTGCTAGAAGGGACGTAGAATCGCCCTGAGAGAGGCACACTACGTAGGAAGGATGTAGGTCGCCCTGGAGGAGGCGCCCTACGGTGTAGGTAAGAATGGTTATCGCTCTCTGTCTAATGACATTCCCTATGAAGACGTCCGAATAAAATATTAATCTCTTCGATTATAAGTTACAGATATCTGAGGCTCTGGGTATGTCAAGGCGGACGTCGCGGACCTTGCCACTGGTGAGCGGATAAGGGAAAAGAAAAGAAAAAAAAAGAAAGAAAGAAAAGAGAAAAAAAAAAATATATATAGGAAGAAGCTATAGGGAATACAAGAACGCCCTGGAGGAGGCGCGCGTCGCCGCAGGATGAAAGAGAGAGCCCGAAGTAGGCTTGAAGGAAGGATGACCTCGTCAGATAAGTAGCACTAATTTGCCCGATAATTTCAATATTAAAATTAGAATAGAAAGCTTGTCTTTATATTTACAGGTATAGACGCGAGAGGTTAACGGCGAGAAGAATTGACACCGAAAAGATGACCGACGCCCGGAATGGACAGGGGCCGCGAACTGACACAAGTATGTATATTTCGAGTAATTACACGTAAACAATATGATTAATGATTACACGAATATATCTTAATAATTACGACAACGTACTCACTTCACTAAATTGTTATGTGTTACAGGAACCACTGGGAAGCACACTGTAACGCGGGTGTACACAAGAATGTGGATCTACAATATTAGTATTACAACATTAGTTAATAGAACTTTCCTTCGACTATGATTTCACGCACAGACTGGTTTCGGACGCGTAAACGATATTATAGATAGGCGGCATTAACAATTGCATGGAGAGGAAAAGATAATACGCTTATATTGTTGATAGAAGTAATTCACTGCAAACGAAAATTTAGATAAAATATCTTTAAAAGTGATAGATAGAATTCGATATGTATTGTGAGCGCCGTGGAAATCGATAAAGAGAAAGGAAATATAATAGTAACAGTGGATACAAATAATCAAGAATAGATTTATACGACAGTAAACGTAAGAACTGAAGGCTAATTAATAGTATTCGCGATATGCTAGTCTCGAAGTCTCTCTGAATTAATGATTTTGTGTGAATAATACCGTAATGAACTAGAAACCACTGATTCGAAGATATAATATTAATTACACTGCGCGAAAACTTGCGAGAGCGTATGTATGATTGAATGTTATAAGGATAACCGATTATTAAATCGTATAAATGACTGTCTGTACGTACAATGAATTTACTGGGTACTGTATGAATCGAGTATTGACTGCTGATCGAATACTGATTATGCGAAAACTGAATGGTCGGAACGAACCGTACAACAGATTTTACTGTCGGGCGAAAGCCGAATACTAAATATGATCTGAACTGTCTAATGATCTGAACTGTCTAGGCGAGAACTGAATACTCTGATCTTTGAGCACACGGTGCTCCCGTTTATATACCCGTGGTCGCTGAGGGCTCCCACCTTCTGAATTATAGCGCGCGCAACGTGGTCCGATCCTGGTCATGCTTGTTTGTCACGGGTATCACGCGCCGGGCAATAGTAAGCTATCACGGTGTTTGTCCGAAATTTTCACGTGATCCGGCGGTTCCTGAATGTTCTAGAACCTTCGGGACTAGCATTATAATGTAATATCTATATCGTTATTTCTAGATATATCGCAATTATTACTAGCGTTACGATAACTTATCTGATTAATTACTTATCGCCGCCTTGTATTATAGCGTTGTACTTAAATAATTGTAGAGATATGAGAGCATTACGCTAATTAACTTATTAATTAACAATTATCTATGATGTCGCATAATGTTATTCGTGGATTACAAGATCTAAATTAGTCTACAGACGTTAAACTCGCTATTATATAACTATATGTATGTATGTATATCATTATAACTAGTAGTAAAGGTTTATATATTTATATATATGTAATAATGGTATAAATGCACATGTAATATGCCGTGATATATTTACAATGGATGGATGAGGAGTGTGTAAGTGTGTATAAATGCATAAATTTAAGACAAGTTTATATTGTGAGAGGTTGAGTGTGTAATTTAAGTGATACGCTTGGAATATGTATGAATTAGTTATAAGATCCGAAACTATTGCGTTACCATGTATATGATACATTGATTATGTGTATGTTAATATATGAATATGCCTGTAATAAGTTTATAATAGGTTTATTGAGAGTGCTTTATTTGTGCGTACTAATGGGTCACTATGTATATAAATTATTTATAGAGTGTGTGTATTTGCGTGTTACTGGGTGGATAATATGTCTATAATAGTCAGATACTGATTAAACATTGTGTAGATGATAAGTTTATAACGCGCGTATTTTTGTATCATCGGGTATATTAAGTGACTATTGTTATATAATTTTATGGTGTGTTTGTTAAGGAGCGTGTATCTATGTAATTATTTCTGGGTGTTCATTATGCGTTTATACTTGGTTTATGTAGTGTATGATGTGTGTATTATCGTACCACCGTATATATAGGTATGGTCCTTTTGTTTATTATGCATATGTATATTGTAATTATCATTCATCCTCAATAAAATGATAACGAAGTTTTGAGAATATTATCACGTTCAAGTTATTTCAGACACCTTGTATAAGTAAGAGTTAATTAAGTAATTGTATATATTTAAGTGTGACTATTTAACTTTAGTTATCTTCCAGAGCTTTATTCGTTTTAAACTCTTTATGGGATATTTATATTGTTTTCACTATAATATGTATATACATATATTTATCTTGTGTAGTTCATTTTAATTATTATTGGTTTTACTTGATCACTCAAATATTGTCTGAGCCTCGAGGAGTTCTTGTCAGGTCATTATAATTTGCCTTTAAAACATCTGTGGATCATGATTTCTGCAGCGAGTCGCATATATATATATATATATATATATGTATATGTGTATGCACCAAGTTATCTCCATGGTTGATATATGAAATAATTATAAATGATAGCTGACCGGATTTTTATTGGCAAACCAAATTGGATTCATGGTAAGGAATTATTATGCAGATGATGGGTTTGATCGAATCTTTTATTATTGTTAAAATTTGAATTTACTGAAATCACTGCGCTACGGTGGAATTTGAGTAAAATTGACAAGTTATTATATTTGGGTGACAGAATCGTTAGACATGTACGTTATTGTGGTATTAATTCGGCTTTGGGATATAAAACTGCATTTAATAGTGAAGGCATAATTATATATTGGAGGTGCGGATTAAAATAAATAAATTATTAAAGTTGAAAATATGAGGTGTTCCTGAAGTAAAATGGGTCTATAACAATGTGCGCTTAACTTTTTATGGCGGGGCTGTAGCCCTATAAGTTGCTACCTTTTTTGGTTCCTTATGAGCCAAGGCGCCAGGAAATATTTAATTAAGGTCACTGGGCGGGTTTTTTATGTGATGTTTAAACCGTTAAAAATTGGGTGCTTTTCGATGTTGCGACAACTTTTGATATATTGAGAAAAGTGATTTAGACTGTGCATAGGAAGTTGCAATTGCACATACGAGTTACTTGGCTTGCTCAGTTTTAATAATTAATGAAAGTTCATATACAGGGTGTCCCGAAAGTACCGATCGGAGTTTATTATATGAAGCTTATGGAATTTAACCAAAGGAATCGGTCGGTTGTTAAACACTATTTTATACTAATGTTTGGATAATATGACAATGTTAGTTTATATACCGGGTGTCAATTTATTAAGGTGAACATGTATCGGGAGTTGTATTTCCGCTCATTCGCAGTTACGATCTCTTTTCTTGAGTGATTTTAGCTTGTTATATAGATTTACTTTATATTTTTGTTATACCGGGTGGTGGTTAATTCTCGATGCGTGTGTCTATGGTGATGTGTACGTGTATGTTTGTGTTTAGTAAGAGTGATGACGACGAGGTGGAGTGAACATTGGTTTATATTATCGCTATTACTTAATTTACGTTATTCTATTGACGCATACTTAATATTATGTTTCCTTTTTATTTTTCAGATACTGCAACTAGAGTGACAAAACTAAATGGGTAATTATAATAAAATTAAGATGTTCGACCGACTTGGTGGGTCGTTTCTCTTCTCTTTTTCAGGTGCTGAGGAGGCGGACCAGAAGGTGATATACCGGGTGGCCGGAAAATAGGTGAGAATTTTCATTGGACAATTAATTAATTATTTTCCTTCATTTTTAGGTAGGTGATAGGGGAGAACCAGTGATGGGGATAAAACAGGAAAAAAAAGGAAGAAAAAGAAGAAAAAAAAAAAGGAAAAGGATGTTTTAGCCGGAAACATAATAAAAGGTATTTATCGGCTTAATCTATTTTTGATAATAACTATATATATATATATGTATATATATAAAAAGAAAAGGAAAGTAAAAGAATTTTATAGGTGCTTAACGCTTACTATGTCTACTTAACAGGTGACGTATGGAGTCAACGGACGGCGACTGGTGTCAAGCGGAGGCGCTGGACGTGACACCCCCCTCCTTAAAAGTGGAGCAGCGTGAAATGATGCGACGGTGAGCTCGTTGAACTCGGCTTACGGTGCGGTTGATAGACGGTTGATCTTTCGTTCCAAGTGCAAGTAGGCTTCTCGCAGGTTGGCGATCTCTGAAGATATGGCGGGAGTTCTCTCCTTGGAAGAGTGGTGAATCGTCATCGTATCCGTGGATTCATGAGAGATGTCCTTCTGGATTCGGTGATCTATCATTGGGCGCGATAATGGAGAATTGCTGAGTGTCTTGGCAGGTGTTTCCTGTTTGGTTGGTTTTTGAGAGTTGGCACTATCATCAGTCATTAACATATCATCATTTGTTAATATGTTTTTATTTTTCAGGCTCGAGTTTCGATAGCTTAACTTTCTTGCTAGGCTTTTCAAGATGATAAATAAGGTGAGTATTATAATTCCACCAATAACTGTTGTTGTTACCGAGACCTCCACGATGTATACAGGGCTCGAGTGGTCTGGTCGTCCTGGAGAGTCGTCTGTGCTTGGATTCTGTACGTCCGAGTGCTCGTGAATCTCGTTTAACTCGTCGATATGTTGACCCCATGGTAGCGTTCTTGATTGGAGGCCTTGAGGATCGATAGCAGACACTTTCAACTCTGGAGTGAATACGTACCATTTGTTTCTCATTTTGTACATTGCCGTAGCAAGCGGATCGCATTCAATTTCTGTGCCTTCGCCAGATATAACGCGTGTTCTTGGCTTTAGGTACATGGGCTTCCCGTCTATTATTACTGGGAGCTCCTGGAAACAGCTTTCCGTGGCCCTGATCCGTGCGGGTACAGGAGTACATCGAAATACTTGTACAGCTTCCCCTCGTACGCGCGCTGAGTATCCTGGTGTTTTTGTGACGGCGTACGCAAATGATGGAGGGTCTTGGTGAGCCATGGCGGTCAAGGCGTGTAATTTTGTTACTTCCGTGAGGCATTTCCTCATGACAAGGTCTTCGTAGGTATTTTCTACGCTCAGGTCTGTCTTTGTGTTACTCTTGTACGAAAAGTACGAGTGGTGAGATCGGTGCACCTTATTTACGGATGGTTGATTCTTTACGTAAGAGTCGTTGATTTCCCGTATTACTAGTCGGGGGTTTTCGGTCTGTATCACAGTGGCGTTGCAGACGTCGTGACGCGCTCGAGCAAACGCGAGCAGGTTGGTGTTTTCTACCGTTAAGGCGTATGCCGTGGGACGTCCCGTAATTTGTAGTCTTTTGGCAATTCCTCTATACAAGACGGTATGCCGTAGTTGAGTGCATCCTCCGTGAACAAAGGGGGACCAGAAATTATGAAAGCCCTCTTCGTCGGTGCATTCAAGGTCGATGTATGTGCAACTAGCACCACTAGGTAAGAATATCTTGGTTTCCATCGTGTCGATCTTGACAATGGTCCGTTTGAACGTTATGTGCAAGTACACGTTTATGACGCGTTTTGTTTTCAGGTCGTCTGATGGCAGGTTGTGGGCGCTGACGGTTTCGGTCGGCGGAATAGTGCGGCTATTCACGCGGTTGGCAGAAAGGCCGTCAAGGGTCTGGTTCCCGAATTGCAGTTTCCCTTGTGCGTGTATGTGCATGCATACAGGAGCAGATACAGATAAGTAATGTCGTTTATTGCTGGTAGGTGTTGTAGATTCCCTCGTGGTGTGGTCCGTGTGGCTGATCACGTAGTCTATCTCTATGCGGCAGCTTAGTACGTCCGCTGTGGTGAGTCTGGGCTTCGCGAGGATCTCCACGCTCACATCTCGGGTGATTGGAAGCTTCCCGTGTAATCGACAGGCGTTGTTATCGAGCAGCGAGATTGTGGTCCCGTTGTCGCACGGCGTGTTGCAGTCGTAGCCTACGAGGGCGTTGCAGTCCTGGGTTGCCAGATACGCTAGGAAGACGATCAGTGAGGCCATTGTGAACTCTATGTTGATTCTGCTTAAGAGAAAAATGTAGAACAGTACGTTCCGGTCTGAACCAGAAAATGGAGAAGATAACTGAGTAATCCAATCTGAAACAGAAGAAAGGTAGTCATCCTGGTTCGCCGTAGTGGGCTTTCCGTAGTCTATTGACGTGCACTATTCGCGTTGATTTATTAATTTGAATTCGCACGTTTTCGTGGTCGAGGATTTCGATAATGCGGTACGGGCCGTGATATTCTTTTCCGAATTTATCTGTTTTACTCTCGTTTAATAGAAAGACGTTATCGTTTGCGTTGAAAGTCGTCGGGTTTACGCGTTTGTCGTAGTAATTTTTGGAGCGCTCTTTAGCCCTAATGAGATTAGCTCTAGCGACTTCCTGTATATCACAGATTTTTTCGAACAGGTTTGTTAAGTAGGAGTGATATGTTTCAGGATCTTCTTCGGGGTTGTGTCCCGATGGAACTCTGGCGACACGTCCGAAGATCAATTCGTGAGGTGTGTACCCGGTACCTTCGTGTACTGAGGTATTATACGAAAAACTGGCACGCTCAATGAGGTCGTCCCATGCTTCTTCCTTATTGACGAAGCACTTCAGGTATTCCATTAGAACGAGGTGCGACCTTTCGAGTGACCCATTAGATTGTGGATGGTGAGCAGTCGTTCGGAAGTGTTGGATACGGAACTTTTTGGTTACGCTTTTCATGAGTACACCGGTAAAGTTCGTCCCTTGGTCGGTGAGTATGCTTCGGGGGCATCCAAAACGACAGATAAAATAGTGGATAAAGGCGTTCGCCGTGGTTTCGCCTCTAGCGTCTGGTAGTGGTGCGTATACTGAGTATTTTGTGAGGAGATCTTGCATCGTTAGAACGTATGAGTTGCCGCTAGGAGTGGTTCTGAGTGGTCCTACTATGTCGAGAGCCACTTTGTCGAAGGCGCGTCCAGGTGTGTCGGTCAATATCATTGGTTGTCGAGTCTTCCTTCTGACTAGTTTCATAGATTGACACGTTCGACAATTCCTGATGTAGTTTAATATATCGCCTTTCATTTTGTTCCATGTAAACCTTTGTTTAATTCGCTGGTACGTCTTCGTGACGCCCTTGTGTCCACCGACGGCAGATTCGTGATTTTCGCGGATTATCGCTGTACGGTCCTCTACCGGAGGGGTGACGGTTGGTCCATGACATGTGCTGATGGTGACGGGCCTTTCGGAGAGTATCGCTTGCAGTGTCTGTAAGACTCGATCCCATGGTATCGTGTCGAGGCTGGGTGTCTCTCGTATGCTAACAGTATGTAGTTGTAATTCCGTCATCACGTCGAGGGTTGATCTGAAACATTCCTTTAAGATTTCTTCGTCCAATAATGTTGTTCTTTTCTCTTTTGCAGGTAGTACTATAATGTGTCGTCCCGCGTCTATGGATGGATAGACTCGCGCTCTTCCGAGCATTAAGTCGTCTAGCGGAGGTAGGTATCCATCTTGCTGTAATTCCATAGCTCCTTTATCGAAGGGGTGTTTATCAACGGTGACCAGTATGATTGTGTTATCGTTGCAATTCAGTAATGGTATGTTGCGTTTTTTTATACGGCATCTTGTGCTATGGGTGGTTATTAATTCTGGTCTCATTTGCAGAGTTTCTTCTTCGGGAAGAATTTCCAAGGTATCGAATTCCTTATCGCTGTTGTCGTCAACAGTGGTTTCGTCCGGCGGTTCTGTCACGGGGTCGGGTGGAGGTTCTGGGGGTATAGAAGGTAAGTGTGATATTGTTTTTCCTCGTGACTGAAATTGCGCTACGTTATCGACGCGTTCATTGTTCGTCTGTTCGTCAAGGAGGTCCAAGAGTCCTTTCGTAATTAACGGTGGTGATTGTTGGTTATTCGTGAAACGTGGGGGAGGTGAAGGATGGGAAGATGTGGGGGGAGGTGGACCGGATGATAGAGGTTTACTGTCGAATATTTCCTCAGAAGAGTCGGAAGCTACAACATACGGCCGTGAGGTGATTATTTCACTCTCGACCGTAGACCTTCTGGTAGGTACTTTCCGACGCCTTTCAT
The DNA here is from genome assembly GCF_047496725.1 of Anoplolepis gracilipes. Lineage (NCBI taxonomy): Eukaryota > Metazoa > Arthropoda > Insecta > Hymenoptera > Formicidae > Anoplolepis > Anoplolepis gracilipes. Next base: position 4,022,715 of record NC_132986.1, on the reverse strand, counting down.
CATCAGAACTGTCATCGTCAGTGCTTGTAATTAGGTCTCGTACTTTCTGAGGGAGACGTATGCGTTTTTTTTCGATCGGGAGAATGGAAACAGTAGCGGTTATAGGATTTCTGGACAGGGCATCGGCATTTTTGTTCGTGACACCTGTCTTGTATGCGACTGTATATTCGTATTCTTCGAGTTTCAGGCGCCATCGCATAAGGCGAGAGGTCGGGTCCTTCACTCGGTTTAACCAGGCGAGCGGTTGGTGATCCGTCACGAGCGTAAACTTGCGCCCGTAGAGGTAAGGTCTGAAGTGTCCGACGCAATAAATTATGGCTAGCAGCTCTTTCTCTGTTGTCGAGTAGTTCCTTTCGGCTGAATTGAGTACTCTGGACGTATACGCGATTGGCAAGTCTTGGCCGATTGTTCCTTGGCTTAGGACTCCAGCGATAGCGTAGTCGGATGCGTCCGTAGTGAGCAGGAATTCTCGCGTGAAATCCGGGAATTGCAGTACCGGTTCTTCGCAGAGTCGTCTTCGAAGAGTCTCAAAAGCGTGTTGTGTATTTTCGTTCCATGAGAAGGTACTGTTTTTCTTCAGGAGGTCCGACATTGGTTTAGCTATTCCTGAAAAATCGGGGATGAAGCGGCGGTAGTAGCCTGATAAGCCTAGAAATTGTCGTACGTTTTTCAGACTCCTTGGAACTGGAAAGTCTTTAACAGCTGAGACCTTCTGGGGGTCAGGGCGTACGCCAGTATCTGTAATTACGTGCCCGAGATAGACGACTTCATGTCGCAAAAACTCACATTTATCTGGTTGTAAAGTGAGATTGGCGGTTTTTAAACGTTTCATTAATTTATCCATTTTAATGTCATGTTCCCGTAACGAGCTTGCGTATATCACTATGTCGTCCATGTACACCAAAAGTTCTATACCTTGCAGTCCGGTCAATATTTGGTCCATTAATCGTTGGAAAGTGGCCGGTGCGTTTCTGAGTCCGAATGGCATCCTGGAGAATTGGTAATGGCCATGTGGTGTAGAGAAAGCTGTTTTGTGCGCATCCTTGGGATCCATTGGGATTTGATGGAACCCACTGGCGAGGTCGAGGACGGAGAAATATTTTGCACTGCCCAACTGGTCGAGGATATCGCTGATATTTGGCAGAGGGTAGGCGTCTCCTAGCGTTTTTTCGTTGAGCCTTCTGTAATCGATGACCATTCGCCATCTCTTGTTTCCAGTTGAGTCCGGTTTCTTCGGAACGATCCAGACGGGGGAACTGTACGGTGAAGTGGATGGTGTCACTATATTTTTCTGAAGGAGCTCGTTGACCTGTTTATTTATTTCTTCTCGATGTATTGGCGGAAATCTATACTGCTTCGTGTGTATAGGTATCTCGTCCGAAGTGATTATTTTATGGGTGATTGTTGAAGTTTGGTCCAGATATTCTCCTGGTACGTAGAATCTGTCATTGTGTCGTTTTATTAGTTCAAAAATATTCTCTTTTTCTAGGTCGTTAAGATGATCGAGGCGCAAGAGTCGTATTATTTGAGTAATTCTGTCCGGTGTAGAGTCTTCCTTATGATTGTGTTCGCGCTGGGTGAGTATCTCGGGTGAGTTCCTTAAGTTTTTCCAATGTATCTTCTCGTTTACCATATTAACTATTTGCATTTTGTGTATGTCGTTGTATTTCGCAAGATTAGATGCACGCTGATCGATGAGAGTGAAATGATGTATATTATTATTTGTTTCAGGTTGCTTATTTGTAGCTACGCACAAAGGGGGTGAGTCATCCGCTTTTGCGGGGCTTAGAGGAAAGTAAGGAAGAGCAATTATAGAAGATTGACCGCCTGGGCCGAGACCAGAGGAAGGGGTTCGCACCGACGCGAGAGCGGCATCGTCGTTCGCCGGCGGAGATAAGGATCCCCTTTCTGTGTAAGTAATGTGAGAATGATTTGTGATAATAGTATTAGAATCAAGGGACGTGTGCGTAGAAACGATTGTAGCTTGAAGTGTTGCATTTTTTGTAGAAAGGGATGGGGGATAATCGGGAGAGGTATTGGGATGTCGACCTAGGTCGACGCCGCACCTTGGTGCGACAAGAGGAAGGCAGTGCTCCTGCCCGTAGAGATGATAGTCGGGATCGACGTTTTGTGTTGGTGTATTAAGAAGAGGAAGAGAGGGGGTAAATGTATTTTGGTTTTGTAGCGTATTTTGTTTGTTAAATGATGAGTTTGATTGTTTGTTGTTTTCAATGTGTATCTTGGTCTTTGTGTTATTGTGTAGTTTGTTTGGTTGTTTATTTTTGCATGTAGTAAAATTATCTTGACTCGTTGCAGGTGCAGTGCGTGCTTCTTGGGTGCGAAGGCTTTTGCTCGCTTGAATTTTGACGGGACTATTGCCCGATGGGCTAGAGGGTTGCCTCAGAGGCTCCCTGGAAGGGGGGTCCTGTGATATTTTTGTTACTTCTGTTAGCGTAACGGTAGGTATTATAATTTCTACTTCTTCGTCTAATGTATTCGTGATGCCGATATATGCCTTGTCGTTGATACACGTGACAAGTGCATCTCCGGCGAAGACCGCGTCGCGGGCGCGTATCGGGGCGAGATAACCCGTTTTAATTTCCGGATTAGCTATGCGGACCGTGATTCCCAGCTTCATACGTGAGGGTATGACAATGGACTCCTTGTCCTTGAATGGAAACGCGCAGTCGCGCCACGTGATTAACTTATTACCGTAATTAATGCACGCGTTATGTTCAGTGAAGAACGACGAACCTAATATGCCCTGTGTGATTATAGGGAATTCGTCGGCTACCACGTGGAAAACTACTGGGGTTTCCGAAACGTATGCTATGGCGGATCCCAGAGTGGTGACAACATTTTCGGTGATACCCGTTAATTGGATAGTCTCCTTGTTGTTGATTTGAATATCGGATTTAATGCAACCTTTCTTTATTATATTAGGCTGTGCTCCTGTATCGAGCATGAAGGCTGTTGGTCCTCGGAAAGACGGTGATGCGAGCTCGACGGCCGGTACGTTTCCGTCGTCTCCTCGGAGGACGTGAAGGGATCTGGTTTCCCTTCCATGCAGAGGGTGGAGCGGATTTGGAAAGGGCCTCGGGACGCTCCGTTGACCGAGACCTCTGTTCGGTTTCCCGAATTTCGCGGAGGTGGATTATTCATATTACTATTAGCGTGCGTATTATGAGAGTTATTGGAATAATTATTATTATTATTGAAATTATTATTATTATTGTTATTGTACTTTTCGCGATACTGTCGTTTACGGCACTCGTGTATGAGGTGTCCGATCTTTTGGCAGTACCCGCAAATTTTTCGTTCGTGTGCATTCCCGGGACCGGGCGGCGTATTCGCTACCGCAGTCTGATCGCGTTGGAGAATTTGCGTCACGGGGGCCGGTGCAGCGTTACTATTGTGATTATTGTTACCGTTCGCGTTTCGAGTGCTCTTGTATCTTATCTCCTCTCTTTCTAGGCGTTTATTAATTGTGACCACTTTAGAGCAGGCGTCGGGGAGGCTACTATATCCTTCAGCGCGAAGTTCTATTCTATATTCGCGTGGAAGTCCTTCGTAAAACGCTTCTAACGCGAAACCTTCTATTCCGGCAATCTCATTTTCGGATAACGGTCTACCGAGTTGGACTTGATCTCCTTCAATTATGGCCGTTTTCAGATCCTTAACACGCCCGATGTAGTCAAGTATGTGCTCGTTCGGCTTTTTGTATGCCATGCTTAATTGTCCGCGATAATAGTTCGAGCTTCTAGCGGGACCGAAAGTTCGCCTGAGGCAGTCGAGAAATTTTTCCACGGTCGGGTGGATTTCATCCTCTACGGCTAAATATGCGTGGTGCGTTAATTTATTTCGTAGCATACGGACAAATAATGCTTCGTCTACCAACGGTACCGATTCTTTTGCCCTTTTGCATGCCCTAGCGAATTGTAGCACGGGGATGTTATGCCCGTCGTATTTCGGCACCAGTTCGAGAGCGTCGCGCAGATATGATTTCGGATATCCCATAGGATAATGAGAACCGTCGATTCCGGCGGCTGAGGTCGTGGGCTTGATATCGTTATACGAGGCGTTCGACATGTTAAACGATGGAGGCGCGTTATTTGTTACGTCCGCTGGGCTCGAGGCCTGCAAACCGGGTAGATTTTTAGCGAACGCGCGCATCATGTTTTCCAACATTTCAGTTCGGATTTTTAATTCTCTTTCTTTTTCGCGTAGATCTCTAAAAGCTTCCTCATGGTTTTCGCGTTCTATGTTTCCCGAGAGATCATCGGATTGAGCCATATTTAAAGGTAAGTATTTATTATCGATGGTATAGCAGGACTCGCGGTTGCGAACGATTGTGCGTATATAATTTCTTTTTGTTGCGGGTATGCGAAAGCGGAATCGCGTACAATCACCAGTTATCACGATTATGAACAGGTAATTATCACCTAAGAGGTTAGTGGTTAAATTAGTTTGGATACATATAACATGGATACATATATTTTACGAAGAATTTTGAAGTAGTATTAAGGTATAAGGATTGATGGACAACGACCGATTTATTTATTTATTGAGGTTTGAAAAAACTTTAATTGTAACTTTACTTTTAATTTCCTTCGAGACTAGTAAAAGAAATAATTCGCGATGATGATTTTAAGAAAGGAAGATTTTCTTGGGAAAATGTACTCGTTTTCAATAACGAAGAATAGTAACTTTTATTTTTGCACTGATTTTTAGCGGTAATACCCCACACCTGGCACCAGTTGTTACATCCCACCGCTGTCACCAGTTGTTACATCCCACCGCTGTCACCAGTTGTTACGTCCCGCCGCTGTCACCAGTTGTTACGTCCTCTGCGTTCGCGAGCGAGGTGCGGTTACGATGGTTGGTGTACGCGGATCGCGGTGGCCGAGCGGTAAACCTGTCACGATCAGCGTAGCGGTGCACCGGAAACTAGAGGTCGGGACGTAATAGATAATAGGGAGGATGTGAAGTGAGTAGACAATGAATGCAGATTGTTTACGTATACTGATTTTTATGTATTTATCATTATTTTATAATAAACATATATGTACAGTTATATTATATTTTTCAAGACGATTAGACAATTAAATCACGGACGGTTATCAGGAGGCGAATTGATAGGTGCTTCAGCGGACGACAGGATGCATACTCGCCCGAAGAAAGCCTGGGAGGAAATGATCCTCGGTTGCGTAATCCCGAAGTCTATCAACGGCGGGGGCACGGGCCACGGACGGTATTCGATAGGCGGTAAGGGCCTATGTGAGGAAGCGACGACCCCGCTACTGGATGCCGGTGGAGTGACGGCGTCGTGTAGCTGGTCAGGGGTTGATGACTCCGATGTATGGGTTCCCGGTGGAGGGTAAGTGAAATACCCGACGGATGCTGGGCTCTGACTACCTGGTGGCGACGCAGCTGTTCGGACCGTCAGGTAGGAGCCGCCTTGGTATAGTGACCGGATGAGGCGCTTCAATTGGTGAGCACGCCCTGCTCGACGTGACCGACCCATGACGCAGCTAAGAAGGTAAGCGAAATCATAATCGACGCCATAGTTGAATACGCGGAGGGGTATAGACTGGGGTTAGTAATAGTAACGCGAGTGATGAAAAGAAAAAAAAAAACATACGCGTTAAAGTAAATTGGTAAACGAGTTGACTTGACCTTATCTGACGGGTTGCGGGGACAGGGTGAGCCTTAATGAGTTTACTTTAATTTAATATTTATTCTATATTTTAGATCAAGAAGAGCGATCGGAGGAATTGTGAGAGACGCCCTGACAGAGGCGCGGTTCGTGGACTGAGAGGAGGCAGATCGCCCTGACAGAGGCGCGCTGCACGCTAGGAGGCGGAATGCCCTGAAAGAGGCGCTCCTCGGAGAAGAGAGTCGTTCGCCCTGAGAGAGGCGTGCGACCTAGAGAGGGGTAGTCCGGCTCTGAAGGAGGCGCACTACGAAGGATGAAGGCAGAGCCGCCCTGAATGAGGCGCACTGCTAGAAGGGACGTAGAATCGCCCTGAGAGAGGCACACTACGTAGGAAGGATGTAGGTCGCCCTGGAGGAGGCGCCCTACGGTGTAGGTAAGAATGGTTATCGCTCTCTGTCTAATGACATTCCCTATGAAGACGTCCGAATAAAATATTAATCTCTTCGATTATAAGTTACAGATATCTGAGGCTCTGGGTATGTCAAGGCGGACGTCGCGGACCTTGCCACTGGTGAGCGGATAAGGGAAAAGAAAAGAAAAAAAAAGAAAGAAAGAAAAGAGAAAAAAAAAAAATATATATAGGAAGAAGCTATAGGGAATACAAGAACGCCCTGGAGGAGGCGCGCGTCGCCGCAGGATGAAAGAGAGAGCCCGAAGTAGGCTTGAAGGAAGGATGACCTCGTCAGATAAGTAGCACTAATTTGCCCGATAATTTCAATATTAAAATTAGAATAGAAAGCTTGTCTTTATATTTACAGGTATAGACGCGAGAGGTTAACGGCGAGAAGAATTGACACCGAAAAGATGACCGACGCCCGGAATGGACAGGGGCCGCGAACTGACACAAGTATGTATATTTCGAGTAATTACACGTAAACAATATGATTAATGATTACACGAATATATCTTAATAATTACGACAACGTACTCACTTCACTAAATTGTTATGTGTTACAGGAACCACTGGGAAGCACACTGTAACGCGGGTGTACACAAGAATGTGGATCTACAATATTAGTATTACAACATTAGTTAATAGAACTTTCCTTCGACTATGATTTCACGCACAGACTGGTTTCGGACGCGTAAACGATATTATAGATAGGCGGCATTAACAATTGCATGGAGAGGAAAAGATAATACGCTTATATTGTTGATAGAAGTAATTCACTGCAAACGAAAATTTAGATAAAATATCTTTAAAAGTGATAGATAGAATTCGATATGTATTGTGAGCGCCGTGGAAATCGATAAAGAGAAAGGAAATATAATAGTAACAGTGGATACAAATAATCAAGAATAGATTTATACGACAGTAAACGTAAGAACTGAAGGCTAATTAATAGTATTCGCGATATGCTAGTCTCGAAGTCTCTCTGAATTAATGATTTTGTGTGAATAATACCGTAATGAACTAGAAACCACTGATTCGAAGATATAATATTAATTACACTGCGCGAAAACTTGCGAGAGCGTATGTATGATTGAATGTTATAAGGATAACCGATTATTAAATCGTATAAATGACTGTCTGTACGTACAATGAATTTACTGGGTACTGTATGAATCGAGTATTGACTGCTGATCGAATACTGATTATGCGAAAACTGAATGGTCGGAACGAACCGTACAACAGATTTTACTGTCGGGCGAAAGCCGAATACTAAATATGATCTGAACTGTCTAATGATCTGAACTGTCTAGGCGAGAACTGAATACTCTGATCTTTGAGCACACGGTGCTCCCGTTTATATACCCGTGGTCGCTGAGGGCTCCCACCTTCTGAATTATAGCGCGCGCAACGTGGTCCGATCCTGGTCATGCTTGTTTGTCACGGGTATCACGCGCCGGGCAATAGTAAGCTATCACGGTGTTTGTCCGAAATTTTCACGTGATCCGGCGGTTCCTGAATGTTCTAGAACCTTCGGGACTAGCATTATAATGTAATATCTATATCGTTATTTCTAGATATATCGCAATTATTACTAGCGTTACGATAACTTATCTGATTAATTACTTATCGCCGCCTTGTATTATAGCGTTGTACTTAAATAATTGTAGAGATATGAGAGCATTACGCTAATTAACTTATTAATTAACAATTATCTATGATGTCGCATAATGTTATTCGTGGATTACAAGATCTAAATTAGTCTACAGACGTTAAACTCGCTATTATATAACTATATGTATGTATGTATATCATTATAACTAGTAGTAAAGGTTTATATATTTATATATATGTAATAATGGTATAAATGCACATGTAATATGCCGTGATATATTTACAATGGATGGATGAGGAGTGTGTAAGTGTGTATAAATGCATAAATTTAAGACAAGTTTATATTGTGAGAGGTTGAGTGTGTAATTTAAGTGATACGCTTGGAATATGTATGAATTAGTTATAAGATCCGAAACTATTGCGTTACCATGTATATGATACATTGATTATGTGTATGTTAATATATGAATATGCCTGTAATAAGTTTATAATAGGTTTATTGAGAGTGCTTTATTTGTGCGTACTAATGGGTCACTATGTATATAAATTATTTATAGAGTGTGTGTATTTGCGTGTTACTGGGTGGATAATATGTCTATAATAGTCAGATACTGATTAAACATTGTGTAGATGATAAGTTTATAACGCGCGTATTTTTGTATCATCGGGTATATTAAGTGACTATTGTTATATAATTTTATGGTGTGTTTGTTAAGGAGCGTGTATCTATGTAATTATTTCTGGGTGTTCATTATGCGTTTATACTTGGTTTATGTAGTGTATGATGTGTGTATTATCGTACCACCGTATATATAGGTATGGTCCTTTTGTTTATTATGCATATGTATATTGTAATTATCATTCATCCTCAATAAAATGATAACGAAGTTTTGAGAATATTATCACGTTCAAGTTATTTCAGACACCTTGTATAAGTAAGAGTTAATTAAGTAATTGTATATATTTAAGTGTGACTATTTAACTTTAGTTATCTTCCAGAGCTTTATTCGTTTTAAACTCTTTATGGGATATTTATATTGTTTTCACTATAATATGTATATACATATATTTATCTTGTGTAGTTCATTTTAATTATTATTGGTTTTACTTGATCACTCAAATATTGTCTGAGCCTCGAGGAGTTCTTGTCAGGTCATTATAATTTGCCTTTAAAACATCTGTGGATCATGATTTCTGCAGCGAGTCGCATATATATATATATATATATATGTATATGTGTATGCACCAAGTTATCTCCATGGTTGATATATGAAATAATTATAAATGATAGCTGACCGGATTTTTATTGGCAAACCAAATTGGATTCATGGTAAGGAATTATTATGCAGATGATGGGTTTGATCGAATCTTTTATTATTGTTAAAATTTGAATTTACTGAAATCACTGCGCTACGGTGGAATTTGAGTAAAATTGACAAGTTATTATATTTGGGTGACAGAATCGTTAGACATGTACGTTATTGTGGTATTAATTCGGCTTTGGGATATAAAACTGCATTTAATAGTGAAGGCATAATTATATATTGGAGGTGCGGATTAAAATAAATAAATTATTAAAGTTGAAAATATGAGGTGTTCCTGAAGTAAAATGGGTCTATAACAATGTGCGCTTAACTTTTTATGGCGGGGCTGTAGCCCTATAAGTTGCTACCTTTTTTGGTTCCTTATGAGCCAAGGCGCCAGGAAATATTTAATTAAGGTCACTGGGCGGGTTTTTTATGTGATGTTTAAACCGTTAAAAATTGGGTGCTTTTCGATGTTGCGACAACTTTTGATATATTGAGAAAAGTGATTTAGACTGTGCATAGGAAGTTGCAATTGCACATACGAGTTACTTGGCTTGCTCAGTTTTAATAATTAATGAAAGTTCATATACAGGGTGTCCCGAAAGTACCGATCGGAGTTTATTATATGAAGCTTATGGAATTTAACCAAAGGAATCGGTCGGTTGTTAAACACTATTTTATACTAATGTTTGGATAATATGACAATGTTAGTTTATATACCGGGTGTCAATTTATTAAGGTGAACATGTATCGGGAGTTGTATTTCCGCTCATTCGCAGTTACGATCTCTTTTCTTGAGTGATTTTAGCTTGTTATATAGATTTACTTTATATTTTTGTTATACCGGGTGGTGGTTAATTCTCGATGCGTGTGTCTATGGTGATGTGTACGTGTATGTTTGTGTTTAGTAAGAGTGATGACGACGAGGTGGAGTGAACATTGGTTTATATTATCGCTATTACTTAATTTACGTTATTCTATTGACGCATACTTAATATTATGTTTCCTTTTTATTTTTCAGATACTGCAACTAGAGTGACAAAACTAAATGGGTAATTATAATAAAATTAAGATGTTCGACCGACTTGGTGGGTCGTTTCTCTTCTCTTTTTCAGGTGCTGAGGAGGCGGACCAGAAGGTGATATACCGGGTGGCCGGAAAATAGGTGAGAATTTTCATTGGACAATTAATTAATTATTTTCCTTCATTTTTAGGTAGGTGATAGGGGAGAACCAGTGATGGGGATAAAACAGGAAAAAAAAGGAAGAAAAAGAAGAAAAAAAAAAAGGAAAAGGATGTTTTAGCCGGAAACATAATAAAAGGTATTTATCGGCTTAATCTATTTTTGATAATAACTATATATATATATATGTATATATATAAAAAGAAAAGGAAAGTAAAAGAATTTTATAGGTGCTTAACGCTTACTATGTCTACTTAACAGGTGACGTATGGAGTCAACGGACGGCGACTGGTGTCAAGCGGAGGCGCTGGACGTGACACTGATTAAACATTGTGTAGATGATAAGTTTATAACGCGCGTATTTTTGTATCACCGGGTATATTAAGTGACTATTGTGTTACGTCCCGCCGCTGTCACCAGTTGTTACATCCTCTGCGTTCGCGAGCGAGGTGCGGTTACGATGGTTGGTGTACGCGGATCGCGGTGGCCGAGCGGTAAACCTGTCACGATCAGCGTAGCGGTGCACCGGAAACTAGAGGTCGGGACGTAATAGATAATAGGGAGGATGTGAAGTGAGTAGACAATGAATGCAGATTGTTTACGTATACTGATTTTTATGTATTTATCATTATTTTATAATAAACATATATGTACAGTTATATTATATTTTTCAAGACGATTAGACAATTAAATCACGGACGGTTATCAGGAGGCGAATTGATAGGTGCTTCAGCGGACGACAGGATGCATACTCGCCCGAAGAAAGCCTGGGAGGAAATGATCCTCGGTTGCGTAATCCCGAAGTCTATCAACGGCGGGGGCACGGGCCACGGACGGTATTCGATAGGCGGTAAGGGCCTATGTGAGGAAGCGACGACCCCGCTACTGGATGCCGGTGGAGTGACGGCGTCGTGTAGCTGGTCAGGGGTTGATGACTCCGATGTATGGGTTCCCGGTGGAGGGTAAGTGAAATACCCGACGGATGCTGGGCTCTGACTACCTGGTGGCGACGCAGCTGTTCGGACCGTCAGGTAGGAGCCGCCTTGGTATAGTGACCGGATGAGGCGCTTCAATTGGTGAGCACGCCCTGCTCGACGTGACCGACCCATGACGCAGCTAAGAAGGTAAGCGAAATCATAATCGACGCCATAGTTGAATACGCGGAGGGGTATAGACTGGGGTTAGTAATAGTAACGCGAGTGATGAAAAGGAAAAAAAAAACATACGCGTTAAAGTAAATTGGTAAACGAGTTGACTTGACCTTATCTGACGGGTTGCGGGGACAGGGTGAGCCTTAATGAGTTTACTTTAATTTAATATTTATTCTATATTTTAGATCAAGAAGAGCGATCGGAGGAATTGTGAGAGACGCCCTGACAGAGGCGCGGTTCGTGGACTGAGAGGAGGCAGATCGCCCTGACAGAGGCGCGCTGCACGCTAGGAGGCGGAATGCCCTGAAAGAGGCGCTCCTCGGAGAAGAGAGTCGTTCGCCCTGAGAGAGGCGTGCGACCTAGAGAGGGGTAGTCCGGCTCTGAAGGAGGCGCACTACGAAGGATGAAGGCAGAGCCGCCCTGAATGAGGCGCACTGCTAGAAGGGACGTAGAATCGCCCTGAGAGAGGCACACTACGTAGGAAGGATGTAGGTCGCCCTGGAGGAGGCGCCCTACGGTGTAGGTAAGAATGGTTATCGCTCTCTGTCTAATGACATTCCCTATGAAGACGTCCGAATAAAATATTAATCTCTTCGATTATAAGTTACAGATATCTGAGGCTCTGGGTATGTCAAGGCGGACGTCGCGGACCTTGCCACTGGTGAGCGGATAAGGGAAAAGAAAAGAAAAAAAAAGAAAGAAAGAAAAGAGAAAAAAAAAATATATATAGGAAGAAGCTATAGGGAATACAAGAACGCCCTGGAGGAGGCGCGCGTCGCCGCAGGATGAAAGAGAGAGCCCGAAGTAGGCTTGAAGGAAGGATGACCTCGTCAGATAAGTAGCACTAATTTGCCCGATAATTTCAATATTAAAATTAGAATAGAAAGCTTGTCTTTATATTTACAGGTATAGACGCGAGAGGTTAACGGCGAGAAGAATTGACACCGAAAAGATGACCGACGCCCGGAATGGACAGGGGCCGCGAACTGACACAAGTATGTATATTTCGAGTAATTACACGTAAACAATATGATTAATGATTACACGAATATATCTTAATAATTACGACAACGTACTCACTTCACTAAATTGTTATGTGTTACAGGAACCACTGGGAAGCACACTGTAACGCGGGTGTACACAAGAATGTGGATCTACAATATTAGTATTACAACATTAGTTAATAGAACTTTCCTTCGACTATGATTTCACGCACAGACTGGTTTCGGACGCGTAAACGATATTATAGATAGGCGGCATTAACAATTGCATGGAGAGGAAAAGATAATACGCTTATATTGTTGATAGAAGTAATTCACTGCAAACGAAAATTTAGATAAAATATCTTTAAAAGTGATAGATAGAATTCGATATGTATTGTGAGCGCCGTGGAAATCGATAAAGAGAAAGGAAATATAATAGTAACAGTGGATACAAATAATCAAGAATAGATTTATACGACAGTAAACGTAAGAACTGAAGGCTAATTAATAGTATTCGCGATATGCTAGTCTCGAAGTCTCTCTGAATTAATGATTTTGTGTGAATAATACCGTAATGAACTAGAAACCACTGATTCGAAGATATAATATTAATTACACTGCGCGAAAACTTGCGAGAGCGTATGTATGATTGAATGTTATAAGGATAACCGATTATTAAATCGTATAAATGACTGTCTGTACGTACAATGAATTTACTGGGTACTGTATGAATCGAGTATTGACTGCTGATCGAATACTGATTATGCGAAAACTGAATGGTCGGAACGAACCGTACAACAGATTTTACTGTCGGGCGAAAGCCGAATACTAAATATGATCTGAACTGTCTAATGATCTGAACTGTCTAGGCGAGAACTGAATACTCTGCTCTTTGAGCACACGGTGCTCCCGTTTATATACCCGTGGTCGCTGAGGGCTCCCACCTTCTGAATTATAGCGCGCGCAACGTGGTCCGATCCTGGTCATGCTTGTTTGTCACGGGTATCACGCGCCGGGCAATAGTAAGCTATCACGGTGTTTGTCCGAAATTTTCACGTGATCCGGCGGTTCCTGAATGTTCTAGAACCTTCGGGACTAGCATTATAATGTAATATCTATATCGTTATTTCTAGATATATCGCAATTATTACTAGCGTTACGATAACTTATCTGATTAATTACTTATCGCCGCATTGTATTATAGCGTTGTACTTAAATAATTGTAGAGATATGAGAGCATTACGCTAATTAACTTATTAATTAACAATTATCTATGATGTCGCATAATGTTATTCGTGGATTACAAGATCTAAATTAGTCTACAGACGTTAAACTCGCTATTATATAACTATATGTATGTATGTATATCATTATAACTAGTAGTAAAGGTTTATATATTTATATATATGTAATAATGGTATAAATGCACATGTAATATGCCGTGATATATTTACAATGGATGGATGAGGAGTGTGTAAGTGTGTATAAATGCATAAATTTAAGACAAGTTTATATTGTGAGAGGTTGAGTGTGTAATTTAAGTGATACGCTTGGAATATGTATGAATTAGTTATAAGATCCGAAACTATTGCGTTACCATGTATATGATACATTGATTATGTGTATGTTAATATATGAATATGCCTGTAATAAGTTTATAATAGGTTTATTGAGAGTGCTTTATTTGTGCGTACTAATGGGTCACTATGTATATAAATTATTTATAGAGTGTGTGTATTTGCGTGTTACTGGGTGGATAATATGTCTATAATAGTCAGATACTGATTAAACATTGTGTAGATGATAAGTTTATAACGCGCGTATTTTTGTATCACCGGGTATATTAAGTGACTATTGTTATATAATTTTATGGTGTGTTTGTTAAGGAGCGTGTATCTATGTAATTATTTCTGGGTGTTCATTATGCGTTTATACTTGGTTTATGTAGTGTATGATGTGTGTATTATCGTACCACCGTATATATAGGTATGGTCATTTTGTTTATTATGCATATGTATATTGTAATTATCATTCATCCTCAATAAAATGATAACGAAGTTTTGAGAATATTATCACGTTCAAGTTATTTCAGACACCTTGTATAAGTAAGAGTTAATTAAGTAATTGTATATATTGAGTGTGACTATTTAACTTTAGTTATCTTCCAGAGCTTTATTCGTTTTAAACTCTTTATGGGATATTTATATTGTTTTCACTATAATATATATATATATATATATGTATTATGAGTGGTTCATTTTAATTATTATTGGTTTTAATTGATTACTTAAATATTGTCTGAGCCTCGAGGAGTTCTTGTCAGGTCATTATAATTTGCCTTTAAAACATCTGTGGATTATGATATCTGCAGCGAGTCGCATATATATATATATATATGTATATGTGCATGCACCAAGTTATCTCCATGGTTGATATATGAAATAATTATAAATGATAGCTGACCGGATTTTTATTGGCAAACCAAATTGGATTCATGGTAAGGAATTATTATGCAGAAGATGGGTTTGATCGAATCTTTTATTATTGTTAAAATTTGGATTTAATGAAATCACTGCGCTGCGGTGGAATATGAGTAAAATTGACAAGTTATTATATTTGGGTGACAGAATCGTTAGACATGTACGTTATTGTGGTATTAATTCGGCTTTGGGATATAAAACTGCATTTAATAGTGAAGGCATAATTATATATTGGAGGTGCGGATTAAAATAAATAAATTATTAAAGTTGAAAATATGAGGTGTTCCTGAAGCAAAATGGGTCTATAACAATGTGCGCTTAACTTTTTATGGCGGGGCTGTAGCCCTATAAGTTGCTACCTTTTTTGGTTCCTTATGAGCCAAGGCGCCAGGAAATATTTAATTAAGGTCACTGGGCGGGTTTTTTATGTGATGTTTAAACCGTTAAAAATTGGGTGCTTTTCGATGTTGCGACAACTTTTGATATATTGAGAAAAGTGATTTAGACTGTGCATAGGAAGTTGCAATTGCACATACGAGTTACTTGGCTTGCTCAGTTTTAATAATTAATGAAAGTTCATATACAGGGTGTCCCGAAAGTACCGATCGGAGTTTATTATATGAAGCTTATGGAATTTAACCAAAGGAATCGGTCGGTTGTTAAACACTATTTTATACTAATGTTTGGATAATATGACAATGTTAGTTTATATACCGGGTGTCAATTTATTAAGGTGAACATGTATCGGGAGTTGTATTTCCGCTCATTCGCAGTTACGATCTCTTTTCTTGAGTGATTTTAGCTTGTTATATAGATTTACTTTATATTTTTGTTATACCGGGTGGTGGTTAATTCTCGATGCGTGTGTCTATGGTGATGTGTACGTGTATGTTTGTGTTTAGTAAGAGTGATGACGACGAGGTGGAGTGAACATTGGTTTATATTATCGCTATTACTTAATTTACGTTATTCTATTGACGCATACTTAATATTATGTTTCCTTTTTATTTTTCAGATACTGCAACTAGAGTGACAAAACTAAATGGGTAATTATAATAAAATTAAGATGTTCGACCGACTTGGTGGGTCGTTTCTCTTCTCTTTTTCAGGTGCTGAGGAGGCGGACCAGAAGGTGATATACCGGGTGGCCGGAAAATAGGTGAGAATTTTCATTGGACAATTAATTAATTATTTTCCTTCATTTTTAGGTAGGTGATAGGGGAGAACCAGTGATGGGGATAAAACAGGAAAAAAAAGGAAGAAAAAGAAAAAAAAAAAGGAAAAGGATGTTTTAGCCGGAAACATAATAAAAGGTATTTATCGGCTTAATCTATTTTTGATAATAACTATATATATATATATGTATATATATAAAAAGAAAAGGAAAGTAAAAGAATTTTATAGGTGCTTAACGCTTACTATGTCTACTTAACAGGTGACGTATGGAGTCAACGGACGGCGACTGGTGTCAAGCGGAGGCGCTGGACGTGACACCCCCCTCCTTAAAAGTGGAGCAGCGTGAAATGATGCGACGGTGAGCTCGTTGAACTCGGCTTACGGTGCGGTTGATAGACGGTTGATCTTTCGTTCCAAGTGCAAGTAGGCTTCTCGCAGGTTGGCGATCTCTGAAGATATGGCGGGAGTCCTCTCCTTGGAAGAGTGGTGAATCGTCATCGTATCCGTGGATTCATGAGAGATGTCCTTCTGGATTCGGTGATCTATCATTGGGCGCGATAATGGAGAATTGCTGAGTGTCTTGGCAGGTGTTTCCTGTTTGGTTGGTTTTTGAGAGTTGGCACTATCATCAGTCATTAACATATCATCATTTGTTAATATGTTTTTATTTTTCAGGCTCGAGTTTCGATAGCTTAACTTTCTTGCTAGGCTTTTCAAGATGATAAATAAGGTGAGTATTATAATTCCACCAATAACTGTTGTTGTTACCGAGACCTCCACGATGTATACAGGGCTCGAGTGGTCTGGTCGTCCTGGAGAGTCGTCTGTGCTTGGATTCTGTACGTCCGAGTGCTCGTGAATCTCGTTTAACTCGTCGATATGTTGACCCCATGGTAGCGTTCTTGATTGGAGGCCTTGAGGATCGATAGCAGACACTTTCAACTCTGGAGTGAATACGTACCATTTGTTTCTCATTTTGTACATTGCCGTAGCAAGCGGATCGCATTCAATTTCTGTGCCTTCGCCAGATATAACGCGTGTTCTTGGCTTTAGGTACATGGGCTTCCCGTCTATTATTACTGGGAGCTCCTGGAAACAGCTTTCCGTGGCCCTGATCCGTGCAGGTACAGGAGTACATCGAAATACTTGTACAGCTTCCCCTCGTACGCGCGCTGAGTATCCTGGTGTTTTTGTGACGGCGTACGCAAATGATGGAGGGTCTTGGTGAGCCATGGCGGTCAAGGCGTGTAATTTTGTTACTTCCGTGAGGCATTTCCTCATGACAAGGTCTTCGTAGGTATTTTCTACGCTCAGGTCTGTCTTTGTGTTACTCTTGTACGAAAAGTACGAGTGGTGAGATCGGTGCACCTTATTTACGGATGGTTGATTCTTTACGTAAGAGTCGTTGATTTCCCGTATTACTAGTCGGGGGTTTTCGGTCTGTATCACAGTGGCGTTGCAGACGTCGTGACGCGCTCGAGCAAACGCGAGCAGGTTGGTGTTTTCTACCGTTAAGGCGTATGCCGTGGGACGTCCCGTAATTTGTAGTCTTTTGGCAATTCCTCTATACAAGACGGTATGCCGTAGTTGAGTGCATCCTCCGTGAACAAAGGGGGACCAGAAATTATGAAAGCCCTCTTCGTCGGTGCATTCAAGGTCGATGTATGTGCAACTAGCACCACTAGGTAAGAATATCTTGGTTTCCATCGTGTCGATCTTGACAATGGTCCGTTTGAACGTTATGTGCAAGTACACGTTTATGACGCGTTTTGTTTTCAGGTCGTCTGATGGCAGGTTGTGGGCGCTGACGGTTTCGGTCGGCGGAATAGTGCGGCTATTCACGCGGTTGGCGGAAAGGCCGTCAAGGGTCTGGTTCCCGAATTGCAGTTTCCCTTGTGCGTGTATGTGCATGCATACAGGAGCAGATACAGATAAGTAATGTCGTTTATTGCTGGTAGGTGTTGTAGATTCCCTCGTGGTGTGGTCCGTGTGGCTGATCACGTAGTCTATCTCTATGCGGCAGCTTAGTACGTCCGCTGTGGTGAGTCTGGGCTTCGCGAGGATCTCCACGCTCACATCTCGGGTGATTGGAAGCTTCCCGTGTAATCGACAGGCGTTGTTATCGAGCAGCGAGATTGTGGTCCCGTTGTCGCACGGCGTGTTGCAGTCGTAGCCTACGAGGGCGTTGCAGTCCTGGGTTGCCAGATACGCTAGGAAGACGATCAGTGAGGCCATTGTGAACTCTATGTTGATTCTGCTTAAGAGAAAAATGTAGAACAGTACGTTCCGGTCTGAACCAGAAAATGGAGAAGATAACTGAGTAATCCAATCTGAAACAGAAGAAAGGTAGTCATCCTGGTTCGCCGTAGTGGGCTTTCCGTAGTCTATTGACGTGCACTATTCGCGTTGATTTATTAATTTGAATTCGCACGTTTTCGTGGTCGAGGATTTCGATAATGCGGTACGGGCCGTGATATTCTTTTCCGAATTTATCTGTTTTACTCTCGTTTAATAGAAAGACGTTATCGTTTGCGTTGAAAGTCGTCGGGTTTACGCGTTTGTCGTAGTAATTTTTGGAGCGCTCTTTAGCCCTAATGAGATTAGCTCTAGCGACTTCCTGTATATCACAGATTTTTTCGAACAGGTTTGTTAAGTAGGAGTGATATGTTTCAGGATCTTCTTCGGGGTTGTGTCCCGATGGAACTCTGGCGACACGTCCGAAGATCAATTCGTGAGGTGTGTACCCGGTACCTTCGTGTACTGAGGTATTATACGAAAAACTGGCACGCTCAATGAGGTCGTCCCATGCTTCTTCCTTATTGACGAAGCACTTCAGGTATTCCATTAGAACGAGGTGCGACCTTTCGAGTGACCCATTAGATTGTGGATGGTGAGCAGTCGTTCGGAAGTGTTGGATACGGAACTTTTTGGTTACGCTTTTCATGAGTACACCGGTAAAGTTCGTCCCTTGGTCGGTGAGTATGCTTCGGGGGCATCCAAAACGACAGATAAAATAGTGGATAAAGGCGTTCGCCGTGGTTTCGCCTCTAGCGTCTGGTAGTGGTGCGTATACTGAGTATTTTGTGAGGAGATCTTGCATCGTTAGAACGTATGAGTTGCCGCTAGGAGTGGTTCTGAGTGGTCCTACTATGTCGAGAGCCACTTTGTCGAAGGCGCGTCCAGGTGTGTCGGTCAATATCATTGGTTGTCGAGTCTTCCTTCTGACTAGTTTCATAGATTGACACGTTCGACAATTCCTGATGTAGTTTAATATATCGCCTTTCATTTTGTTCCATGTAAACCTTTGTTTAATTCGCTGGTACGTCTTCGTGACGCCCTTGTGTCCACCGACGGCAGATTCGTGATTTTCGCGGATTATCGCTGTACGGTCCTCTACCGGAGGGGTGACGGTTGGTCCATGACATATGCTGATGGTGACGGGCCTTTCGGAGAGTATCGCTTGCAGTGTCTGTAAGACTCGATCCCATGGTATCGTGTCGAGGCTGGGTGTCTCTCGTATGCTAACAGTATGTAGTTGTAATTCCGTCATCACGTCGAGGGTTGATCTGAAACATTCCTTTAAGATTTCTTCGTCCAATAATGTTGTTCTTTTCTCTTTTGCAGGTAGTACTATAATGTGTCGTCCCGCGTCTATGGATGGATAGACTCGCGCTCTTCCGAGCATTAAGTCGTCTAGCGGAGGTAGGTATCCATCTTGCTGTAATTCCATAGCTCCTTTATCGAAGGGGTGTTTATCAACGGTGACCAGTATGATTGTGTTATCGTTGCAATTCAGTAATGGTATGTTGCGTTTTTTTATACGGCATCTTGTGCTATGGGTGGTTATTAATTCTGGTCTCATTTGCAGAGTTTCTTCTTCGGGAAGAATTTCCCAAGGTATCGAATTCCTTATCGCTGTTGTCGTCAACAGTGGTTTCGTCCGGCGGTTCTGTCACGGGGTCGGGTGGAGGTTCTGGGGGTATAGAAGGTAAGTGTGATATTGTTTTTCCTCGTGACTGAAATTGCGCTACGTTATCGACGCGTTCATTGTTCGTCTGTTCGTCAAGGAGGTCCAAGAGTCCTTTCGTAATTAACGGTGGTGATTGTTGGTTATTCGTGAAACGTGGGGAAGGTGAAGGATGGGAAGATGTGGGGGGAGGTGGACCGGATGATAGAGGTTTACTGTCGAATATTTCCTCAGAAGAGTCGGAAGCTACAACATACGGCCGTGAGGTGATTATTTCACTCTCGACCGTAGGCCTTCTGGTAGGTACTTTCCGACGCCTTTCATCATCAGAACTGTCATCGTCAGTGCTTGTAATTAGGTCTCGTACTTTCTGAGGGAGACGTATGCGTTTTTTTTCGATCGGGAGAATGGAAACAGTAGCGGTTATAGGATTTCTGGACAGGGCATCGGCATTTTTGTTCGTGACACCTGTCTTGTGTGCGACTGTATATTCGTATTCTTCGAGTTTCAGGCGCCATCGCATAAGGCGAGAGGTCGGGTCCTTCACTCGGTTTAACCAGGCGAGCGGTTGGTGATCCGTCACGAGCGTAAACTTGCGCCCGTAGAGGTAAGGTCTGAAGTGTCCGACGCAATAAATTATGGCTAGCAGCTCTTTCTCTGTTGTCGAGTAGTTCCTTTCGGCTGAATTGAGTACTCTGGACGTATACGCGATTGGCAAGTCTTGGCCGATTGTTCCTTGGCTTAGGACTCCAGCGATAGCGTAGTCAGATGCGTCCGTAGTGAGCAGGAATTCTCGCGTGAAATCCGGGAATTGCAGTACCGGTTCTTCGCAGAGTCGTCTTCGAAGAGTCTCAAAAGCGTGTTGTGTATTTTCGTTCCATGAGAAGGTACTGTTTTTCTTCAGGAGGTCCGACATTGGTTTAGCTATTCCTGAAAAATCGGGGATGAAGCGGCGGTAGTAGCCTGATAAGCCTAGAAATTGTCGTACGTTTTTCAGACTCCTTGGAACTGGAAAGTCTTTAACAGCTGAGACTTTCTGGGGGTCAGGGCGTACGCCAGTATCTGTAATTACGTGCCCGAGATAGACGACTTCATGTCGCAAAAACTCACATTTATCTGGTTGTAAAGTGAGATTGGCGGTTTTTAAACGTTTCATTAATTTATCCATTTTAATGTCATGTTCCCGCAACGAGCTTGCGTATATCACTATGTCGTCCATGTACACCAAAAGTTCTATACCTTGCAGTCCGGTCAATATTTGGTCCATTAATCGTTGGAAAGTGGCCGGTGCGTTTCTGAGTCCGAATGGCATCCTGGAGAATTGGTAATGGCCATGTGGTGTAGAGAAAGCTGTTTTGTGCGCATCCTTGGGATCCATTGGGATTTGATGGAACCCACTGGCGAGGTCGAGGACGGAGAAATATTTTGCACTGCCCAACTGGTCGAGGATATCGCTGATATTTGGCAGAGGGTAGGCGTCTCCTAGCGTTTTTTCGTTGAGCCTTCTGTAATCGATGACCATTCGCCATCTCTTGTTTCCAGTTGAGTCCGGTTTCTTCGGAACGATCCAGACGGGGGAACTGTACGGTGAAGTGGATGGTGTCACTATATTTTTCTGAAGGAGCTCGTTGACCTGTTTATTTATTTCTTCTCGATGTATTGGCGGAAATCTATACTGCTTCGTGTGTATAGGTATCTCGTCCGAAGTGATTATTTTATGGGTGATTGTTGAAGTTTGGTCCAGATATTCTCCTGGTACGTAGAATCTGTCATTGTGTCGTTTTATTAGTTCAAAAATATTCTCTTTTTCTAGGTCGTTAAGATGATCGAGGCGCAAGAGTCGTATTATTTGAGTAATTCTGTCCGGTGTAGAGTCTTCCTTATGATTGTGTTCGCGCCGGGTGAGTATCTCGGGTGAGTTCCTTAAGTTTTTCCAATGTATCTTCTCGTTTACCATATTAACTATTTGCATTTTGTGTATGTCGTTGTATTTCGCAAGATTAGATGCACGCTGATCGATGAGAGTGAAATGATGTATATTATTATTTGTTTCAGGTTGCTTATTTGTAGCTACGCACAAAGGGGGTGAGTCATCCGCTTTTGCGGGGCTTAGAGGAAAGTAAGGAAGAGCAATTATAGAAGATTGACCGCCTGGGCCGAGACCAGAGGAAGGGGTTCGCACCGACGCGAGAGCGGCATCGTCGTTCGCCGGCGGAGATAAGGATCCCCTTTCTGTGTAAGTAATGTGAGAATGATTTGTGATAATAGTATTAGAATCAAGGGACGTGTGCGTAGAAACGATTGTAGCTTGAAGTGTTGCATTTTTTGTAGAAAGGGATGGGGGATAATCGGGAGAGGTATTGGGATGTCGACCTAGGTCGACGCCGCACCTTGGTGCGACAAGGGGAAGGCAGTGCTCCTGCCCGTAGAGATGATAGTCGGGATCGACGTTTTGTGTTGGTGTATTAAGAAGAGGAAGAGAGGGGGTAAATGTATTTTGGTTTTGTAGCGTATTTTGTTTGTTAAATGATGAGTTTGATTGTTTGTTGTTTTCAATGTGTATCTTGGTCTTTGTGTTATTGTGTAGTTTGTTTGGTTGTTTATTTTTGCATGTAGTAAAATTATCTTGACTCGTTGCAGGTGCAGTGCGTGCTTCTTGGGTGCGAAGGCTTTTGCTCGCTTGAATTTTGACGGGACTATTGCCCGATGGGCTAGAGGGTTGCCTCAGAGGCTCCCTGGAAGGGGGGTCCTGTGATATTTTTGTTACTTCTGTTAGCGTAACGGTAGGTATTATAATTTCTACTTCTTCGTCTAATGTATTCGTGATGCCGATATATGCCTTGTCGTTGATACACGTGACAAGTGCATCTCCGGCGAAGACCGCGTCGCGGGCGCGTATCGGGGCGAGATAACCCGTTTTAATTTCCGGATTAGCTATGCGGACCGTGATTCCCAGCTTCATACGTGAGGGTATGACAATGGACTCCTTGTCCTTGAATGGAAACGCGCAGTCGCGCCACGTGATTAACTTATTACCGTAATTAATGCACGCGTTATGTTCAGTGAAGAACGACGAACCTAATATGCCCTGTGTGATTATAGGGAATTCGTCGGCTACCACGTGGAAAACTACTGGGGTTTCCGAAACGTATGCTATGGCGGATCCCAGAGTGGTGACAACATTTTCGGTGATACCCGTTAATTGGATAGTCTCCTTGTTGTTGATTTGAATATCGGATTTAATGCAACCTTTCTTTATTATATTAGGCTGTGCTCCTGTATCGAGCATGAAGGCTGTTGGTCCTCGGAAAGACGGTGATGCGAGCTCGACGGCCGGTACGTTTCCGTCGTCTCCTCGGAGGACGTGAAGGGATCTGGTTTCCCTTCCATGCAGAGGGTGGAGCGGATTTGGAAAGGGCCTCGGGACGCTCCGTTGACCGAGACCTCTGTTCGGTTTCCCGAATTTCGCGGAGGTGGATTATTCATATTACTATTAGCGTGCGTATTATGAGAGTTATTGGAATAATTATTATTATTATTGAAATTATTATTATTATTGTTATTGTACTTTTCGCGATACTGTCGTTTACGGCACTCGTGTATGAGGTGTCCGATCTTTTGGCAGTACCCGCAAATTTTTCGTTCGTGTGCATTCCCGGGACCGGGCGGCGTATTCGCTACCGCAGTCTGATCGCGTTGGAGAATTTGCGTCACGGGGGCCGGTGCAGCGTTACTATTGTGATTATTGTTACCGTTCGCGTTTCGAGTGCTCTTGTATCTTATCTCCTCTCTTTCTAGGCGTTTATTAATTGTGACCACTTTAGAGCAGGCGTCGGGGAGGCTACTATATCCTTCAGCGCGAAGTTCTATTCTATATTCGCGTGGAAGTCCTTCGTAAAACGCTTCTAACGCGAAACCTTCTATTCCGGCAATCTCATTTTCGGATAACGGTCTACCGAGTTGGACTTGATCTCCTTCAATTATGGCCGTTTTCAGATCCTTAACACGCCCGATGTAGTCAAGTATGTGCTCGTTCGGCTTTTTGTATGCCATGCTTAATTGTCCGCGATAATAGTTCGAGCTTCTAGCGGGACCGAAAGTTCGCCTGAGGCAGTCGAGAAATTTTTCCACGGTCGGGTGGATTTCATCCTCTACGGCTAAATATGCGTGGTGCGTTAATTTATTTCGTAGCATACGGACAAATAATGCTTCGTCTACCAACGGTACCGATTCTTTTGCCCTTTTGCATGCCCTAGCGAATTGTAGCACGGGGATGTTATGCCCGTCGTATTTCGGCACCAGTTCGAGAGCGTCGCGCAGATATGATTTCGGATATCCCATAGGATAATGAGAACCGTCGATTCCGGCGGCTGAGGTCGTGGGCTTGATATCGTTATACGAGGCGTTCGACATGTTAAACGATGGAGGCGCGTTATTTGTTACGTCCGCTGGGCTCGAGGCCTGCAAACCGGGTAGATTTTTAGCGAACGCGCGCATCATGTTTTCCAACATTTCAGTTCGGATTTTTAATTCTCTTTCTTTTTCGCGTAGATCTCTAAAAGCTTCCTCATGGTTTTCGCGTTCTATGTTTCCCGAGAGATCATCGGATTGAGCCATATTTAAAGGTAAGTATTTATTATCGATGGTATAGCAGGACTCGCGGTTGCGAACGATTGTGCGTATATAATTTCTTTTTGTTGCGGGTATGCGAAAGCGGAATCGCGTACAATCACCAGTTATCACGATTATGAACAGGTAATTATCACCTAAGAGGTTAGTGGTTAAATTAGTTTGGATACATATAACATGGATACATATATTTTACGAAGAATTTTGAAGTAGTATTAAGGTATAAGGATTGATGGACAACGACCGATTTATTTATTTATTGAGGTTTGAAAAGACTTTAATTGTAACTTTACTTTTAATTTCCTTCGAGACTAGTAAAAGAAATAATTCGCGATGATGATTTTAAGAAAGAAAGATTTTCTTGAGAAAATGTACTCGTTTTCGATAACGAAGAATAGTAACTTTTATTTTTGCACTGATTTTTAGCGGTAATATCCCACCCCTGGCACCAGTTGTTACATCCCGCCGCTGTCACCAGTTGTTACGTCCCGCCGCTGTCACCAGTTGTTACATCCTCTGCGTTCGCGAGCGAGGTGCGGTTACGATGGTTGGTGTACGCGGATCGCGGTGGCCGAGCGGTAAACCTGTCACGATCAGCGTAGCGGTGCACCGGAAACTAGAGGTCGGGACGTAATAGATAATAGGGAGGATGTGAAGTGAGTAGACAATGAATGCAGATTGTTTACGTATACTGATTTTTATGTATTTATCATTATTTTATAATAAACATATATGTACAGTTATATTATATTTTTCAAGACGATTAGACAATTAAATCACGGACGGTTATCAGGAGGCGAATTGATAGGTGCTTCAGCGGACGACAGGATGCATACTCGCCCGAAGAAAGCCTGGGAGGAAATGATCCTCGGTTGCGTAATCCCGAAGTCTATCAACGGCGGGGGCACGGGCCACGGACGGTATTCGATAGGCGGTAAGGGCCTATGTGAGGAAGCGACGACCCCGCTACTGGATGCCGGTGGAGTGACGGCGTCGTGTAGCTGGTCAGGGGTTGATGACTCCGATGTATGGGTTCCCGGTGGAGGGTAAGTGAAATACCCGACGGATGCTGGGCTCTGACTACCTGGTGGCGACGCAGCTGTTCGGACCGTCAGGTAGGAGCCGCCTTGGTATAGTGACCGGATGAGGCGCTTCAATTGGTGAGCACGCCCTGCTCGACGTGACCGACCCATGACGCAGCTAAGAAGGTAAGCGAAATCATAATCGACGCCATAGTTGAATACGCGGAGGGGTATAGACTGGGGTTAGTAATAGTAACGCGAGTGATGAAAAGGAAAAAAAAAACATACGCGTTAAAGTAAATTGGTAAACGAGTTGACTTGACCTTATCTGACGGGTTGCGGGGACAGGGTGAGCCTTAATGAGTTTACTTTAATTTAATATTTATTCTATATTTTAGATCAAGAAGAGCGATCGGAGGAATTGTGAGAGACGCCCTGACAGAGGCGCGGTTCGTGGACTGAGAGGAGGCAGATCGCCCTGACAGAGGCGCGCTGCACGCTAGGAGGCGGAATGCCCTGAAAGAGGCGCTCCTCGGAGAAGAGAGTCGTTCGCCCTGAGAGAGGCGTGCGACCTAGAGAGGGGTAGTCCGGCTCTGAAGGAGGCGCACTACGAAGGATGAAGGCAGAGCCGCCCTGAATGAGGCGCACTGCTAGAAGGGACGTAGAATCGCCCTGAGAGAGGCACACTACGTAGGAAGGATGTAGGTCGCCCTGGAGGAGGCGCCCTACGGTGTAGGTAAGAATGGTTATCGCTCTCTGTCTAATGACATTCCCTATGAAGACGTCCGAATAAAATATTAATCTCTTCGATTATAAGTTACAGATATCTGAGGCTCTGGGTATGTCAAGGCGGACGTCGCGGACCTTGCCACTGGTGAGCGGATAAGGGAAAAGAAAAGAAAAAAAAAGAAAGAAAGAAAAGAGAAAAAAAAAATATATATAGGAAGAAGCTATAGGGAATACAAGAACGCCCTGGAGGAGGCGCGCGTCGCCGCAGGATGAAAGAGAGAGCCCGAAGTAGGCTTGAAGGAAGGATGACCTCGTCAGATAAGTAGCACTAATTTGCCCGATAATTTCAATATTAAAATTAGAATAGAAAGCTTGTCTTTATATTTACAGGTATAGACGCGAGAGGTTAACGGCGAGAAGAATTGACACCGAAAAGATGACCGACGCCCGGAATGGACAGGGGCCGCGAACTGACACAAGTATGTATATTTCGAGTAATTACACGTAAACAATATGATTAATGATTACACGAATATATCTTAATAATTACGACAACGTACTCACTTCACTAAATTGTTATGTGTTACAGGAACCACTGGGAAGCACACTGTAACGCGGGTGTACACAAGAATGTGGATCTACAATATTAGTATTACAACATTAGTTAATAGAACTTTCCTTCGACTATGATTTCACGCACAGACTGGTTTCGGACGCGTAAACGATATTATAGATAGGCGGCATTAACAATTGCATGGAGAGGAGGAGATAATACGCTTATATTGTTGATAGAAGTAATTCACTGCAAACGAAAATTTAGATAAAATATCTTTAAA
This sequence comes from Anoplolepis gracilipes, assembly GCF_047496725.1. NCBI lineage: Eukaryota > Metazoa > Arthropoda > Insecta > Hymenoptera > Formicidae > Anoplolepis > Anoplolepis gracilipes. The sequence goes on along the minus strand of NC_132986.1, from coordinate 3,995,531 downwards.
AGTGATAGATAGAATTCGATATGTATTGTGAGCGCCGTGGAAATCGATAAAGAGAAAGGAAATATAATAGTAACAGTGGATACAAATAATCAAGAATAGATTTATACGACAGTAAACGTAAGAACTGAAGGCTAATTAATAGTATTCGCGATATGCTAGTCTCGAAGTCTCTCTGAATTAATGATTTTGTGTGAATAATACCGTAATGAACTAGAAACCACTGATTCGAAGATATAATATTAATTACACTGCGCGAAAACTTGCGAGAGCGTATGTATGATTGAATGTTATAAGGATAACCGATTATTAAATCGTATAAATGACTGTCTGTACGTACAATGAATTTACTGGGTACTGTATGAATCGAGTATTGACTGCTGATCGAATACTGATTATGCGAAAACTGAATGGTCGGAACGAACCGTACAACAGATTTTACTGTCGGGCGAAAGCCGAATACTAAATATGATCTGAACTGTCTAATGATCTGAACTGTCTAGGCGAGAACTGAATACTCTGCTCTTTGAGCACACGGTGCTCCCGTTTATATACCCGTGGTCGCTGAGGGCTCCCACCTTCTGAATTATAGCGCGCGCAACGTGGTCCGATCCTGGTCATGCTTGTTTGTCACGGGTATCACGCGCCGGGCAATAGTAAGCTATCACGGTGTTTGTCCGAAATTTTCACGTGATCCGGCGGTTCCTGAATGTTCTAGAACCTTCGGGACTAGCATTATAATGTAATATCTATATCGTTATTTCTAGATATATCGCAATTATTACTAGCGTTACGATAACTTATCTGATTAATTACTTATCGCCGCATTGTATTATAGCGTTGTACTTAAATAATTGTAGAGATATGAGAGCATTACGCTAATTAACTTATTAATTAACAATTATCTATGATGTCGCATAATGTTATTCGTGGATTACAAGATCTAAATTAGTCTACAGACGTTAAACTCGCTATTATATAACTATATGTATGTATGTATATCATTATAACTAGTAGTAAAGGTTTATATATTTATATATATGTAATAATGGTATAAATGCACATGTAATATGCCGTGATATATTTACAATGGATGGATGAGGAGTGTGTAAGTGTGTATAAATGCATAAATTTAAGACAAGTTTATATTGTGAGAGGTTGAGTGTGTAATTTAAGTGATACGCTTGGAATATGTATGAATTAGTTATAAGATCCGAACTATTGCGTTACCATGTATATGATACATTGATTATGTGTATGTTAATATATGAATATGCCTGTAATAAGTTTATAATAGGTTTATTGAGAGTGCTTTATTTGTGCGTACTAATGGGTCACTATGTATATAAATTATTTATAGAGTGTGTGTATTTGCGTGTTACTGGGTGGATAATATGTCTATAATAGTCAGATACTGATTAAACATTGTGTAGATGATAAGTTTATAACGCGCGTATTTTTGTATCACCGGGTATATTAAGTGACTATTGTTATATAATTTTATGGTGTGTTTGTTAAGGAGCGTGTATCTATGTAATTATTTCTGGGTGTTCATTATGCGTTTATACTTGGTTTATGTAGTGTATGATGTGTGTATTATCGTACCACCGTATATATAGGTATGGTCATTTTGTTTATTATGCATATGTATATTGTAATTATCATTCATCCTCAATAAAATGATAACGAAGTTTTGAGAATATTATCACGTTCAAGTTATTTCAGACACCTTGTATAAGTAAGAGTTAATTAAGTAATTGTATATATCGAGTGTGACTATTTAACTTTAGTTATCTTCCAGAGCTTTATTCGTTTTAAACTCTTTATGGGATATTTATATTGTTTTCACTATAATATATATATATATATATATGTATTATGAGTGGTTCATTTTAATTATTATTGGTTTTAATTGATTACTTAAATATTGTCTGAGCCTCGAGGAGTTCTTGTCAGGTCATTATAATTTGCCTTTAAAACATCTGTGGATTATGATATCTGCAGCGAGTCGCATATATATATATATATATGTATATGTGCATGCACCAAGTTATCTCCATGGTTGATATATGAAATAATTATAAATGATAGCTGACCGGATTTTTATTGGCAAACCAAATTGGATTCATGGTAAGGAATTATTATGCAGAAGATGGGTTTGATCGAATCTTTTATTATTGTTAAAATTTGGATTTAATGAAATCACTGCGCTGCGGTGGAATATGAGTAAAATTGACAAGTTATTATATTTGGGTGACAGAATCGTTAGACATGTACGTTATTGTGGTATTAATTCGGCTTTGGGATATAAAACTGCATTTAATAGTGAAGGCATAATTATATATTGGAGGTGCGGATTAAAATAAATAAATTATTAAAGTTGAAAATATGAGGTGTTCCTGAAGCAAAATGGGTCTATAACAATGTGCGCTTAACTTTTTATGGCGGGGCTGTAGCCCTATAAGTTGCTACCTTTTTTGGTTCCTTATGAGCCAAGGCGCCAGGAAATATTTAATTAAGGTCACTGGGCGGGTTTTTTATGTGATGTTTAAACCGTTAAAAATTGGGTGCTTTTCGATGTTGCGACAACTTTTGATATATTGAGAAAAGTGATTTAGACTGTGCATAGGAAGTTGCAATTGCACATACGAGTTACTTGGCTTGCTCAGTTTTAATAATTAATGAAAGTTCATATACAGGGTGTCCCGAAAGTACCGATCGGAGTTTATTATATGAAGCTTATGGAATTTAACCAAAGGAATCGGTCGGTTGTTAAACACTATTTTATACTAATGTTTGGATAATATGACAATGTTAGTTTATATACCGGGTGTCAATTTATTAAGGTGAACATGTATCGGGAGTTGTATTTCCGCTCATTCGCAGTTACGATCTCTTTTCTTGAGTGATTTTAGCTTGTTATATAGATTTACTTTATATTTTTGTTATACCGGGTGGTGGTTAATTCTCGATGCGTGTGTCTATGGTGATGTGTACGTGTATGTTTGTGTTTAGTAAGAGTGATGACGACGAGGTGGAGTGAACATTGGTTTATATTATCGCTATTACTTAATTTACGTTATTCTATTGACGCATACTTAATATTATGTTTCCTTTTTATTTTTCAGATACTGCAACTAGAGTGACAAAACTAAATGGGTAATTATAATAAAATTAAGATGTTCGACCGACTTGGTGGGTCGTTTCTCTTCTCTTTTTCAGGTGCTGAGGAGGCGGACCAGAAGGTGATATACCGGGTGGCCGGAAAATAGGTGAGAATTTTCATTGGACAATTAATTAATTATTTTCCTTCATTTTTAGGTAGGTGATAGGGGAGAACCAGTGATGGGGATAAAACAGGAAAAAAAAGGAAGAAAAAGAAAAAAAAAAAGGAAAAGGATGTTTTAGCCGGAAACATAATAAAAGGTATTTATCGGCTTAATCTATTTTTGATAATAACTATATATATATATATGTATATATATAAAAAGAAAAGGAAAGTAAAAGAATTTTATAGGTGCTTAACGCTTACTATGTCTACTTAACAGGTGACGTATGGAGTCAACGGACGGCGACTGGTGTCAAGCGGAGGCGCTGGACGTGACAATTGTTATATAATTTTATGGTGTGTTTGTTAAGGAGCGTGTATCTATGTAATTATTTCTGGGTGTTCATTATGCGTTTATACTTGGTTTATGTAGTGTATGATGTGTGTATTATCGTACCACCGTATATATAGGTATGGTCATTTTGTTTATTATGCATATGTATATTGTAATTATCATTCATCCTCAATAAAATGATAACGAAGTTTTGAGAATATTATCACGTTCAAGTTATTTCAGACACCTTGTATAAGTAAGAGTTAATTAAGTAATTGTATATATTGAGTGTGACTATTTAACTTTAGTTATCTTCCAGAGCTTTATTCGTTTTAAACTCTTTATGGGATATTTATATTGTTTTCACTATAATATATATATATATATATATGTATTATGAGTGGTTCATTTTAATTATTATTGGTTTTAATTGATTACTTAAATATTGTCTGAGCCTCGAGGAGTTCTTGTCAGGTCATTATAATTTGCCTTTAAAACATCTGTGGATTATGATATCTGCAGCGAGTCGCATATATATATATATATATGTATATGTGCATGCACCAAGTTATCTCCATGGTTGATATATGAAATAATTATAAATGATAGCTGACCGGATTTTTATTGGCAAACCAAATTGGATTCATGGTAAGGAATTATTATGCAGAAGATGGGTTTGATCGAATCTTTTATTATTGTTAAAATTTGGATTTAATGAAATCACTGCGCTGCGGTGGAATATGAGTAAAATTGACAAGTTATTATATTTGGGTGACAGAATCGTTAGACATGTACGTTATTGTGGTATTAATTCGGCTTTGGGATATAAAACTGCATTTAATAGTGAAGGCATAATTATATATTGGAGGTGCGGATTAAAATAAATAAATTATTAAAGTTGAAAATATGAGGTGTTCCTGAAGCAAAATGGGTTTATAACAATGTGCGCTTAACTTTTTATGGCGGGGCTGTAGCCCTATAAGTTGCTACCTTTTTTGGTTCCTTATGAGTCAAGGCGCCAGGAAATAATTAATTAAGGTCACTGGGCGGGTTTTTTATGTGATGTTTAAATCGTTAAAAATTGGGTGCTTTTCGATGTTGCGACAACTTTTGATATATTGAGAAAAGTGATTTAGACTGTGCATAGGAAGTTGCAATTGCACATACGAGTTACTTGGCTTGCTCAGTTTTAATAATTAATGAAAGTTCATATACAGGGTGTCCCGAAAGTACCGATCGGAGTTTATTATATGAAGCTTATGGAATTTAACCAAATGAATCGGTCGGTTGTTAAACACTATTTTATACTAATGTTTGGATAATATGACAATGTTAGTTTATATACCGGGTGTCAATTTATTAAGGTGAACATGTATCGGGAGTTGTATTTCCGCTCATTCGCAGTTACGATCTCTTTCCTTGAGTGATTTTAGCTTGTTATATAGATTTACTTTATATTTTTGTTATACCGGGTGGTGGTTAATTCTCGATGCGTGTGTCTATGGTGATGTGTACGTGTATGTTTGTGTTTAGTAAGAGTGATGACGACGAGGTGGAGTGAACATTGGTTTATATTATCGCTATTACTTAATTTACGTTATTCTATTGACGCATACTTAATATTATGTTTCCTTTTTATTTTTCAGATACTGCAACTAGAGTGACAAAACTAAATGGGTAATTATAATAAAATTAAGATGTTCGACCGACTTGGTGGGTCGTTTCTCTTCTCTTTTTCAGGTGCTGAGGAGGCGGACCAGAAGGTGATATACCGGGTGGCCGGAAAATAGGTGAGAATTTTCATTGGACAATTAATTAATTATTTTCCTTCATTTTTAGGTAGGTGATAGGGGAGAACCAGTGATGGGGATAAAACAGGAAAAAAAAAGGAAGAAAAAGAAAAAAAAAAAAGGAAAAGGATGTTTTAGCCGGAAACATAATAAAAGGTATTTATCGGCTTAATCTATTTTTGATAATAACTATATATATATATATGTATATATATAAAAAGAAAAGGAAAGTAAAAGAATTTTATAGGTGCTTAACGCTTACTATGTCTACTTAACAGGTGACGTATGGAGTCAACGGACGGCGACTGGTGTCAAGCGGAGGCGCTGGACGTGACAATATATATATTTCTTTACTAGAAGCACTTATATATATATATATAACTCTATTCTCTATTGTTTTATGTGTAAGATTTTTCTTTTCGTATTTTCGTATTTTATATGTTAGGTGTTTATTGTTTTTTCTTCTTTTTCTCTCCCCTATATTAGTATTACTACCTTATGATTATATCTAACCGAGTCTTTTGTATGTGTATATATGTTTTTCCTTTTCAGTCGTCGATGACTGCTAATATTATAGGATCGTCATAATAGTGTCACGTCCAGCGCCTCCGCTTGACACCAGTCGCCGTCCGTTGACTCCATACGTCACCTGTTAAGTAGACATAGTAAGCGTTAAGCACCTATAAAATTCTTTTACTTTCCTTTTCTTTTTATATATATACATATATATATATATAGTTATTATCAAAAATAGATTAAGCCGATAAATACCTTTTATTATGTTTCCGGCTAAAACATCCTTTTCCTTTTTTTTTTTCTTTTTCTTCCTTTTTTTTCCTGTTTTATCCCCATCACTGGTTCTCCCCTATCACCTACCTAAAAATGAAGGAAAATAATTAATTAATTGTCCAATGAAAATTCTCACCTATTTTCCGGCCACCGCGATCCGCGTACACCAACCATCGTAACCGCACCTCGCTCGCGAACGCAGAGGATGTAACAACTGGTGACAGCGGCGGGACGTAACAACTGGTGACAGCGGTGGGATATTACCGCTAAAAATCAGTGCAAAAATAAAAGTTACTATTCTTCGTTATCGAAAACGAGTACATTTTCTCAAGAAAATCTTTCTTTCTTAAAATCATCATCGCGAATTATTTCTTTTACTAGTCTCGAAGGAAATTAAAAGTAAAGTTACAATTAAAGTTTTTTCAAACCTCAATAAATAAATAAATCGGTCGTTGTCCATCAATCCTTATACCTTAATACTACTTCAAAATTCTTCGTAAAATATATGTATCCATGTTATATGTATCCAAACTAATTTAACCACTAACCTCTTAGGTGATAATTACCTGTTCATAATCGTGATAACTGGTGATTGTACGCGATTCCGCTTTCGCATACCCGCAACAAAAAGAAATTATATACGCACAATCGTTCGCAACCGCGAGTCCTGCTATACCATCGATAATAAATACTTACCTTTAAATATGGCTCAATCCGATGATCTCTCGGGAAACATAGAACGCGAAAACCATGAGGAAGCTTTTAGAGATCTACGCGAAAAAGAAAGAGAATTAAAAATCCGAACTGAAATGTTGGAAAACATGATGCGCGCGTTCGCTAAAAATCTACCCGGTTTGCAGGCCTCGAGCCCAGCGGACGTAACAAATAACGCGCCTCCATCGTTTAACATGTCGAACGCCTCGTATAACGATATCAAGCCCACGACCTCAGCCGCCGGAATCGACGGTTCTCATTATCCTATGGGATATCCGAAATCATATCTGCGCGACGCTCTCGAACTGGTGCCGAAATACGACGGGCATAACATCCCCGTGCTACAATTCGCTAGGGCATGCAAAAGGGCAAAAGAATCGGTACCGTTGGTAGACGAAGCATTATTTGTCCGTATGCTACGAAATAAATTAACGCACCACGCATATTTAGCCGTAGAGGATGAAATCCACCCGACCGTGGAAAAATTTCTCGACTGCCTCAGGCGAACTTTCGGTCCCGCTAGAAGCTCGAACTATTATCGCGGACAATTAAGCATGGCATACAAAAAGCCGAACGAGCACATACTTGACTACATCGGGCGTGTTAAGGATCTGAAAACGGCCATAATTGAAGGAGATCAAGTCCAACTCGGTAGACCGTTATCCGAAAATGAGATTGCCGGAATAGAAGGTTTCGCGTTAGAAGCGTTTTACGAAGGACTTCCACGCGAATATAGAATAGAACTTCGCGCTGAAGGATATAGTAGCCTCCCCGACGCCTGCTCTAAAGTGGTCACAATTAATAAACGCCTAGAAAGAGAGGAGATAAGATACAAGAGCACTCGAAACGCGAACGGTAACAATAATCACAATAGTAACGCTGCACCGGCCCCCGTGACGCAAATTCTCCAACGCGATCAGACTGCGGTAGCGAATACGCCGCCCGGTCCCGGGAATGCACACGAACGAAAAATTTGCGGGTACTGCCAAAAGATCGGACACCTCATACACGAGTGCCGTAAACGACAGTATCGCGAAAAGTACAATAACAATAATAATAATAATTTCAATAATAATAATAATTATTCCAATAACTCTCATAATACGCACGCTAATAGTAATATGAATAATCCACCTCCGCGAAATTCGGGAAACCGAACAGAGGTCTCGGTCAACGGAGCGTCCCGAGGCCCTTTCCAAATCCGCTCCACCCTCTGCATGGAAGGGAAACCAGATCCCTTCACGTCCTCCGAGGAGACGACGGAAACGTACCGGCCGTCGAGCTCGCATCACCGTCTTTCCGAGGACCAACAGCCTTCATGCTCGATACAGGAGCACAGCCTAATATAATAAAGAAAGGTTGCATTAAATCCGATATTCAAATCAACAACAAGGAGACTATCCAATTAACGGGTATCACCGAAAATGTTGTCACCACTCTGGGATCCGCCATAGCATACGTTTCGGAAACCCCAGTAGTTTTCCACGTGGTAGCCGACGAATTCCCTATAATCACACAGGGCATATTAGGTTCGTCGTTCTTCACTGAACATAACGCGTGCATTAATTACGGTAATAAGTTAATCACGTGGCGCGACTGCGCGTTTCCATTCAAGGACAAGGAGTCCATTGTCATACCCTCACGTATGAAGCTGGGAATCACGGTCCGCATAGCTAATCCGGAAATTAAAACGGGTTATCTCGCCCCGATACGCGCCCGCGACGCGGCCTTCGCCGGAGATGCACTTGTCACGTGTATCAACGACAAGGCATATATCGGCATCACGAATACATTAGACGAAGAAGTAGAAATTATAATACCTACCGTTACGCTAACAGAAGTAACAAAAATATCACAGGACCCCCCTTCCAGGGAGCCTCTGAGGCAACCCTCTAGCCCATCGGGCAGTAGTCCCGTCAAAATTCAAGCGAGCAAAAGCCTTCGCACCCAAGAAGCACGCACTGCACCTGCAACGAGTCAAGATAATTTTACTACATGCAAAAATAAACAACCAAACAAACTACACAATAACACAAAGACCAAGATACACATTGAAAACAACAAACAATCAAACTCATCATTTAACAAACAAAATACGCTACAAAACCAAAATACATTTACCCCCTCTCTTCCTCTTCTTAATACACCAACACAAAACGTCGATCCCGACTATCATCTCTACGGGCAGGAGCACTGCCTTCCCCTTGTCGCACCAAGGTGCGGCGTCGACCTAGGTCGACATCCCAATACCTCTCCCGATTATCCCCCATCCCTTTCTACAAAAAATGCAACACTTCAAGCTACAATCGTTTCTACGCACACGTCCCTTGATTCTAATACTATTATCACAAATCATTCTCACATTACTTACACAGAAAGGGGATCCTTATCTCCGCCGGCGAACGACGATGCCGCTCTCGCGTCGGTGCGAACCCCTTCCTCTGGTCTCGGCCCAGGCGGTCAATCTTCTATAATTGCTCTTCCTTACTTTCCTCTAAGCCCCGCAAAAGCGGATGACTCACCCCCTTTGTGCGTAGCTACAAATAAGCAACCTGAAACAAATAATAATATACATCATTTCACTCTCATCGATCAGCGTGCATCTAATCTTGCGAAATACAACGACATACACAAAATGCAAATAGTTAATATGGTAAACGAGAAGATACATTGGAAAAACTTAAGGAACTCACCCGAGATACTCACCCGGCGCGAACACAATCATAAGGAAGACTCTACACCGGACAGAATTACTCAAATAATACGACTCTTGCGCCTCGATCATCTTAACGACCTAGAAAAAGAGAATATTTTTGAACTAATAAAACGACACAATGACAGATTCTACGTACCAGGAGAATATCTGGACCAAACTTCAACAATCACCCATAAAATAATCACTTCGGACGAGATACCTATACACACGAAGCAGTATAGATTTCCGCCAATACATCGAGAAGAAATAAATAAACAGGTCAACGAGCTCCTTCAGAAAAATATAGTGACACCATCCACTTCACCGTACAGTTCCCCCGTCTGGATCGTTCCGAAGAAACCGGACTCAACTGGAAACAAGAGATGGCGAATGGTCATCGATTACAGAAGGCTCAACGAAAAAACGCTAGGAGACGCCTACCCTCTGCCAAATATCAGCGATATCCTCGACCAGTTGGGCAGTGCAAAATATTTCTCCGTCCTCGACCTCGCCAGTGGGTTCCATCAAATCCCAATGGATCCCAAGGATGCGCACAAAACAGCTTTCTCTACACCACATGGCCATTACCAATTCTCCAGGATGCCATTCGGACTCAGAAACGCACCGGCCACTTTCCAACGATTAATGGACCAAATATTGACCGGACTGCAAGGTATAGAACTTTTGGTGTACATGGACGACATAGTGATATACGCAAGCTCGTTACGGGAACATGACATTAAAATGGATAAATTAATGAAACGTTTAAAAACCGCCAATCTCACTTTACAACCAGATAAATGTGAGTTTTTGCGACATGAAGTCGTCTATCTCGGGCACGTAATTACAGATACTGGCGTACGCCCTGACCCCCAGAAAGTCTCAGCTGTTAAAGACTTTCCAGTTCCAAGGAGTCTGAAAAACGTACGACAATTTCTAGGCTTATCAGGCTACTACCGCCGCTTCATCCCCGATTTTTCAGGAATAGCTAAACCAATGTCGGACCTCCTGAAGAAAAACAGTACCTTCTCATGGAACGAAAATACACAACACGCTTTTGAGACTCTTCGAAGACGACTCTGCGAAGAACCGGTACTGCAATTCCCGGATTTCACGCGAGAATTCCTGCTCACTACGGACGCATCTGACTACGCTATCGCTGGAGTCCTAAGCCAAGGAACAATCGGCCAAGACTTGCCAATCGCGTATACGTCCAGAGTACTCAATTCAGCCGAAAGGAACTACTCGACAACAGAGAAAGAGCTGCTAGCCATAATTTATTGCGTCGGACACTTCAGACCTTACCTCTACGGGCGCAAGTTTACGCTCGTGACGGATCACCAACCGCTCGCCTGGTTAAACCGAGTGAAGGACCCGACCTCTCGCCTTATGCGATGGCGCCTGAAACTCGAAGAATACGAATATACAGTCGCATACAAGACAGGTGTCACGAACAAAAATGCCGATGCCCTGTCCAGAAATCCTATAACCGCTACTGTTTCCATTCTCCCGATCGAAAAAAAACGCATACGTCTCCCTCAGAAAGTACGAGACCTAATTACAAGCACTGACGATGACAGTTCTGATGATGAAAGGCGTCGGAAAGTACCTACCAGAAGGTCTACGGTCGAGAGTGAAATAATCACCTCACGGCCGTATGTTGTAGCTTCCGACTCTTCTGAGGAAATATTCGACAGTAAACCTCTATCATCCGGTCCACCTCCCCCCACATCTTCCCATCCTTCACCTCCCCCACGTTTCACGAATAACCAACAATCACCACCGTTAATTACGAAAGGACTCTTGGACCTCCTTGACGAACAGACGAACAATGAACGCGTCGATAACGTAGCGCAATTTCAGTCACGAGGAAAAACAATATCACACTTACCTTCTATACCCCCAGAACCTCCACCCGACCCCGTGACAGAACCGCCGGACGAAACCACTGTTGACGACAACAGCGATAAGGAATTCGATACCTTGGAAATTCTTCCCGAAGAAGAAACTCTGCAAATGAGACCAGAATTAATAACCACCCATAGCACAAGATGCCGTATAAAAAAACGCAACATACCATTACTGAATTGCAACGATAACACAATCATACTGGTCACCGTTGATAAACACCCCTTCGATAAAGGAGCTATGGAATTACAGCAAGATGGATACCTACCTCCGCTAGACGACTTAATGCTCGGAAGAGCGCGAGTCTATCCATCCATAGACGCGGGACGACACATTATAGTACTACCTGCAAAAGAGAAAAGAACAACATTATTGGACGAAGAAATCTTAAAGGAATGTTTCAGATCAACCCTCGACGTGATGACGGAATTACAACTACATACTGTTAGCATACGAGAGACACCCAGCCTCGACACGATACCATGGGATCGAGTCTTACAGACACTGCAAGCGATACTCTCCGAAAGGCCCGTCACCATCAGCACATGTCATGGACCAACCGTCACCCCTCCGGTAGAGGACCGTACAGCGATAATCCGCGAAAATCACGAATCTGCCGTCGGTGGACACAAGGGCGTCACGAAGACGTACCAGCGAATTAAACAAAGGTTTACATGGAACAAAATGAAAGGCGATATATTAAACTACATCAGGAATTGTCGAACGTGTCAATCTATGAAACTAGTCAGAAGGAAGACTCGACAACCAATGATATTGACCGACACACCTGGACGCGCCTTCGACAAAGTGGCTCTCGACATAGTAGGACCACTCAGAACCACTCCTAGCGGCAACTCATACGTTCTAACGATGCAAGATCTCCTCACAAAATACTCAGTATACGCACCACTACCAGACGCTAGAGGCGAAACCACGGCGAACGCCTTTATCCACTATTTTATCTGTCGTTTTGGATGCCCCCGAAGCATACTCACCGACCAAGGGACGAACTTTACCGGTGTACTCATGAAAAGCGTAACCAAAAAGTTCCGTATCCAACACTTCCGAACGACTGCTCACCATCCACAATCTAATGGGTCACTCGAAAGGTCGCACCTCGTTCTAATGGAATACCTGAAGTGCTTCGTCAATAAGGAAGAAGCATGGGACGACCTCATTGAGCGTGCCAGTTTTTCGTATAATACCTCAGTACACGAAGGTACCGGGTACACACCTCACGAATTGATCTTCGGACGTGTCGCCAGAGTTCCATCGGGACACAACCCCGAAGAAGATCCTGAAACATATCACTCCTACTTAACAAACCTGTTCGAAAAAATCTGTGATATACAGGAAGTCGCTAGAGCTAATCTCATTAGGGCTAAAGAGCGCTCCAAAAATTACTACGACAAACGCGTAAACCCGACGACTTTCAACGCAAACGATAACGTCTTTCTATTAAACGAGAGTAAAACAGATAAATTCGGAAAAGAATATCACGGCCCGTACCGCATTATCGAAATCCTCGACCACGAAAACGTGCGAATTCAAATTAATAAATCAACGCGAATAGTGCACGTCAATAGACTACGGAAAGCCCACTACGGCGAACCAGGATGACTACCTTTCTTCTGTTTCAGATTGGATTACTCAGTTATCTTCTCCATTTTCTGGTTCAGACCGGAACGTACTGTTCTACATTTTTCTCTTAAGCAGAATCAACATAGAGTTCACAATGGCCTCACTGATCGTCTTCCTAGCGTATCTGGCAACCCAGGACTGCAACGCCCTCGTAGGCTACGACTGCAACACGCCGTGCGACAACGGGACCACAATCTCGCTGCTCGATAACAACGCCTGTCGATTACACGGGAAGCTTCCAATCACCCGAGATGTGAGCGTGGAGATCCTCGCGAAGCCCAGACTCACCACAGCGGACGTACTAAGCTGCCGCATAGAGATAGACTACGTGATCAGCCACACGGACCACACCACGAGGGAATCTACAACACCTACCAGCAATAAACGACATTACTTATCTGTATCTGCTCCTGTATGCATGCACATACACGCACAAGGGAAACTGCAATTCGGGAACCAGACCCTTGACGGCCTTTCCGCCAACCGCGTGAATAGCCGCACTATTCCGCCGACCGAAACCGTCAGCGCCCACAACCTGCCATCAGACGACCTGAAAACAAAACGCGTCATAAACGTGTACTTGCACATAACGTTCAAACGGACCATTGTCAAGATCGACACGATAGAAACCAAGATATTCTTACCTAGTGGTGCTAGTTGCACATACATCGACCTTGAATGCACCGACGAAGAGGGCTTTCATAATTTCTGGTCCCCCTTTGTTCACGGAGGATGCACTCAACTACGGCATACCGTCTTGTATAGAGGAATTGCCAAAAGACTACAAATTACGGGACGTCCCACGGCATACGCCTTAACGGTAGAAAACACCAACCTGCTCGCGTTTGCTCGAGCGCGTCACGACGTCTGCAACGCCACTGTGATACAGACCGAAAACCCCCGACTAGTAATACGGGAAATCAACGACTCTTACGTAAAGAATCAACCATCCGTAAATAAGGTGCACCGATCTCACCACTCGTACTTTTCGTACAAGAGTAACACAAAGACAGACCTGAGCGTAGAAAATACCTACGAAGACCTTGTCATGAGGAAATGCCTCACGGAAGTAACAAAATTACACGCCTTGACCGCCATGGCTCACCAAGACCCTCCATCATTTGCGTACGCCGTCACAAAAACACCAGGATACTCAGCGCGCGTACGAGGGGAAGCTGTACAAGTATTTCGATGTACTCCTGTACCCGCACGGATCAGGGCCACGGAAAGCTGTTTCCAGGAGCTCCCAGTAATAATAGACGGGAAGCCCATGTACCTAAAGCCAAGAACACGCGTTATATCTGGCGAAGGCACAGAAATTGAATGCGATCCGCTTGCTACGGCAATGTACAAAATGAGAAACAAATGGTACGTATTCACTCCAGAGTTGAAAGTGTCTGCTATCGATCCTCAAGGCCTCCAATCAAGAACGCTACCATGGGGTCAACATATCGACGAGTTAAACGAGATTCACGAGCACTCGGACGTACAGAATCCAAGCACAGACGACTCTCCAGGACGACCAGACCACTCGAGCCCTGTATACATCGTGGAGGTCTCGGTAACAACAACAGTTATTGGTGGAATTATAATACTCACCTTATTTATCATCTTGAAAAGCCTAGCAAGAAAGTTAAGCTATCGAAACTCGAGCCTGAAAAATAAAAACATATTAACAAATGATGATATGTTAATGACTGATGATAGTGCCAACTCTCAAAAACCAACCAAACAGGAAACACCTGCCAAGACACTCAGCAATTCTCCATTATCGCGCCCAATGATAGATCACCGAATCCAGAAGGACATCTCTCATGAATCCACGGATACGATGACGATTCACCACTCTTCCAAGGAGAGGACTCCCGCCATATCTTCAGAGATCGCCAACCTGCGAGAAGCCTACTTGCACTTGGAACGAAAGATCAACCGTCTATCAACCGCACCGTAAGCCGAGTTCAACGAGCTCACCGTCGCATCATTTCACGCTGCTCCACTTTTAAGGAGGGGGGTGTCACGTCCAGCGCCTCCGCTTGACACCAGTCGCCGTCCGTTGACTCCATACGTCACCTGTTAAGTAGACATAGTAAGCGTTAAGCACCTATAAAATTCTTTTACTTTCCTTTTCTTTTTATATATATACATATATATATATATAGTTATTATCAAAAATAGATTAAGCCGATAAATACCTTTTATTATGTTTCCGGCTAAAACATCCTTTTCCTTTTTTTTTTTCTTTTTCTTCCTTTTTTTTCCTGTTTTATCCCCATCACTGGTTCTCCCCTATCACCTACCTAAAAATGAAGGAAAATAATTAATTAATTGTCCAATGAAAATTCTCACCTATTTTCCGGCCACCGCGATCCGCGTACACCAACCATCGTAACCGCACCTCGCTCGCGAACGCAGAGGATGTAACAACTGGTGACAGCGGCGGGACGTAACAATAGTTAATTGTGCTGTGTAGTTGCTCCATTTCGTTAGTAAATTCGAAGTACCGATTGATACAGGGATTACAATGAGCTATGGGTTGGATAGTTCCCATGTGATTTTCGCATGCATAACATTTATTTCTGTAGAATTTTGTGCCATCTACGCACTGATGTCTCTTAGTTTCCTGGTAATATGACTTTACTGCTTCAGGAATTAGTTTATTATAACAAGTGACGCATAAAGTGACATGTACATCATTTATCTTCTGATAGGAATAAGTTTTGAAACAATGTACGGTATATAATTTTTGAAGAGCTTCTACGGAAGGGTGTGAGGAGGATGGTTCTGAGGAATTTGGCTGACTGTGCGATGAATGATGCATTTTGTTGTTTGAGTTTGATTAATAATATCTAGCTCCGTTTACATGTAATATGAGAGGATTAGGAAGAGTATTGATTTGTCTTTCGTCGCAATACAATAAGAATTCTAAGAACTTTAATAAACATTGATCGCATTGATATACAGGTTTGACTATGGTGATATCTGCATTACACCGCGCGCAAATTATTTCACGGAATTGTTCGCCGGAAATCAAGTGGTGTGATACTATCCACTCATATTGATTTTGATATTGTGGTTGATAAATGTGATAACACTGAGTACAGTAAGCGAATCCTGACGCAATGTGTCTATACGCAAAAGATTTATAGCACCGCGCAATTGAAAGTATTTGACATGGATCGAAACTAGGTTGTAATGTTGTGTTGAATTGTAGCCCAGTAGTATGGTTTCTTGAGCTCATTCTATAAAGAGAAAAAGAGTAGTGCAAAACAAAAGTCGATAGCTATTTAATAGCTTATTCAAAGTATCCACTTATACGAATTAATGTATTATCTTCTGTATCAATTTGTTCTTCTTCTAGACGAGTCGAGTACGACAAGTATGCATCGTTACACAAAGAGCATTGTCTCAATGTTCTTAGCGTAACTAGGGGTATTTTACATATTTTACATATTATTGGTTCGTAGCTTTTCGTGATTACAAGATAATGACAATAAAAGAATTTATGGAACCATCTATAGTATTCGGACAGCAGGGAGAAGTAACAGTTTGCGCAGATTAAGTATCCGCGTCTGGTGTGGGTATATCCGGTGGCTTTAACGCACCATGTAATGTGTAATCGTTGTTGTACCCGTGAAAAGGCGGGTGAGGTTTTGTACAAAGGATCTATTGTTGGTCGTTGGCGGGGCCAACACATCTGAAACCAAAAAGTCTTTCTTAGCATTTCATCCTGGTTCAATATGAGCTATCTTCAATTTATCTGCGTGAACAACTTTCGACGAGTTTTTAAATAAAATTTCGATGTTATTGTTGGGCAAAGTTTCAAGTACTTCAAAGGGTCCAATATATTGATCAGAGAATTTTCCTTTAGCTGGTTCTTTCAATAAGAATACGTGATCTCCCTGTTTAAATTCTTGTACGTGAATGCGTTTATCGTAGTAATGCTTGCTTCTGTTTTTGGATTGAATTAAATTTTGTCGCGCAATCGATTGAATAAATCTGTTAAATATTCGGTATATGTAGGATCTATATTTTCTTCCACTATAGTGTTAGATGAAGGTAATCGTGCTATTCTTCCAAAAATTAATTCAAAAGGAGAAAATTTAGTGCTTTCATGTATACTTGTATTATATGAAAACATGGCTAAAGCGATATGATCATCCCAATTAGAGTCTTTATTAATTTGTGTTTTCAGATATTCTGTTAGGACGTGGTGAGATCTTTCTATTGATCCGTTAGATTGAGGATGATACGCGGTAGTATGATATTGTTTGATTCTAAACTTTTTCGCTAGATTTCTCATTAAGGCTGTTAAGAAGTTAGATCCTTGATCGGTTAAAATGGCTTGTGGGGCACCGTATATACATATGAAATTCTTAGTAAAGGCATCGGCGATTGTTAATGACGTGGCTTCTTTTAATGGTACCGCGACTGAATATTTTGTTAGTAAATCTTGCATGGTGAGAATGTAAACGTTTCCGTTATCAGATACGGGTAATGGACCTACAATGTCCATCGATACTTTGTCGAAAGCTGATCCGGGGGTGTCGGTGATTACCATAGGTTGTTTAGTTTTTCTTCTAGTTAATTTTTTTAATTGACAGGTTCGACAATTCCGGATAAAATTTTGAATATCCTTTTTCATTGTATTCCAGTAATAGAAAGTTCGTAATCGATTGTAAGTCTTAGTTATTCCTTTATGTCCACCTATTGTTGAATCATGATATTCGCGGATAAGAGCTGATCTGTCTTCTGTATTTGGTGTTTGAATAAGATCCTTGCATATAGTTACGCGAATATTAATGTCGTTTAAATGTTTAATTAATTGTTTTTCTACATAAGCCCAAGGGATATTATCAAAAAAGTTAGTATTCTTGATTGAGATAGACTCTAATTGTAATTCATTTAAAACGTCTACTAATGATTTAATACAATTTTTAATGTTGTCTGGCTCTATTAACGTGCGATGATTGAGTTTTAATGGTAGGGATATCAAGGTCTTAGAGCGCAATGTATTTATTTTTGCTCTCTCATAAGTTACATCTTTATATGTAGGTAGTAGATTGGCTTCTTGTAGCTCTCTTGCTCCGTTATCAAGAGGTTCTCCGTTCAGAGTTATAAAAATTACGTAATTATCATTATGTTTTAACAATCTGTCACGGCTTATTAAAACTTTAGCTTTAGAGTCAGTGGGTACTTCTACGTATGGCAAAACATCAGTTAGCATTAACTCTGTGTCGCTTTCATCGCTGCTTGTTTCTAAATCTTCATTACTAATAATGCTTTCATTACTATTGTAATCTTCAATAATCATTGAATCAGTAATTGGTTCATTTGTAGGCATATTGGGATGCGTTATTACAGGTGGGGGAGTATGGGGGTTAATTTCCACGGAGGTTTGGCCAAGGGGTTGTGGCATTGAAAATAGAGATTCGTCAGAGTCGGAGTCAGGATCGGGTGGAAGAGAGGGGCTTTTTCTAAAGGGCAGGACTTGGACAGTTGGGTTTCTTGACAATGCATCAGCATTATTATTTAACGTTCCCTTTTTGTATCGTATATCGTAATCATATTCGGCTAATTTGATTCGCCATTTTAAAAGTCTTGAAGTTGGATTTTTGATAGAATGTAACCATACTAGAGGTTTATGATCTGTTACGATGGTGAATTTAGTGCCATGTTACGTCCCGCCGCTGTCACCAGTTGTTACATCCTCTGCGTTCGCGAGCGAGGTGCGGTTACGATGGTTGGTGTACGCGGATCGCGGTGGCCGAGCGGTAAACCTGTCACGATCAGCGTAGCGGTGCACCGGAAACTAGAGGTCGGGACGTAATAGATAATAGGGAGGATGTGAAGTGAGTAGACAATGAATGCAGATTGTTTACGTATACTGATTTTTATGTATTTATCATTATTTTATAATAAACATATATGTACAGTTATATTATATTTTTCAAGACGATTAGACAATTAAATCACGGACGGTTATCAGGAGGCGAATTGATAGGTGCTTCAGCGGACGACAGGATGCATACTCGCCCGAAGAAAGCCTGGGAGGAAATGATCCTCGGTTGCGTAATCCCGAAGTCTATCAACGGCGGGGGCACGGGCCACGGACGGTATTCGATAGGCGGTAAGGGCCTATGTGAGGAAGCGACGACCCCGCTACTGGATGCCGGTGGAGTGACGGCGTCGTGTAGCTGGTCAGGGGTTGATGACTCCGATGTATGGGTTCCCGGTGGAGGGTAAGTGAAATACCCGACGGATGCTGGGCTCTGACTACCTGGTGGCGACGCAGCTGTTCGGACCGTCAGGTAGGAGCCGCCTTGGTATAGTGACCGGATGAGGCGCTTCAATTGGTGAGCACGCCCTGCTCGACGTGACCGACCCATGACGCAGCTAAGAAGGTAAGCGAAATCATAATCGACGCCATAGTTGAATACGCGGAGGGGTATAGACTGGGGTTAGTAATAGTAACGCGAGTGATGAAAAGGAAAAAAAAAAACATACGCGTTAAAGTAAATTGGTAAACGAGTTGACTTGACCTTATCTGACGGGTTGCGGGGACAGGGTGAGCCTTAATGAGTTTACTTTAATTTAATATTTATTCTATATTTTAGATCAAGAAGAGCGATCGGAGGAATTGTGAGAGACGCCCTGACAGAGGCGCGGTTCGTGGACTGAGAGGAGGCAGATCGCCCTGACAGAGGCGCGCTGCACGCTAGGAGGCGGAATGCCCTGAAAGAGGCGCTCCTCGGAGAAGAGAGTCGTTCGCCCTGAGAGAGGCGTGCGACCTAGAGAGGGGTAGTCCGGCTCTGAAGGAGGCGCACTACGAAGGATGAAGGCAGAGCCGCCCTGAATGAGGCGCACTGCTAGAAGGGACGTAGAATCGCCCTGAGAGAGGCACACTAGGTAGGAAGGATGTAGGTCGCCCTGGAGGAGGCGCCCTACGGTGTAGGTAAGAATGGTTATCGCTCTCTGTCTAATGACATTCCCTATGAAGACGTCCGAATAAAATATTAATCTCTTCGATTATAAGTTACAGATATCTGAGGCTCTGGGTATGTCAAGGCGGACGTCGCGGACCTTGCCACTGGTGAGCGGATAAGGGAAAAGAAAAGAAAAAAAAAGAAAGAAAGAAAAGAGAAAAAAAAAAATATATATAGGAAGAAGCTATAGGGAATACAAGAACGCCCTGGAGGAGGCGCGCGTCGCCGCAGGATGAAAGAGAGAGCCCGAAGTAGGCTTGAAGGAAGGATGACCTCGTCAGATAAGTAGCACTAATTTGCCCGATAATTTCAATATTAAAATTAGAATAGAAAGCTTGTCTTTATATTTACAGGTATAGACGCGAGAGGTTAACGGCGAGAAGAATTGACACCGAAAAGATGACCGACGCCCGGAATGGACAGGGGCCGCGAACTGACACAAGTATGTATATTTCGAGTAATTACACGTAAACAATATGATTAATGATTACACGAATATATCTTAATAATTACGACAACGTACTCACTTCACTAAATTGTTATGTGTTACAGGAACCACTGGGAAGCACACTGTAACGCGGGTGTACACAAGAATGTGGATCTACAATATTAGTATTACAACATTAGTTAATAGAACTTTCCTTCGACTATGATTTCACGCACAGACTGGTTTCGGACGCGTAAACGATATTATAGATAGGCGGCATTAACAATTGCATGGAGAGGAAAAGATAATACGCTTATATTGTTGATAGAAGTAATTCACTGCAAACGAAAATTTAGATAAAATATCTTTAAAAGTGATAGATAGAATTCGATATGTATTGTGAGCGCCGTGGAAATCGATAAAGAGAAAGGAAATATAATAGTAACAGTGGATACAAATAATCAAGAATAGATTTATACGACAGTAAACGTAAGAACTGAAGGCTAATTAATAGTATTCGCGATATGCTAGTCTCGAAGTCTCTCTGAATTAATGATTTTGTGTGAATAATACCGTAATGAACTAGAAACCACTGATTCGAAGATATAATATTAATTACACTGCGCGAAAACTTGCGAGAGCGTATGTATGATTGAATGTTATAAGGATAACCGATTATTAAATCGTATAAATGACTGTCTGTACGTACAATGAATTTACTGGGTACTGTATGAATCGAGTATTGACTGCTGATCGAATACTGATTATGCGAAAACTGAATGGTCGGAACGAACCGTACAACAGATTTTACTGTCGGGCGAAAGCCGAATACTAAATATGATCTGAACTGTCTAATGATCTGAACTGTCTAGGCGAGAACTGAATACTCTGCTCTTTGAGCACACGGTGCTCCCGTTTATATACCCGTGGTCGCTGAGGGCTCCCACCTTCTGAATTATAGCGCGCGCAACGTGGTCCGATCCTGGTCATGCTTGTTTGTCACGGGTATCACGCGCCGGGCAATAGTAAGCTATCACGGTGTTTGTCCGAAATTTTCACGTGATCCGGCGGTTCCTGAATGTTCTAGAACCTTCGGGACTAGCATTATAATGTAATATCTATATCGTTATTTCTAGATATATCGCAATTATTACTAGCGTTACGATAACTTATCTGATTAATTACTTATCGCCGCATTGTATTATAGCGTTGTACTTAAATAATTGTAGAGATATGAGAGCATTACGCTAATTAACTTATTAATTAACAATTATCTATGATGTCGCATAATGTTATTCGTGGATTACAAGATCTAAATTAGTCTACAGACGTTAAACTCGCTATTATATAACTATATGTATGTATGTATATCATTATAACTAGTAGTAAAGGTTTATATATTTATATATATGTAATAATGGTATAAATGCACATGTAATATGCCGTGATATATTTACAATGGATGGATGAGGAGTGTGTAAGTGTGTATAAATGCATAAATTTAAGACAAGTTTATATTGTGAGAGGTTGAGTGTGTAATTTAAGTGATACGCTTGGAATATGTATGAATTAGTTATAAGATCCGAAACTATTGCGTTACCATGTATATGATACATTGATTATGTGTATGTTAATATATGAATATGCCTGTAATAAGTTTATAATAGGTTTATTGAGAGTGCTTTATTTGTGCGTACTAATGGGTCACTATGTATATAAATTATTTATAGAGTGTGTGTATTTGCGTGTTACTGGGTGGATAATACGTCTATAATAGTCAGATACTGATTAAACATTGTGTAGATGATAAGTTTATAACGCGCGTATTTTTGTATCACCGGGTATATTAAGTGACTATTGTTATATAATTTTATGGTGTGTTTGTTAAGGAGCGTGTATCTATGTAATTATTTCTGGGTGTTCATTATGCGTTTATACTTGGTTTATGTAGTGTATGATGTGTGTATTATCGTACCACCGTATATATAGGTATGGTCATTTTGTTTATTATGCATATGTATATTGTAATTATCATTCATCCTCAATAAAATGATAACGAAGTTTTGAGAATATTATCACGTTCAAGTTATTTCAGACACCTTGTATAAGTAAGAGTTAATTAAGTAATTGTATATATTGAGTGTGACTATTTAACTTTAGTTATCTTCCAGAGCTTTATTCGTTTTAAACTCTTTATGGGATATTTATATTGTTTTCACTATAATATATATATATATATATATGTATTATGAGTGGTTCATTTTAATTATTATTGGTTTTAATTGATTACTTAAATGTTGTCTGAGCCTCGAGGAGTTCTTGTCAGGTCATTATAATTTGCCTTTAAAACATCTGTGGATTATGATATCTGCAGCGAGTCGCATATATATATATATATATGTATATGTGCATGCACCAAGTTATCTCCATGGTTGATATATGAAATAATTATAAATGATAGCTGACCGGATTTTTATTGGCAAACCAAATTGGATTCATGGTAAGGAATTATTATGCAGAAGATGGGTTTGATCGAATCTTTTATTATTGTTAAAATTTGGATTTAATGAAATCACTGCGCTGCGGTGGAATATGAGTAAAATTGACAAGTTATTATATTTGGGTGACAGAATCGTTAGACATGTACGTTATTGTGGTATTAATTCGGCTTTGGGATATAAAACTGCATTTAATAGTGAAGGCATAATTATATATTGGAGGTGCGGATTAAAATAAATAAATTATTAAAGTTGAAAATATGAGGTGTTCCTGAAGTAAAATGGGTCTATAACAATGTGCGCTTAACTTTTTATGGCGGGGCTGTAGCCCTATAAGTTGCTACCTTTTTTGGTTCCTTATGAGCCAAGGCGCCAGGAAATATTTAATTAAGGTCACTGGGCGGGTTTTTTATGTGATGTTTAAACCGTTAAAAATTGGGTGCTTTTCGATGTTGCGACAACTTTTGATATATTGAGAAAAGTGATTTAGACTGTGCATAGGAAGTTGCAATTGCACATACGAGTTACTTGGCTTGCTCAGTTTTAATAATTAATGAAAGTTCATATACAGGGTGTCCCGAAAGTACCGATCGGAGTTTATTATATGAAGCTTATGGAATTTAACCAAAGGAATCGGTCGGTTGTTAAACACTATTTTATACTAATGTTTGGATAATATGACAATGTTAGTTTATATACCGGGTGTCAATTTATTAAGGTGAACATGTATCGGGAGTTGTATTTCCGCTCATTCGCAGTTACGATCTCTTTTCTTGAGTGATTTTAGCTTGTTATATAGATTTACTTTATATTTTTGTTATACCGGGTGGTGGTTAATTCTCGATGCGTGTGTCTATGGTGATGTGTACGTGTATGTTTGTGTTTAGTAAGAGTGATGACGACGAGGTGGAGTGAACATTGGTTTATATTATCGCTATTACTTAATTTACGTTATTCTATTGACGCATACTTAATATTATGTTTCCTTTTTATTTTTCAGATACTGCAACTAGAGTGACAAAACTAAATGGGTAATTATAATAAAATTAAGATGTTCGACCGACTTGGTGGGTCGTTTCTCTTCTCTTTTTCAGGTGCTGAGGAGGCGGACCAGAAGGTGATATACCGGGTGGCCGGAAAATAGGTGAGAATTTTCATTGGACAATTAATTAATTATTTTCCTTCATTTTTAGGTAGGTGATAGGGGAGAACCAGTGATGGGGATAAAACAGGAAAAAAAAGGAAGAAAAAGAAAAAAAAAAAGGAAAAGGATGTTTTAGCCGGAAACATAATAAAAGGTATTTATCGGCTTAATCTATTTTTGATAATAACTATATATATATATATGTATATATATAAAAAGAAAAGGAAAGTAAAAGAATTTTATAGGTGCTTAACGCTTACTATGTCTACTTAACAGGTGACGTATGGAGTCAACGGACGGCGACTGGTGTCAAGCGGAGGCGCTGGACGTGACACCCCCCTCCTTAAAAGTGGAGCAGCGTGAAATGATGCGACGGTGAGCTCGTTGAACTCGGCTTACGGTGCGGTTGATAGACGGTTGATCTTTCGTTCCAAGTGCAAGTAGGCTTCTCGCAGGTTGGCGATCTCTGAAGATATGGCGGGAGTCCTCTCCTTGGAAGAGTGGTGAATCGTCATCGTATCCGTGGATTCATGAGAGATGTCCTTCTGGATTCGGTGATCTATCATTGGGCGCGATAATGGAGAATTGCTGAGTGTCTTGGCAGGTGTTTCCTGTTTGGTTGGTTTTTGAGAGTTGGCACTATCATCAGTCATTAACATATCATCATTTGTTAATATGTTTTTATTTTTCAGGCTCGAGTTTCGATAGCTTAACTTTCTTGCTAGGCTTTTCAAGATGATAAATAAGGTGAGTATTATAATTCCACCAATAACTGTTGTTGTTACCGAGACCTCCACGATGTATACAGGGCTCGAGTGGTCTGGTCGTCCTGGAGAGTCGTCTGTGCTTGGATTCTGTACGTCCGAGTGCTCGTGAATCTCGTTTAACTCGTCGATATGTTGACCCCATGGTAGCGTTCTTGATTGGAGGCCTTGAGGATCGATAGCAGACACTTTCAACTCTGGAGTGAATACGTACCATTTGTTTCTCATTTTGTACATTGCCGTAGCAAGCGGATCGCATTCAATTTCTGTGCCTTCGCCAGATATAACGCGTGTTCTTGGCTTTAGGTACATGGGCTTCCCGTCTATTATTACTGGGAGCTCCTGGAAACAGCTTTCCGTGGCCCTGATCCGTGCGGGTACAGGAGTACATCGAAATACTTGTACAGCTTCCCCTCGTACGCGCGCTGAGTATCCTGGTGTTTTTGTGACGGCGTACGCAAATGATGGAGGGTCTTGGTGAGCCATGGCGGTCAAGGCGTGTAATTTTGTTACTTCCGTGAGGCATTTCCTCATGACAAGGTCTTCGTAGGTATTTTCTACGCTCAGGTCTGTCTTTGTGTTACTCTTGTACGAAAAGTACGAGTGGTGAGATCGGTGCACCTTATTTACGGATGGTTGATTCTTTACGTAAGAGTCGTTGATTTCCCGTATTACTAGTCGGGGGTTTTCGGTCTGTATCACAGTGGCGTTGCAGACGTCGTGACGCGCTCGAGCAAACGCGAGCAGGTTGGTGTTTTCTACCGTTAAGGCGTATGCCGTGGGACGTCCCGTAATTTGTAGTCTTTTGGCAATTCCTCTATACAAGACGGTATGCCGTAGTTGAGTGCATCCTCCGTGAACAAAGGGGGACCAGAAATTATGAAAGCCCTCTTCGTCGGTGCATTCAAGGTCGATGTATGTGCAACTAGCACCACTAGGTAAGAATATCTTGGTTTCTATCGTGTCGATCTTGACAATGGTCCGTTTGAACGTTATGTGCAAGTACACGTTTATGACGCGTTTTGTTTTCAGGTCGTCTGATGGCAGGTTGTGGGCGCTGACGGTTTCGGTCGGCGGAATAGTGCGGCTATTCACGCGGTTGGCGGAAAGGCCGTCAAGGGTCTGGTTCCCGAATTGCAGTTTCCCTTGTGCGTGTATGTGCATGCATACAGGAGCAGATACAGATAAGTAATGTCGTTTATTGCTGGTAGGTGTTGTAGATTCCCTCGTGGTGTGGTCCGTGTGGCTGATCACGTAGTCTATCTCTATGCGGCAGCTTAGTACGTCCGCTGTGGTGAGTCTGGGCTTCGCGAGGATCTCCACGCTCACATCTCGGGTGATTGGAAGCTTCCCGTGTAATCGACAGGCGTTGTTATCGAGCAGCGAGATTGTGGTCCCGTTGTCGCACGGCGTGTTGCAGTCGTAGCCTACGAGGGCGTTGCAGTCCTGGGTTGCCAGATACGCTAGGAAGACGATCAGTGAGGCCATTGTGAACTCTATGTTGATTCTGCTTAAGAGAAAAATGTAGAACAGTACGTTCCGGTCTGAACCAGAAAATGGAGAAGATAACTGAGTAATCCAATCTGAAACAGAAGAAAGGTAGTCATCCTGGTTCGCCGTAGTGGGCTTTCCGTAGTCTATTGACGTGCACTATTCGCGTTGATTTATTAATTTGAATTCGCACGTTTTCGTGGTCGAGGATTTCGATAATGCGGTACGGGCCGTGATATTCTTTTCCGAATTTATCTGTTTTACTCTCGTTTAATAGAAAGACGTTATCGTTTGCGTTGAAAGTCGTCGGGTTTACGCGTTTGTCGTAGTAATTTTTGGAGCGCTCTTTAGCCCTAATGAGATTAGCTCTAGCGACTTCCTGTATATCACAGATTTTTTCGAACAGGTTTGTTAAGTAGGAGTGATATGTTTCAGGATCTTCTTCGGGGTTGTGTCCCGATGGAACTCTGGCGACACGTCCGAAGATCAATTCGTGAGGTGTGTACCCGGTACCTTCGTGTACTGAGGTATTATACGAAAAACTGGCACGCTCAATGAGGTCGTCCCATGCTTCTTCCTTATTGACGAAGCACTTCAGGTATTCCATTAGAACGAGGTGCGACCTTTCGAGTGACCCATTAGATTGTGGATGGTGAGCAGTCGTTCGGAAGTGTTGGATACGGAACTTTTTGGTTACGCTTTTCATGAGTACACCGGTAAAGTTCGTCCCTTGGTCGGTGAGTATGCTTCGGGGGCATCCAAAACGACAGATAAAATAGTGGATAAAGGCGTTCGCCGTGGTTTCGCCTCTAGCGTCTGGTAGTGGTGCGTATACTGAGTATTTTGTGAGGAGATCTTGCATCGTTAGAACGTATGAGTTGCCGCTAGGAGTGGTTCTGAGTGGTCCTACTATGTCGAGAGCCACTTTGTCGAAGGCGCGTCCAGGTGTGTCGGTCAATATCATTGGTTGTCGAGTCTTCCTTCTGACTAGTTTCATAGATTGACACGTTCGACAATTCCTGATGTAGTTTAATATATCGCCTTTCATTTTGTTCCATGTAAACCTTTGTTTAATTCGCTGGTACGTCTTCGTGACGCCCTTGTGTCCACCGACGGCAGATTCGTGATTTTCGCGGATTATCGCTGTACGGTCCTCTACCGGAGGGGTGACGGTTGGTCCATGACATATGCTGATGGTGACGGGCCTTTCGGAGAGTATCGCTTGCAGTGTCTGTAAGACTCGATCCCATGGTATCGTGTCGAGGCTGGGTGTCTCTCGTATGCTAACAGTATGTAGTTGTAATTCCGTCATCACGTCGAGGGTTGATCTGAAACATTCCTTTAAGATTTCTTCGTCCAATAATGTTGTTCTTTTCTCTTTTGCAGGTAGTACTATAATGTGTCGTCCCGCGTCTATGGATGGATAGACTCGCGCTCTTCCGAGCATTAAGTCGTCTAGCGGAGGTAGGTATCCATCTTGCTGTAATTCCATAGCTCCTTTATCGAAGGGGTGTTTATCAACGGTGACCAGTATGATTGTGTTATCGTTGCAATTCAGTAATGGTATGTTGCGTTTTTTTATACGGCATCTTGTGCTATGGGTGGTTATTAATTCTGGTCTCATTTGCAGAGTTTCTTCTTCGGGAAGAATTTCCAAGGTATCGAATTCCTTATCGCTGTTGTCGTCAACAGTGGTTTCGTCCGGCGGTTCTGTCACGGGGTCGGGTGGAGGTTCTGGGGGTATAGAAGGTAAGTGTGATATTGTTTTTCCTCGTGACTGAAATTGCGCTACGTTATCGACGCGTTCATTGTTCGTCTGTTCGTCAAGGAGGTCCAAGAGTCCTTTCGTAATTAACGGTGGTGATTGTTGGTTATTCGTGAAACGTGGGGAAGGTGAAGGATGGGAAGATGTGGGGGGAGGTGGACCGGATGATAGAGGTTTACTGTCGAATATTTCCTCAGAAGAGTCGGAAGCTACAACATACGGCCGTGAGGTGATTATTTCACTCTCGACCGTAGACCTTCTGGTAGGTACTTTCCGACGCCTTTCATCATCAGAACTGTCATCGTCAGTGCTTGTAATTAGGTCTCGTACTTTCTGAGGGAGACGTATGCGTTTTTTTTCGATCGGGAGAATGGAAACAGTAGCGGTTATAGGATTTCTGGACAGGGCATCGGCATTTTTGTTCGTGACACCTGTCTTGTATGCGACTGTATATTCGTATTCTTCGAGTTTCAGGCGCCATCGCATAAGGCGAGAGGTCGGGTCCTTCACTCGGTTTAACCAGGCGAGCGGTTGGTGATCCGTCACGAGCGTAAACTTGCGCCCGTAGAGGTAAGGTCTGAAGTGTCCGACGCAATAAATTATGGCTAGCAGCTCTTTCTCTGTTGTCGAGTAGTTCCTTTCGGCTGAATTGAGTACTCTGGACGTATACGCGATTGGCAAGTCTTGGCCGATTGTTCCTTGGCTTAGGACTCCAGCGATAGCGTAGTCAGATGCGTCCGTGGTGAGCAGGAATTCTCGCGTGAAATCCGGGAATTGCAGTACCGGTTCTTCGCAGAGTCGTCTTCGAAGAGTCTCAAAAGCGTGTTGTGTATTTTCGTTCCATGAGAAGGTACTGTTTTTCTTCAGGAGGTCCGACATTGGTTTAGCTATTCCTGAAAAATCGGGGATGAAGCGGCGGTAGTAGCCTGATAAGCCTAGAAATTGTCGTACGTTTTTCAGACTCCTTGGAACTGGAAAGTCTTTAACAGCTGAGACTTTCTGGGGGTCAGGGCGTACGCCAGTATCTGTAATTACGTGCCCGAGATAGACGACTTCATGTCGCAAAAACTCACATTTATCTGGTTGTAAAGTGAGATTGGCGGTTTTTAAACGTTTCATTAATTTATCCATTTTAATGTCATGTTCCCGTAACGAGCTTGCGTATATCACTATGTCGTCCATGTACACCAAAAGTTCTATACCTTGCAGTCCGGTCAATATTTGGTCCATTAATCGTTGGAAAGTGGCCGGTGCGTTTCTGAGTCCGAATGGCATCCTGGAGAATTGGTAATGGCCATGTGGTGTAGAGAAAGCTGTTTTGTGCGCATCCTTGGGATCCATTGGGATTTGATGGAACCCACTGGCGAGGTCGAGGACGGAGAAATATTTTGCACTGCCCAACTGGTCGAGGATATCGCTGATATTTGGCAGAGGGTAGGCGTCTCCTAGCGTTTTTTCGTTGAGCCTTCTGTAATCGATGACCATTCGCCATCTCTTGTTTCCAGTTGAGTCCGGTTTCTTCGGAACGATCCAGACGGGGGAACTGTACGGTGAAGTGGATGGTGTCACTATATTTTTCTGAAGGAGCTCGTTGACCTGTTTATTTATTTCTTCTCGATGTATTGGCGGAAATCTATACTGCTTCGTGTGTATAGGTATCTCGTCCGAAGTGATTATTTTATGGGTGATTGTTGAAGTTTGGTCCAGATATTCTCCTGGTACGTAGAATCTGTCATTGTGTCGTTTTATTAGTTCAAAAATATTCTCTTTTTCTAGGTCGTTAAGATGATCGAGGCGCAAGAGTCGTATTATTTGAGTAATTCTGTCCGGTGTAGAATCTTCCTTATGATTGTGTTCGCGCTGGGTGAGTATCTCGGGTGAGTTCCTTAAGTTTTTCCAATGTATCTTCTCGTTTACCATATTAACTATTTGCATTTTGTGTATGTCGTTGTATTTCGCAAGATTAGATGCACGCTGATCGATGAGAGTGAAATGATGTATATTATTATTTGTTTCAGGTTGCTTATTTGTAGCTACGCACAAAGGGGGTGAGTCATCCGCTTTTGCGGGGCTTAGAGGAAAGTAAGGAAGAGCAATTATAGAAGATTGACCGCCTGGGCCGAGACCAGAGGAAGGGGTTCGCACCGACGCGAGAGCGGCATCGTCGTTCGCCGGCGGAGATAAGGATCCCCTTTCTGTGTAGGTAATGTGAGAATGATTTGTGATAATAGTATTAGAATCAAGGGACGTGTGCGTAGAAACGATTGTAGCTTGAAGTGTTGCATTTTTTGTAGAAAGGGATGGGGGATAATCGGGAGAGGTATTGGGATGTCGACCTAGGTCGACGCCGCACCTTGATGCGACAAGAGGAAGGCAGTGCTCCTGCCCGTAGAGATGATAGTCGGGATCGACGTTTTGTGTTGGTGTATTAAGAAGAGGAAGAGAGGGGGTAAATGTATTTTGGTTTTGTAGCGTATTTTGTTTGTTAAATGATGAGTTTGATTGTTTGTTGTTTTCAATGTGTATCTTGGTCTTTGTGTTATTGTGTAGTTTGTTTGGTTGTTTATTTTTGCATGTAGTAAAATTATCTTGACTCGTTGCAGGTGCAGTGCGTGCTTCTTGGGTGCGAAGGCTTTTGCTCGCTTGAATTTTGACGGGACTATTGCCCGATGGGCTAGAGGGTTGCCTCAGAGGCTCCCTGGAAGGGGGGTCCTGTGATATTTTTGTTACTTCTGTTAGCGTAACGGTAGGTATTATAATTTCTACTTCTTCGTCTAATGTATTCGTGATGCCGATATATGCCTTGTCGTTGATACACGTGACAAGTGCATCTCCGGCGAAGACCGCGTCGCGGGCGCGTATCGGGGCGAGATAACCCGTTTTAATTTCCGGATTAGCTATGCGGACCGTGATTCCCAGCTTCATACGTGAGGGTATGACAATGGACTCCTTGTCCTTGAATGGAAACGCGCAGTCGCGCCACGTGATTAACTTATTACCGTAATTAATGCACGCGTTATGTTCAGTGAAGAACGACGAACCTAATATGCCCTGTGTGATTATAGGGAATTCGTCGGCTACCACGTGGAAAACTACTGGGGTTTCCGAAACGTATGCTATGGCGGATCCCAGAGTGGTGACAACATTTTCGGTGATACCCGTTAATTGGATAGTCTCCTTGTTGTTGATTTGAATATCGGATTTAATGCAACCTTTCTTTATTATATTAGGCTGTGCTCCTGTATCGAGCATGAAGGCTGTTGGTCCTCGGAAAGACGGTGATGCGAGCTCGACGGCCGGTACGTTTCCGTCGTCTCCTCGGAGGACGTGAAGGGATCTGGTTTCCCTTCCATGCAGAGGGTGGAGCGGATTTGGAAAGGGCCTCGGGACGCTCCGTTGACCGAGACCTCTGTTCGGTTTCCCGAATTTCGCGGAGGTGGATTATTCATATTACTATTAGCGTGCGTATTATGAGAGTTATTGGAATAATTATTATTATTATTGAAATTATTATTATTATTGTTATTGTACTTTTCGCGATACTGTCGTTTACGGCACTCGTGTATGAGGTGTCCGATCTTTTGGCAGTACCCGCAAATTTTTCGTTCGTGTGCATTCCCGGGACCGGGCGGCGTATTCGCTACCGCAGTCTGATCGCGTTGGAGAATTTGCGTCACGGGGGCCGGTGCAGCGTTACTATTGTGATTATTGTTACCGTTCGCGTTTCGAGTGCTCTTGTATCTTATCTCCTCTCTTTCTAGGCGTTTATTAATTGTGACCACTTTAGAGCAGGCGTCGGGGAGGCTACTATATCCTTCAGCGCGAAGTTCTATTCTATATTCGCGTGGAAGTCCTTCGTAAAACGCTTCTAACGCGAAACCTTCTATTCCGGCAATCTCATTTTCGGATAACGGTCTACCGAGTTGGACTTGATCTCCTTCAATTATGGCCGTTTTCAGATCCTTAACACGCCCGATGTAGTCAAGTATGTGCTCGTTCGGCTTTTTGTATGCCATGCTTAATTGTCCGCGATAATAGTTCGAGCTTCTAGCGGGACCGAAAGTTCGCCTGAGGCAGTCGAGAAATTTTTCCACGGTCGGGTGGATTTCATCCTCTACGGCTAAATATGCGTGGTGCGTTAATTTATTTCGTAGCATACGGACAAATAATGCTTCGTCTACCAACGGTACCGATTCTTTTGCCCTTTTGCATGCCCTAGCGAATTGTAGCACGGGGATGTTATGCCCGTCGTATTTCGGCACCAGTTCGAGAGCGTCGCGCAGATATGATTTCGGATATCCCATAGGATAATGAGAACCGTCGATTCCGGCGGCTGAGGTCGTGGGCTTGATATCGTTATACGAGGCGTTCGACATGTTAAACGATGGAGGCGCGTTATTTGTTACGTCCGCTGGGCTCGAGGCCTGCAAACCGGGTAGATTTTTAGCGAACGCGCGCATCATGTTTTCCAACATTTCAGTTCGGATTTTTAATTCTCTTTCTTTTTCGCGTAGATCTCTAAAAGCTTCCTCATGGTTTTCGCGTTCTATGTTTCCCGAGAGATCATCGGATTGAGCCATATTTAAAGGTAAGTATTTATTATCGATGGTATAGCAGGACTCGCGGTTGCGAACGATTGTGCGTATATAATTTCTTTTTGTTGCGGGTATGCGAAAGCGGAATCGCGTACAATCACCAGTTATCACGATTATGAACAGGTAATTATCACCTAAGAGGTTAGTGGTTAAATTAGTTTGGATACATATAACATGGATACATATATTTTACGAAGAATTTTGAAGTAGTATTAAGGTATAAGGATTGATGGACAACGACCGATTTATTTATTTATTGAGGTTTGAAAAAACTTTAATTGTAACTTTACTTTTAATTTCCTTCGAGACTAGTAAAAGAAATAATTCGCGATGATGATTTTAAGAAAGGAAGATTTTCTTGGGAAAATGTACTCGTTTTCAATAACGAAGAATAGTAACTTTTATTTTTGCACTGATTTTTAGCGGTAATATCCCACCGCTGTCACCAGTTGTTACATCCCACCGCTGTCACCAGTTGTTACATCCTCTGCGTTCGCGAGCGAGGTGCGGTTACGATGGTTGGTGTACGCGGATCGCGGTGGCCGAGCGGTAAACCTGTCACGATCAGCGTAGCGGTGCACCGGAAACTAGAGGTCGGGACGTAATAGATAATAGGGAGGATGTGAAGTGAGTAGACAATGAATGCAGATTGTTTACGTATACTGATTTTTATGTATTTATCATTATTTTATAATAAACATATATGTACAGTTATATTATATTTTTCAAGACGATTAGACAATTAAATCACGGACGGTTATCAGGAGGCGAATTGATAGGTGCTTCAGCGGACGACAGGATGCATACTCGCCCGAAGAAAGCCTGGGAGGAAATGATCCTCGGTTGCGTAATCCCGAAGTCTATCAACGGCGGGGGCACGGGCCACGGACGGTATTCGATAGGCGGTAAGGGCCTATGTGAGGAAGCGACGACCCCGCTACTGGATGCCGGTGGAGTGACGGCGTCGTGTAGCTGGTCAGGGGTTGATGACTCCGATGTATGGGTTCCCGGTGGAGGGTAAGTGAAATACCCGACGGATGCTGGGCTCTGACTACCTGGTGGCGACGCAGCTGTTCGGACCGTCAGGTAGGAGCCGCCTTGGTATAGTGACCGGATGAGGCGCTTCAATTGGTGAGCACGCCCTGCTCGACGTGACCGACCCATGACGCAGCTAAGAAGGTAAGCGAAATCATAATCGACGCCATAGTTGAATACGCGGAGGGGTATAGACTGGGGTTAGTAATAGTAACGCGAGTGATGAAAAGGAAAAAAAAAACATACGCGTTAAAGTAAATTGGTAAACGAGTTGACTTGACCTTATCTGACGGGTTGCGGGGACAGGGTGAGCCTTAATGAGTTTACTTTAATTTAATATTTATTCTATATTTTAGATCAAGAAGAGCGATCGGAGGAATTGTGAGAGACGCCCTGACAGAGGCGCGGTTCGTGGACTGAGAGGAGGCAGATCGCCCTGACAGAGGCGCGCTGCACGCTAGGAGGCGGAATGCCCTGAAAGAGGCGCTCCTCGGAGAAGAGAGTCGTTCGCCCTGAGAGAGGCGTGCGACCTAGAGAGGGGTAGTCCGGCTCTGAAGGAGGCGCACTACGAAGGATGAAGGCAGAGCCGCCCTGAATGAGGCGCACTGCTAGAAGGGACGTAGAATCGCCCTGAGAGAGGCACACTAGGTAGGAAGGATGTAGGTCGCCCTGGAGGAGGCGCCCTACGGTGTAGGTAAGAATGGTTATCGCTCTCTGTCTAATGACATTCCCTATGAAGACGTCCGAATAAAATATTAATCTCTTCGATTATAAGTTACAGATATCTGAGGCTCTGGGTATGTCAAGGCGGACGTCGCGGACCTTGCCACTGGTGAGCGGATAAGGGAAAAGAAAAGAAAAAAAAAGAAAGAAAGAAAAGAGAAAAAAAAAAATATATATAGGAAGAAGCTATAGGGAATACAAGAACGCCCTGGAGGAGGCGCGCGTCGCCGCAGGATGAAAGAGAGAGCCCGAAGTAGGCTTGAAGGAAGGATGACCTCGTCAGATAAGTAGCACTAATTTGCCCGATAATTTCAATATTAAAATTAGAATAGAAAGCTTGTCTTTATATTTACAGGTATAGACGCGAGAGGTTAACGGCGAGAAGAATTGACACCGAAAAGATGACCGACGCCCGGAATGGACAGGGGCCGCGAACTGACACAAGTATGTATATTTCGAGTAATTACACGTAAACAATATGATTAATGATTACACGAATATATCTTAATAATTACGACAACGTACTCACTTCACTAAATTGTTATGTGTTACAGGAACCACTGGGAAGCACACTGTAACGCGGGTGTACACAAGAATGTGGATCTACAATATTAGTATTACAACATTAGTTAATAGAACTTTCCTTCGACTATGATTTCACGCACAGACTGGTTTCGGACGCGTAAACGATATTATAGATAGGCGGCATTAACAATTGCATGGAGAGGAAAAGATAATACGCTTATATTGTTGATAGAAGTAATTCACTGCAAACGAAAATTTAGATAAAATATCTTTAAAAGTGATAGATAGAATTCGATATGTATTGTGAGCGCCGTGGAAATCGATAAAGAGAAAGGAAATATAATAGTAACAGTGGATACAAATAATCAAGAATAGATTTATACGACAGTAAACGTAAGAACTGAAGGCTAATTAATAGTATTCGCGATATGCTAGTCTCGAAGTCTCTCTGAATTAATGATTTTGTGTGAATAATACCGTAATGAACTAGAAACCACTGATTCGAAGATATAATATTAATTACACTGCGCGAAAACTTGCGAGAGCGTATGTATGATTGAATGTTATAAGGATAACCGATTATTAAATCGTATAAATGACTGTCTGTACGTACAATGAATTTACTGGGTACTGTATGAATCGAGTATTGACTGCTGATCGAATACTGATTATGCGAAAACTGAATGGTCGGAACGAACCGTACAACAGATTTTACTGTCGGGCGAAAGCCGAATACTAAATATGATCTGAACTGTCTAATGATCTGAACTGTCTAGGCGAGAACTGAATACTCTGCTCTTTGAGCACACGGTGCTCCCGTTTATATACCCGTGGTCGCTGAGGGCTCCCACCTTCTGAATTATAGCGCGCGCAACGTGGTCCGATCCTGGTCATGCTTGTTTGTCACGGGTATCACGCGCCGGGCAATAGTAAGCTATCACGGTGTTTGTCCGAAATTTTCACGTGATCCGGCGGTTCCTGAATGTTCTAGAACCTTCGGGACTAGCATTATAATGTAATATCTATATCGTTATTTCTAGATATATCGCAATTATTACTAGCGTTACGATAACTTATCTGATTAATTACTTATCGCCGCATTGTATTATAGCGTTGTACTTAAATAATTGTAGAGATATGAGAGCATTACGCTAATTAACTTATTAATTAACAATTATCTATGATGTCGCATAATGTTATTCGTGGATTACAAGATCTAAATTAGTCTACAGACGTTAAACTCGCTATTATATAACTATATGTATGTATGTATATCATTATAACTAGTAGTAAAGGTTTATATATTTATATATATGTAATAATGGTATAAATGCACATGTAATATGCCGTGATATATTTACAATGGATGGATGAGGAGTGTGTAAGTGTGTATAAATGCATAAATTTAAGACAAGTTTATATTGTGAGAGGTTGAGTGTGTAATTTAAGTGATACGCTTGGAATATGTATGAATTAGTTATAAGATCCGAAACTATTGCGTTACCATGTATATGATACATTGATTATGTGTATGTTAATATATGAATATGCCTGTAATAAGTTTATAATAGGTTTATTGAGAGTGCTTTATTTGTGCGTACTAATGGGTCACTATGTATATAAATTATTTATAGAGTGTGTGTATTTGCGTGTTACTGGGTGGATAATACGTCTATAATAGTCAGATACTGATTAAACATTGTGTAGATGATAAGTTTATAACGCGCGTATTTTTGTATCACCGGGTATATTAAGTGACTATTGTTATATAATTTTATGGTGTGTTTGTTAAGGAGCGTGTATCTATGTAATTATTTCTGGGTGTTCATTATGCGTTTATACTTGGTTTATGTAGTGTATGATGTGTGTATTATCGTACCACCGTATATATAGGTATGGTCATTTTGTTTATTATGCATATGTATATTGTAATTATCATTCATCCTCAATAAAATGATAACGAAGTTTTGAGAATATTATCACGTTCAAGTTATTTCAGACACCTTGTATAAGTAAGAGTTAATTAAGTAATTGTATATATTGAGTGTGACTATTTAACTTTAGTTATCTTCCAGAGCTTTATTCGTTTTAAACTCTTTATGGGATATTTATATTGTTTTCACTATAATATATATATATATATATATGTATTATGAGTGGTTCATTTTAATTATTATTGGTTTTAATTGATTACTTAAATGTTGTCTGAGCCTCGAGGAGTTCTTGTCAGGTCATTATAATTTGCCTTTAAAACATCTGTGGATTATGATATCTGCAGCGAGTCGCATATATATATATATATATGTATATGTGCATGCACCAAGTTATCTCCATGGTTGATATATGAAATAATTATAAATGATAGCTGACCGGATTTTTATTGGCAAACCAAATTGGATTCATGGTAAGGAATTATTATGCAGAAGATGGGTTTGATCGAATCTTTTATTATTGTTAAAATTTGGATTTAATGAAATCACTGCGCTGCGGTGGAATATGAGTAAAATTGACAAGTTATTATATTTGGGTGACAGAATCGTTAGACATGTACGTTATTGTGGTATTAATTCGGCTTTGGGATATAAAACTGCATTTAATAGTGAAGGCATAATTATATATTGGAGGTGCGGATTAAAATAAATAAATTATTAAAGTTGAAAATATGAGGTGTTCCTGAAGTAAAATGGGTCTATAACAATGTGCGCTTAACTTTTTATGGCGGGGCTGTAGCCCTATAAGTTGCTACCTTTTTTGGTTCCTTATGAGCCAAGGCGCCAGGAAATATTTAATTAAGGTCACTGGGCGGGTTTTTTATGTGATGTTTAAACCGTTAAAAATTGGGTGCTTTTCGATGTTGCGACAACTTTTGATATATTGAGAAAAGTGATTTAGACTGTGCATAGGAAGTTGCAATTGCACATACGAGTTACTTGGCTTGCTCAGTTTTAATAATTAATGAAAGTTCATATACAGGGTGTCCCGAAAGTACCGATCGGAGTTTATTATATGAAGCTTATGGAATTTAACCAAAGGAATCGGTCGGTTGTTAAACACTATTTTATACTAATGTTTGGATAATATGACAATGTTAGTTTATATACCGGGTGTCAATTTATTAAGGTGAACATGTATCGGGAGTTGTATTTCCGCTCATTCGCAGTTACGATCTCTTTTCTTGAGTGATTTTAGCTTGTTATATAGATTTACTTTATATTTTTGTTATACCGGGTGGTGGTTAATTCTCGATGCGTGTGTCTATGGTGATGTGTACGTGTATGTTTGTGTTTAGTAAGAGTGATGACGACGAGGTGGAGTGAACATTGGTTTATATTATCGCTATTACTTAATTTACGTTATTCTATTGACGCATACTTAATATTATGTTTCCTTTTTATTTTTCAGATACTGCAACTAGAGTGACAAAACTAAATGGGTAATTATAATAAAATTAAGATGTTCGACCG
Source organism: Anoplolepis gracilipes (assembly GCF_047496725.1). Taxonomy (NCBI): domain Eukaryota; kingdom Metazoa; phylum Arthropoda; class Insecta; order Hymenoptera; family Formicidae; genus Anoplolepis; species Anoplolepis gracilipes. The sequence continues at coordinate 3,956,981 of NC_132986.1, read as the reverse complement.
ACTTGGTGGGTCGTTTCTCTTCTCTTTTTCAGGTGCTGAGGAGGCGGACCAGAAGGTGATATACCGGGTGGCCGGAAAATAGGTGAGAATTTTCATTGGACAATTAATTAATTATTTTCCTTCATTTTTAGGTAGGTGATAGGGGAGAACCAGTGATGGGGATAAAACAGGAAAAAAAAGGAAGAAAAAGAAAAAAAAAAAGGAAAAGGATGTTTTAGCCGGAAACATAATAAAAGGTATTTATCGGCTTAATCTATTTTTGATAATAACTATATATATATATATGTATATATATAAAAAGAAAAGGAAAGTAAAAGAATTTTATAGGTGCTTAACGCTTACTATGTCTACTTAACAGGTGACGTATGGAGTCAACGGACGGCGACTGGTGTCAAGCGGAGGCGCTGGACGTGACAGCCATATAAATAGGGTCTAAAATGATTCGTACAATATACCATAGCTAAACATTCTTTTTCGATAGTTGAATAATTTTGTTCTGCTTTATTAAGTACTCTTGATGTATATGCAATGGGAAGATCTTTCCCGATTGGTCCTTGACTTAATACTCCGCCGATTGCATATCCGGATGCATCGGTAGTTAAGTTAAAAGGTTTACTAAAATCTGGATATTGTAATATCGGTTTGTTGCATAATTGGTCTTTAAGATTATTAAACGCGTATTCTTGATCCTTTTGCCATTTGAAACAATTATTTTTCTTAAGTAAATCAGTTAGAGGTTTAGCAATTTTTGAAAAACTTGGAATAAATCGTCGATAATAACCAACTAATCCTAGAAATTGTTTTATGTTTTTAGGATTTTTGGGAGGAGGAAAATCATGGACAGCGGTAACTTTGGTAGGGTCTGGTCGTACGCCGTCGGATCCGATAATATGACCGAGGTAAGCTACTTCTCGTCGCAAAAATTCACATTTGTCGGGTTGTAATTTTAAATTAGCTTCACGTAATCTTTTCATTAATTTATTAAATTTCACTTCGTGTTCTTTTAATGATCGAGCGTATATAACTATATCATCCATGTAGACGAAAAGCTCGTTGCCTTGTAATCCAGATAGTACATTGTCCATTAATCTTTGAAATGTTGCAGGGGCATTTTTTAATCCAAAGGGCATTCTCTTGAATTGATAATGTCCGTAAGGAGTGGAGAATGCGGTTTTGTGGGCGTCATTCGGATCCATTGGTATTTGATGGAATCCTGAAGCGAGGTCAAGAACTGAGAAATATTTAGCGCTTCCCAATTGATCAAGTATATCAGTTATGTTGGGAAGGGGATAAGCGTCTCCAATTGTTTTCTCGTTAAGAGCGCGATAATCGATGACCATTCGCCATCTTTTATTTCCAGAAGAATCGGGTTTCTTAGGGACGATCCATACTGGCGAATTATAAGGTGAGAGAGAATATTCTATCATATCGTCTCTTAGTAATTTAGTTACTTGTTTGTCAATTTCCTCTTTATGCATAGGAGGAAAGCGATATTGCTTTGTGTGGATCGGGGAATCATCCGTAGTATAGATAGAATGATGGGTTACATGAGTGGTTCCCAATTTATCATTAGGCAAATGAAATCTATCTAGATTATTATAAACCAGTGTTTGGAGATTATTCCTTTCTTCCATATTTAAATGTTCCAACCTTAGGAGTTTTAGAGTAAGTTCCGCGCTCTCTGGCGGTGTTTCAAAAATGATCTCGTCTAACTGAGACGGATTATGAGTTGAAGAATGGCTCGTGCTTATCCGATGATGCCCTCGGGAATCAACGACATTGCAGAAGCCTTTATGAGACGTAGAAAAATCATCTTCTTCTTCCTCGGAAGGAGAAGAGGGTTGATAAGAAGAGTCAGGATCAGAGACACAACGAACTGTGGCCTTGGATAACCCTCGGGCTCCGTCGGCACCACAAGAAGAATATAGATTCTCTTGGATATCAATGGTGTCAAATTCCTGCAGAGTGAATGAAAGTATTTCTATGTTATACTCTTCATTATTAGTATTAAAAAGAGGCAAGTAAGCTTTGCCATGAATATTAGAAACTATCGCATCTCCAAGGTATATTCCTTTAATGGAAGATATCTCGTTTTTATTTCAGGATTCGTGATTTTAACGAAGAAAGGAGTGACTTTTTGGTTTAATGTTAACATATTCCACTTCGTCGAATGGAATCGAAGTATTTTCAAATAGTAAGTGTTTTGTTTTAAAATCAACATTTGAATTTCTATCTTTCAAAAACGGATTACCAAGAATACCGTGTTGCGTGAAAAGTATATCGTTGGAAACAATGTGAAATTCAGTTGGTTTTCCTAATACTGATATATAGATTGCATCTAAAGTATTAATGGGTTCGGATGCTATTTCTTGCAATGATTGAATATTTCTTTTATCCGGAAGAATATTAGAATTGACGTATTGTTTCTTAATTAAATTTAAATCAGAACCGGAATCTATCATAAAGGTGCATGTGTTTTTTAAATCAGGAGATGATAAAGTAACAGTAGGAGCACAAGTGCTTGCTATGAGCCGATGTTTATTTATTTTTGTGTTTCTAGATTTTGGTTTTCGGCATCTACGAATCGCACGATTCGAGAGGGGTTTGGGCGTTCCTGTTGAGCAGCGTCCCGGCGAACGCCTCCTTGTACCGCTCCTTGGAGCGCTCTGACCGTTTCCCTGATTGTCAGAAGATTGATTAGAGGAATTCATATCTCCAGTGAATGATTTTCTATAAGCTAATTTCCGGCATTCTGTAATCAAATGTCCAGGAGTTTTGCAGTAACGACATATTTTTTCAATAGAAAAATTTGGACCAGGTTTTCCAGGAACTAATGGTTTAATAAAAGGAGCGACGTTATTACGCGTGTCCTCTGTCTACACGTCGTGTACTCTGGGGGCGGAAATGGGAGAAGCTGTTGGATTACGCGAGGGGTTTTGAAGAATACGAGGACTATAGGTAAGGTCTGCACGAGGGGTGTGACGTCCTGCCAAAAATAAAAAAAATTTTTCAAAAACAAATATACTGCTCAATTATAAAAAAAATCTACGCTATATACATATATATATAATTCGGCATATTACCAAATGCTTGCTTATACAAAATCATAATTAAGTAATATTGTCCTTAATGAATATAAAAATTAATTATACAATCATAGCTATTCAATTATATTATATCAAGTATTAATTAAAAATTAAAAGTCAAGAATTCTTACGGTTATGTCACGTCCAGCGCCTCCGCTTGACACCAGTCGCCGTCCGTTGACTCCATACGTCACCTGTTAAGTAGACATAGTAAGCGTTAAGCACCTATAAAATTCTTTTACTTTCCTTTTCTTTTTATATATACATATATATATATATAGTTATTATCAAAAATAGATTAAGCCGATAAATACCTTTTATTATGTTTCCGGCTAAAACATCCTTTTCCTTTTTTTTTTCTTTCTTTTTCTTCCTTTTTTTTCCTGTTTTATCCCCATCACTGGTTCTCCCCTATCACCTACCTAAAAATGAAGGAAAATAATTAATTAATTGTCCAATGAAAATTCTCACCTATTTTCCGGCCACCCGGTATATCACCTTCTGGTCCGCCTCCTCAGCACCTGAAAAAGAGAAGAGAAACGACCCACCAAGTCGGTCGAACATCTTAATTTTATTATAATTACCCATTTAGTTTTGTCACTCTAGTTGCAGTATCTGAAAAATAAAAAGGAAACATAATATTAAGTATGCGTCAATAGAATAACGTAAATTAAGTAATAGCGATAATATAAACCAATGTTCACTCCACCTCGTCGTCATCACTCTTACTAAACACAAACATACACGTACACATCACCATAGACACACGCATCGAGAATTAACCACCACCCGGTATAACAAAAATATAAAGTAAATCTATATAACAAGCTAAAATCACTCAAGAAAAGAGATCGTAACTGCGAATGAGCGGAAATACAACTCCCGATACATGTTCACCTTAATAAATTGACACCCGGTATATAAACTAACATTGTCATATTATCCAAACATTAGTATAAAATAGTGTTTAACAACCGACCGATTCCTTTGGTTAAATTCCATAAGCTTCATATAATAAACTCCGATCGGTACTTTCGGGACACCCTGTATATGAACTTTCATTAATTATTAAAACTGAGCAAGCCAAGTAACTCGTATGTGCAATTGCAACTTCCTATGCACAGTCTAAATCACTTTTCTCAATATATCAAAAGTTGTCGCAACATCGAAAAGCACCCAATTTTTAACGGTTTAAACATCACATAAAAAACCCGCCCAGTGACCTTAATTAAATATTTCCTGGCGCCTTGGCTCATAAGGAACCAAAAAAGGTAGCAACTTATAGGGCTACAGCCCCGCCATAAAAAGTTAAGCGCACATTGTTATAGACCCATTTTACTTCAGGAACACCTCATATTTTCAACTTTAATAATTTATTTATTTTAATCCGCACCTCCAATATATAATTATGCCTTCACTATTAAATGCAGTTTTATATCCCAAAGCCGAATTAATACCACAATAACGTACATGTCTAACGATTCTGTCACCCAAATATAATAACTTGTCAATTTTACTCATATTCCACCGCAGCGCAGTGATTTCATTAAATCCAAATTTTAACAATAATAAAAGATTCGATCAAACCCATCTTCTGCATAATAATTCCTTACCATGAATCCAATTTGGTTTGCCAATAAAAATCCAGTCAGCTATCATTTATAATTATTTCATATATCAACCATGGAGATAACTTGGTGCATGCACATATACATATATATATATATATATATGCGACTCGCTGCAGATATCATAATCCACAGATGTTTTAAAGGCAAATTATAATGACCTGACAAGAACTCCTCGAGGCTCAGACAATATTTAAGTAATCAATTAAAACCAATAATAATTAAAATGAACCACTCATAATACATATATATATATATATATATTATAGTGAAAACAATATAAATATCCCATAAAGAGTTTAAAACGAATAAAGCTCTGGAAGATAACTAAAGTTAAATAGTCACACTCAATATATACAATTACTTAATTAACTCTTACTTATACAAGGTGTCTGAAATAACTTGAACGTGATAATATTCTCAAAACTTCGTTATCATTTTATTGAGGATGAATGATAATTACAATATACATATGCATTGTCACGTCCAGCGCCTCCGCTTGACACCAGTCGCCGTCCGTTGACTCCATACGTCACCTGTTAAGTAGACATAGTAAGCGTTAAGCACCTATAAAATTCTTTTACTTTCCTTTTCTTTTTATATATATACATATATATATATATAGTTATTATCAAAAATAGATTAAGCCGATAAATACCTTTTATTATGTTTCCGGCTAAAACATCCTTTTCCTTTTTTTTTTTCTTTTTCTTCCTTTTTTTTCCTGTTTTATCCCCATCACTGGTTCTCCCCTATCACCTACCTAAAAATGAAGGAAAATAATTAATTAATTGTCCAATGAAAATTCTCACCTATTTTCCGGCCACCCGGTATATCACCTTCTGGTCCGCCTCCTCAGCACCTGAAAAAGAGAAGAGAAACGACCCACCAAGTCGGTCGAACATCTTAATTTTATTATAATTACCCATTTAGTTTTGTCACTCTAGTTGCAGTATCTGAAAAATAAAAAGGAAACATAATATTAAGTATGCGTCAATAGAATAACGTAAATTAAGTAATAGCGATAATATAAACCAATGTTCACTCCACCTCGTCGTCATCACTCTTACTAAACACAAACATACACGTACACATCACCATAGACACACGCATCGAGAATTAACCACCACCCGGTATAACAAAAATATAAAGTAAATCTATATAACAAGCTAAAATCACTCAAGAAAAGAGATCGTAACTGCGAATGAGCGGAAATACAACTCCCGATACATGTTCACCTTAATAAATTGACACCCGGTATATAAACTAACATTGTCATATTATCCAAACATTAGTATAAAATAGTGTTTAACAACCGACCGATTCCTTTGGTTAAATTCCATAAGCTTCATATAATAAACTCCGATCGGTACTTTCGGGACACCCTGTATATGAACTTTCATTAATTATTAAAACTGAGCAAGCCAAGTAACTCGTATGTGCAATTGCAACTTCCTATGCACAGTCTAAATCACTTTTCTCAATATATCAAAAGTTGTCGCAACATCGAAAAGCACCCAATTTTTAACGGTTTAAACATCACATAAAAAACCCGCCCAGTGACCTTAATTAAATATTTCCTGGCGCCTTGGCTCATAAGGAACCAAAAAAGGTAGCAACTTATAGGGCTACAGCCCCGCCATAAAAAGTTAAGCGCACATTGTTATAGACCCATTTTACTTCAGGAACACCTCATATTTTCAACTTTAATAATTTATTTATTTTAATCCGCACCTCCAATATATAATTATGCCTTCACTATTAAATGCAGTTTTATATCCCAAAGCCGAATTAATACCACAATAACGTACATGTCTAACGATTCTGTCACCCAAATATAATAACTTGTCAATTTTACTCATATTCCACCGCAGCGCAGTGATTTCATTAAATCCAAATTTTAACAATAATAAAAGATTCGATCAAACCCATCTTCTGCATAATAATTCCTTACCATGAATCCAATTTGGTTTGCCAATAAAAATCCGGTCAGCTATCATTTATAATTATTTCATATATCAACCATGGAGATAACTTGGTGCATGCACATATACATATATATATATATATATGCGACTCGCTGCAGATATCATAATCCACAGATGTTTTAAAGGCAAATTATAATGACCTGACAAGAACTCCTCGAGGCTCAGACAACATTTAAGTAATCAATTAAAACCAATAATAATTAAAATGAACCACTCATAATACATATATATATATATATATATTATAGTGAAAACAATATAAATATCCCATAAAGAGTTTAAAACGAATAAAGCTCTGGAAGATAACTAAAGTTAAATAGTCACACTCAATATATACAATTACTTAATTAACTCTTACTTATACAAGGTGTCTGAAATAACTTGAACGTGATAATATTCTCAAAACTTCGTTATCATTTTATTGAGGATGAATGATAATTACAATATACATATGCATAATAAACAAAATGACCATACCTATATATACGGTGGTACGATAATACACACATCATACACTACATAAACCAAGTATAAACGCATAATGAACACCCAGAAATAATTACATAGATACACGCTCCTTAACAAACACACCATAAAATTATATAACAATAGTCACTTAATATACCCGGTGATACAAAAATACGCGCGTTATAAACTTATCATCTACACAATGTTTAATCAGTATCTGACTATTATAGACGTATTATCCACCCAGTAACACGCAAATACACACACTCTATAAATAATTTATATACATAGTGACCCATTAGTACGCACAAATAAAGCACTCTCAATAAACCTATTATAAACTTATTACAGGCATATTCATATATTAACATACACATAATCAATGTATCATATACATGGTAACGCAATAGTTTCGGATCTTATAACTAATTCATACATATTCCAAGCGTATCACTTAAATTACACACTCAACCTCTCACAATATAAACTTGTCTTAAATTTATGCATTTATACACACTTACACACTCCTCATCCATCCATTGTAAATATATCACGGCATATTACATGTGCATTTATACCATTATTACATATATATAAATATATAAACCTTTACTACTAGTTATAATGATATACATACATACATATAGTTATATAATAGCGAGTTTAACGTCTGTAGACTAATTTAGATCTTGTAATCCACGAATAACATTATGCGACATCATAGATAATTGTTAATTAATAAGTTAATTAGCGTAATGCTCTCATATCTCTACAATTATTTAAGTACAACGCTATAATACAATGCGGCGATAAGTAATTAATCAGATAAGTTATCGTAACGCTAGTAATAATTGCGATATATCTAGAAATAACGATATAGATATTACATTATAATGCTAGTCCCGAAGGTTCTAGAACATTCAGGAACCGCCGGATCACGTGAAAATTTCGGACAAACACCGTGATAGCTTACTATTGCCCTGCGCGTGATACCCGTGACAAACAAGCATGACCAGGATCGGACCACGTTGCGCGCGCTATAATTCAGAAGGTGGGAGCCCTCAGCGACCACGGGTATATAAACGGGAGCACCGTGTGCTCAAAGATCAGAGTATTCAGTTCTCGCCTAGACAGTTCAGATCATTAGACAGTTCAGATCATATTTAGTATTCGGCTTTCGCCCGACAGTAAAATCTGTTGTACGGTTCGTTCCGACCATTCAGTTTTCGCATAATCAGTATTCGATCAGCAGTCAATACTCGATTCATACAGTACCCAGTAAATTCATTGTACGTACAGACAGTCATTTATACGATTTAATAATCGGTTATCCTTATAACATTCAATCATACATACGCTCTCGCAAGTTTTCGCGCAGTGTAATTAATATTATATCTTCGAATCAGTGGTTTCTAGTTCATTACGGTATTATTCACACAAAATCATTAATTCAGAGAGACTTCGAGACTAGCATATCGCGAATACTATTAATTAGCCTTCAGTTCTTACGTTTACTGTCGTATAAATCTATTCTTGATTATTTGTATCCACTGTTACTATTATATTTCCTTTCTCTTTATCGATTTCCACGGCGCTCACAATACATATCGAATTCTATCTATCACTTTTAAAGATATTTTATCTAAATTTTCGTTTGCAGTGAATTACTTCTATCAACAATATAAGCGTATTATCTTTTCCTCTCCATGCAATTGTTAATGCCGCCTATCTATAATATCGTTTACGCGTCCGAAACCAGTCTGTGCGTGAAATCATAGTCGAAGGAAAGTTCTATTAACTAATGTTGTAATACTAATATTGTAGATCCACATTCTTGTGTACACCCGCGTTACAGTGTGCTTCCCAGTGGTTCCTGTAACACATAACAATTTAGTGAAGTGAGTACGTTGTCGTAATTATTAAGATATATTCGTGTAATCATTAATCATATTGTTTACGTGTAATTACTCGAAATATACATACTTGTGTCAGTTCGCGGCCCCTGTCCATTCCGGGCGTCGGTCATCTTTTCGGTGTCAATTCTTCTCGCCGTTAACCTCTCGCGTCTATACCTGTAAATATAAAGACAAGCTTTCTATTCTAATTTTAATATTGAAATTATCGGGCAAATTAGTGCTACTTATCTGACGAGGTCATCCTTCCTTCAAGCCTACTTCGGGCTCTCTCTTTCATCCTGCGGCGACGCGCGCCTCCTCCAGGGCGTTCTTGTATTCCCTATAGCTTCTTCCTATATATATTTTTTTTTTTCTCTTTTCTTTCTTTCTTTTTTTTTCTTTTCTTTTCCCTTATCCGCTCACCAGTGGCAAGGTCCGCGACGTCCGCCTTGACATACCCAGAGCCTCAGATATCTGTAACTTATAATCGAAGAGATTAATATTTTATTCGGACGTCTTCATAGGGAATGTCATTAGACAGAGAGCGATAACCATTCTTACCTACACCGTAGGGCGCCTCCTCCAGGGCGACCTACATCCTTCCTACGTAGTGTGCCTCTCTCAGGGCGATTCTACGTCCCTTCTAGCAGTGCGCCTCATTCAGGGCGGCTCTGCCTTCATCCTTCGTAGTGCGCCTCCTTCAGAGCCGGACTACCCCTCTCTAGGTCGCACGCCTCTCTCAGGGCGAACGACTCTCTTCTCCGAGGAGCGCCTCTTTCAGGGCATTCCGCCTCCTAGCGTGCAGCGCGCCTCTGTCAGGGCGATCTGCCTCCTCTCAGTCCACGAACCGCGCCTCTGTCAGGGCGTCTCTCACAATTCCTCCGATCGCTCTTCTTGATCTAAAATATAGAATAAATATTAAATTAAAGTAAACTCATTAAGGCTCACCCTGTCCCCGCAACCCGTCAGATAAGGTCAAGTCAACTCGTTTACCAATTTACTTTAACGCGTATGTTTTTTTTTTCCTTTTCATCACTCGCGTTACTATTACTAACCCCAGTCTATACCCCTCCGCGTATTCAACTATGGCGTCGATTATGATTTCGCTTACCTTCTTAGCTGCGTCATGGGTCGGTCACGTCGAGCAGGGCGTGCTCACCAATTGAAGCGCCTCATCCGGTCACTATACCAAGGCGGCTCCTACCTGACGGTCCGAACAGCTGCGTCGCCACCAGGTAGTCAGAGCCCAGCATCCGTCGGGTATTTCATTACCCTCCACCGGGAACCCATACATCGGAGTCATCAACCCCTGACCAGCTACACGACGCCGTCACTCCACCGGCATCCAGTAGCGGGGTCGTCGCTTCCTCACATAGGCCCTTACCGCCTATCGAATACCGTCCGTGGCCCGTGCCCCCGCCGTTGATAGACTTCGGGATTACGCAACCGAGGATCATTTCCTCCCAGGCTTTCTTCGGGCGAGTATGCATCCTGTCGTCCGCTGAAGCACCTATCAATTCGCCTCCTGATAACCGTCCGTGATTTAATTGTCTAATCGTCTTGAAAAATATAATATAACTGTACATATATGTTTATTATAAAATAATGATAAATACATAAAAATCAGTATACGTAAACAATCTGCATTCATTGTCTACTCACTTCACATCCTCCCTATTATCTATTACGTCCCGACCTCTAGTTTCCGGTGCACCGCTACGCTGATCGTGACAGGTTTACCGCTCGGCCACCGCGATCCGCGTACACCAACCATCGTAACCGCACCTCGCTCGCGAACGCAGAGGATGTAACAACTGGTGACAGCGGCGGGACGTAACAACTGGTGACAGCGGTGGGATATTACCGCTAAAAATCAGTGCAAAAATAAAAGTTACTATTCTTCGTTATTGAAAACGAGTACATTTTCCCAAGAAAATCTTCCTTTCTTAAAATCATCATCGCGAATTATTTCTTTTACTAGTCTCGAAGGAAATTAAAAGTAAAGTTACAATTAAAGTTTTTTCAAACCTCAATAAATAAATAAATCGGTCGTTGTCCATCAATCCTTATACCTTAATACTACTTCAAAATTCTTCGTAAAATATATGTATCCATGTTATATGTATCCAAACTAATTTAACCACTAACCTCTTAGGTGATAATTACCTGTTCATAATCGTGATAACTGGTGATTGTACGCGATTCCGCTTTCGCATACCCGCAACAAAAAGAAATTATATACGCACAATCGTTCGCAACCGCGAGTCCTGCTATACCATCGATAATAAATACTTACCTTTAAATATGGCTCAATCCGATGATCTCTCGGGAAACATAGAACGCGAAAACCATGAGGAAGCTTTTAGAGATCTACGCGAAAAAGAAAGAGAATTAAAAATCCGAACTGAAATGTTGGAAAACATGATGCGCGCGTTCGCTAAAAATCTACCCGGTTTGCAGGCCTCGAGCCCAGCGGACGTAACAAATAACGCGCCTCCATCGTTTAACATGTCGAACGCCTCGTATAACGATATCAAGCCCACGACCTCAGCCGCCGGAATCGACGGTTCTCATTATCCTATGGGATATCCGAAATCATATCTGCGCGACGCTCTCGAACTGGTGCCGAAATACGACGGGCATAACATCCCCGTGCTACAATTCGCTAGGGCATGCAAAAGGGCAAAAGAATCGGTACCGTTGGTAGACGAAGCATTATTTGTCCGTATGCTACGAAATAAATTAACGCACCACGCATATTTAGCCGTAGAGGATGAAATCCACCCGACCGTGGAAAAATTTCTCGACTGCCTCAGGCGAACTTTCGGTCCCGCTAGAAGCTCGAACTATTATCGCGGACAATTAAGCATGGCATACAAAAAGCCGAACGAGCACATACTTGACTACATCGGGCGTGTTAAGGATCTGAAAACGGCCATAATTGAAGGAGATCAAGTCCAACTCGGTAGACCGTTATCCGAAAATGAGATTGCCGGAATAGAAGGTTTCGCGTTAGAAGCGTTTTACGAAGGACTTCCACGCGAATATAGAATAGAACTTCGCGCTGAAGGATATAGTAGCCTCCCCGACGCCTGCTCTAAAGTGGTCACAATTAATAAACGCCTAGAAAGAGAGGAGATAAGATACAAGAGCACTCGAAACGCGAACGGTAACAATAATCACAATAGTAACGCTGCACCGGCCCCCGTGACGCAAATTCTCCAACGCGATCAGACTGCGGTAGCGAATACGCCGCCCGGTCCCGGGAATGCACACGAACGAAAAATTTGCGGGTACTGCCAAAAGATCGGACACCTCATACACGAGTGCCGTAAACGACAGTATCGCGAAAAGTACAATAACAATAATAATAATAATTTCAATAATAATAATAATTATTCCAATAACTCTCATAATACGCACGCTAATAGTAATATGAATAATCCACCTCCGCGAAATTCGGGAAACCGAACAGAGGTCTCGGTCAACGGAGCGTCCCGAGGCCCTTTCCAAATCCGCTCCACCCTCTGCATGGAAGGGAAACCAGATCCCTTCACGTCCTCCGAGGAGACGACGGAAACGTACCGGCCGTCGAGCTCGCATCACCGTCTTTCCGAGGACCAACAGCCTTCATGCTCGATACAGGAGCACAGCCTAATATAATAAAGAAAGGTTGCATTAAATCCGATATTCAAATCAACAACAAGGAGACTATCCAATTAACGGGTATCACCGAAAATGTTGTCACCACTCTGGGATCCGCCATAGCATACGTTTCGGAAACCCCAGTAGTTTTCCACGTGGTAGCCGACGAATTCCCTATAATCACACAGGGCATATTAGGTTCGTCGTTCTTCACTGAACATAACGCGTGCATTAATTACGGTAATAAGTTAATCACGTGGCGCGACTGCGCGTTTCCATTCAAGGACAAGGAGTCCATTGTCATACCCTCACGTATGAAGCTGGGAATCACGGTCCGCATAGCTAATCCGGAAATTAAAACGGGTTATCTCGCCCCGATACGCGCCCGCGACGCGGTCTTCGCCGGAGATGCACTTGTCACGTGTATCAACGACAAGGCATATATCGGCATCACGAATACATTAGACGAAGAAGTAGAAATTATAATACCTACCGTTACGCTAACAGAAGTAACAAAAATATCACAGGACCCCCCTTCCAGGGAGCCTCTGAGGCAACCCTCTAGCCCATCGGGCAGTAGTCCCGTCAAAATTCAAGCGAGCAAAAGCCTTCGCACCCAAGAAGCACGCACTGCACCTGCAACGAGTCAAGATAATTTTACTACATGCAAAAATAAACAACCAAACAAACTACACAATAACACAAAGACCAAGATACACATTGAAAACAACAAACAATCAAACTCATCATTTAACAAACAAAATACGCTACAAAACCAAAATACATTTACCCCCTCTCTTCCTCTTCTTAATACACCAACACAAAACGTCGATCCCGACTATCATCTCTACGGGCAGGAGCACTGCCTTCCCCTTGTCGCACCAAGGTGCGGCGTCGACCTAGGTCGACATCCCAATACCTCTCCCGATTATCCCCCATCCCTTTCTACAAAAAATGCAACACTTCAAGCTACAATCGTTTCTACGCACACGTCCCTTGATTCTAATACTATTATCACAAATCATTCTCACATTACTTACACAGAAAGGGGATCCTTATCTCCGCCGGCGAACGACGATGCCGCTCTCGCGTCGGTGCGAACCCCTTCCTCTGGTCTCGGCCCAGGCGGTCAATCTTCTATAATTGCTCTTCCTTACTTTCCTCTAAGCCCCGCAAAAGCGGATGACTCACCCCCTTTGTGCGTAGCTACAAATAAGCAACCTGAAACAAATAATAATATACATCATTTCACTCTCATCGATCAGCGTGCATCTAATCTTGCGAAATACAACGACATACACAAAATGCAAATAGTTAATATGGTAAACGAGAAGATACATTGGAAAAACTTAAGGAACTCACCCGAGATACTCACCCAGCGCGAACACAATCATAAGGAAGACTCTACACCGGACAGAATTACTCAAATAATACGACTCTTGCGCCTCGATCATCTTAACGACCTAGAAAAAGAGAATATTTTTGAACTAATAAAACGACACAATGACAGATTCTACGTACCAGGAGAATATCTGGACCAAACTTCAACAATCACCCATAAAATAATCACTTCGGACGAGATACCTATACACACGAAGCAGTATAGATTTCCGCCAATACATCGAGAAGAAATAAATAAACAGGTCAACGAGCTCCTTCAGAAAAATATAGTGACACCATCCACTTCACCGTACAGTTCCCCCGTCTGGATCGTTCCGAAGAAACCGGACTCAACTGGAAACAAGAGATGGCGAATGGTCATCGATTACAGAAGGCTCAACGAAAAAACGCTAGGAGACGCCTACCCTCTGCCAAATATCAGCGATATCCTCGACCAGTTGGGCAGTGCAAAATATTTCTCCGTCCTCGACCTCGCCAGTGGGTTCCATCAAATCCCAATGGATCCCAAGGATGCGCACAAAACAGCTTTCTCTACACCACATGGCCATTACCAATTCTCCAGGATGCCATTCGGACTCAGAAACGCACCGGCCACTTTCCAACGATTAATGGACCAAATATTGACCGGACTGCAAGGTATAGAACTTTTGGTGTACATGGACGACATAGTGATATACGCAAGCTCGTTACGGGAACATGACATTAAAATGGATAAATTAATGAAACGTTTAAAAACCGCCAATCTCACTTTACAACCAGATAAATGTGAGTTTTTGCGACATGAAGTCGTCTATCTCGGGCACGTAATTACAGATACTGGCGTACGCCCTGACCCCCAGAAGGTCTCAGCTGTTAAAGACTTTCCAGTTCCAAGGAGTCTGAAAAACGTACGACAATTTCTAGGCTTATCAGGCTACTACCGCCGCTTCATCCCCGATTTTTCAGGAATAGCTAAACCAATGTCGGACCTCCTGAAGAAAAACAGTACCTTCTCATGGAACGAAAATACACAACACGCTTTTGAGACTCTTCGAAGACGACTCTGCGAAGAACCGGTACTGCAATTCCCGGATTTCACGCGAGAATTCCTGCTCACTACGGACGCATCCGACTACGCTATCGCTGGAGTCCTAAGCCAAGGAACAATCGGCCAAGACTTGCCAATCGCGTATACGTCCAGAGTACTCAATTCAGCCGAAAGGAACTACTCGACAACAGAGAAAGAGCTGCTAGCCATAATTTATTGCGTCGGACACTTCAGACCTTACCTCTACGGGCGCAAGTTTACGCTCGTGACGGATCACCAACCGCTCGCCTGGTTAAACCGAGTGAAGGACCCGACCTCTCGCCTTATGCGATGGCGCCTGAAACTCGAAGAATACGAATATACAGTCGCATACAAGACAGGTGTCACGAACAAAAATGCCGATGCCCTGTCCAGAAATCCTATAACCGCTACTGTTTCCATTCTCCCGATCGAAAAAAAACGCATACGTCTCCCTCAGAAAGTACGAGACCTAATTACAAGCACTGACGATGACAGTTCTGATGATGAAAGGCGTCGGAAAGTACCTACCAGAAGGTCTACGGTCGAGAGTGAAATAATCACCTCACGGCCGTATGTTGTAGCTTCCGACTCTTCTGAGGAAATATTCGACAGTAAACCTCTATCATCCGGTCCACCTCCCCCCACATCTTCCCATCCTTCACCTCCCCCACGTTTCACGAATAACCAACAATCACCACCGTTAATTACGAAAGGACTCTTGGACCTCCTTGACGAACAGACGAACAATGAACGCGTCGATAACGTAGCGCAATTTCAGTCACGAGGAAAAACAATATCACACTTACCTTCTATACCCCCAGAACCTCCACCCGACCCCGTGACAGAACCGCCGGACGAAACCACTGTTGACGACAACAGCGATAAGGAATTCGATACCTTGGAAATTCTTCCCGAAGAAGAAACTCTGCAAATGAGACCAGAATTAATAACCACCCATAGCACAAGATGCCGTATAAAAAAACGCAACATACCATTACTGAATTGCAACGATAACACAATCATACTGGTCACCGTTGATAAACACCCCTTCGATAAAGGAGCTATGGAATTACAGCAAGATGGATACCTACCTCCGCTAGACGACTTAATGCTCGGAAGAGCGCGAGTCTATCCATCCATAGACGCGGGACGACACATTATAGTACTACCTGCAAAAGAGAAAAGAACAACATTATTGGACGAAGAAATCTTAAAGGAATGTTTCAGATCAACCCTCGACGTGATGACGGAATTACAACTACATACTGTTAGCATACGAGAGACACCCAGCCTCGACACGATACCATGGGATCGAGTCTTACAGACACTGCAAGCGATACTCTCCGAAAGGCCCGTCACCATCAGCACATGTCATGGACCAACCGTCACCCCTCCGGTAGAGGACCGTACAGCGATAATCCGCGAAAATCACGAATCTGCCGTCGGTGGACACAAGGGCGTCACGAAGACGTACCAGCGAATTAAACAAAGGTTTACATGGAACAAAATGAAAGGCGATATATTAAACTACATCAGGAATTGTCGAACGTGTCAATCTATGAAACTAGTCAGAAGGAAGACTCGACAACCAATGATATTGACCGACACACCTGGACGCGCCTTCGACAAAGTGGCTCTCGACATAGTAGGACCACTCAGAACCACTCCTAGCGGCAACTCATACGTTCTAACGATGCAAGATCTCCTCACAAAATACTCAGTATACGCACCACTACCAGACGCTAGAGGCGAAACCACGGCGAACGCCTTTATCCACTATTTTATCTGTCGTTTTGGATGCCCCCGAAGCATACTCACCGACCAAGGGACGAACTTTACCGGTGTACTCATGAAAAGCGTAACCAAAAAGTTCCGTATCCAACACTTCCGAACGACTGCTCACCATCCACAATCTAATGGGTCACTCGAAAGGTCGCACCTCGTTCTAATGGAATACCTGAAGTGCTTCGTCAATAAGGAAGAAGCATGGGACGACCTCATTGAGCGTGCCAGTTTTTCGTATAATACCTCAGTACACGAAGGTACCGGGTACACACCTCACGAATTGATCTTCGGACGTGTCGCCAGAGTTCCATCGGGACACAACCCCGAAGAAGATCCTGAAACATATCACTCCTACTTAACAAACCTGTTCGAAAAAATCTGTGATATACAGGAAGTCGCTAGAGCTAATCTCATTAGGGCTAAAGAGCGCTCCAAAAATTACTACGACAAACGCGTAAACCCGACGACTTTCAACGCAAACGATAACGTCTTTCTATTAAACGAGAGTAAAACAGATAAATTCGGAAAAGAATATCACGGCCCGTACCGCATTATCGAAATCCTCGACCACGAAAACGTGCGAATTCAAATTAATAAATCAACGCGAATAGTGCACGTCAATAGACTACGGAAAGCCCACTACGGCGAACCAGGATGACTACCTTTCTTCTGTTTCAGATTGGATTACTCAGTTATCTTCTCCATTTTCTGGTTCAGACCGGAACGTACTGTTCTACATTTTTCTCTTAAGCAGAATCAACATAGAGTTCACAATGGCCTCACTGATCGTCTTCCTAGCGTATCTGGCAACCCAGGACTGCAACGCCCTCGTAGGCTACGACTGCAACACGCCGTGCGACAACGGGACCACAATCTCGCTGCTCGATAACAACGCCTGTCGATTACACGGGAAGCTTCCAATCACCCGAGATGTGAGCGTGGAGATCCTCGCGAAGCCCAGACTCACCACAGCGGACGTACTAAGCTGCCGCATAGAGATAGACTACGTGATCAGCCACACGGACCACACCACGAGGGAATCTACAACACCTACCAGCAATAAACGACATTACTTATCTGTATCTGCTCCTGTATGCATGCACATACACGCACAAGGGAAACTGCAATTCGGGAACCAGACCCTTGACGGCCTTTCTGCCAACCGCGTGAATAGCCGCACTATTCCGCCGACCGAAACCGTCAGCGCCCACAACCTGCCATCAGACGACCTGAAAACAAAACGCGTCATAAACGTGTACTTGCACATAACGTTCAAACGGACCATTGTCAAGATCGACACGATGGAAACCAAGATATTCTTACCTAGTGGTGCTAGTTGCACATACATCGACCTTGAATGCACCGACGAAGAGGGCTTTCATAATTTCTGGTCCCCCTTTGTTCACGGAGGATGCACTCAACTACGGCATACCGTCTTGTATAGAGGAATTGCCAAAAGACTACAAATTACGGGACGTCCCACGGCATACGCCTTAACGGTAGAAAACACCAACCTGCTCGCGTTTGCTCGAGCGCGTCACGACGTCTGCAACGCCACTGTGATACAGACCGAAAACCCCCGACTAGTAATACGGGAAATCAACGACTCTTACGTAAAGAATCAACCATCCGTAAATAAGGTGCACCGATCTCACCACTCGTACTTTTCGTACAAGAGTAACACAAAGACAGACCTGAGCGTAGAAAATACCTACGAAGACCTTGTCATGAGGAAATGCCTCACGGAAGTAACAAAATTACACGCCTTGACCGCCATGGCTCACCAAGACCCTCCATCATTTGCGTACGCCGTCACAAAAACACCAGGATACTCAGCGCGCGTACGAGGGGAAGCTGTTGTCACGTCCAGCGCCTCCGCTTGACACCAGTCGCCGTCCGTTGACTCCATACGTCACCTGTTAAGTAGACATAGTAAGCGTTAAGCACCTATAAAATTCTTTTACTTTCCTTTTCTTTTTATATATATACATATATATATATATAGTTATTATCAAAAATAGATTAAGCCGATAAATACCTTTTATTATGTTTCCGGCTAAAACATCCTTTTCCTTTTTTTTTTTCTTCTTTTTCTTCCTTTTTTTTCCTGTTTTATCCCCATCACTGGTTCTCCCCTATCACCTACCTAAAAATGAAGGAAAATAATTAATTAATTGTCCAATGAAAATTCTCACCTATTTTCCGGCCACCCGGTATATCACCTTCTGGTCCGCCTCCTCAGCACCTGAAAAAGAGAAGAGAAACGACCCACCAAGTCGGTCGAACATCTTAATTTTATTATAATTACCCATTTAGTTTTGTCACTCTAGTTGCAGTATCTGAAAAATAAAAAGGAAACATAATATTAAGTATGCGTCAATAGAATAACGTAAATTAAGTAATAGCGATAATATAAACCAATGTTCACTCCACCTCGTCGTCATCACTCTTACTAAACACAAACATACACGTACACATCACCATAGACACACGCATCGAGAATTAACCACCACCCGGTATAACAAAAATATAAAGTAAATCTATATAACAAGCTAAAATCACTCAAGGAAAGAGATCGTAACTGCGAATGAGCGGAAATACAACTCCCGATACATGTTCACCTTAATAAATTGACACCCGGTATATAAACTAACATTGTCATATTATCCAAACATTAGTATAAAATAGTGTTTAACAACCGACCGATTCATTTGGTTAAATTCCATAAGCTTCATATAATAAACTCCGATCGGTACTTTCGGGACACCCTGTATATGAACTTTCATTAATTATTAAAACTGAGCAAGCCAAGTAACTCGTATGTGCAATTGCAACTTCCTATGCACAGTCTAAATCACTTTTCTCAATATATCAAAAGTTGTCGCAACATCGAAAAGCACCCAATTTTTAACGATTTAAACATCACATAAAAAACCCGCCCAGTGACCTTAATTAATTATTTCCTGGCGCCTTGACTCATAAGGAACCAAAAAAGGTAGCAACTTATAGGGCTACAGCCCCGCCATAAAAAGTTAAGCGCACATTGTTATAGACCCATTTTGCTTCAGGAACACCTCATATTTTCAACTTTAATATCCGCACCTCCAATATATAATTATGCCTTCACTATTAAATGCAGTTTTATATCCCAAAGCCGAATTAATACCACAATAACGTACATGTCTAACGATTCTGTCACCCAAATATAATAACTTGTCAATTTTACTCATATTCCACCGCAGCGCAGTGATTTCATTAAATCCAAATTTTAACAATAATAAAAGATTCGATCAAACCCATCTTCTGCATAATAATTCCTTACCATGAATCCAATTTGGTTTGCCAATAAAAATCCGGTCAGCTATCATTTATAATTATTTCATATATCAACCATGGAGATAACTTGGTGCATGCACATATACATATATATATATATATATGCGACTCGCTGCAGATATCATAATCCACAGATGTTTTAAAGGCAAATTATAATGACCTGACAAGAACTCCTCGAGGCTCAGACAATATTTAAGTAATCAATTAAAACCAATAATAATTAAAATGAACCACTCATAATACATATATATATATATATATATTATAGTGAAAACAATATAAATATCCCATAAAGAGTTTAAAACGAATAAAGCTCTGGAAGATAACTAAAGTTAAATAGTCACACTCAATATATACAATTACTTAATTAACTCTTACTTATACAAGGTGTCTGAAATAACTTGAACGTGATAATATTCTCAAAACTTCGTTATCATTTTATTGAGGATGAATGATAATTACAATATACATATGCATAATAAACAAAATGACCATACCTATATATACGGTGGTACGATAATACACACATCATACACTACATAAACCAAGTATAAACGCATAATGAACACCCAGAAATAATTACATAGATACACGCTCCTTAACAAACACACCATAAAATTATATAACAATAGTCACTTAATATACCCGGTGATACAAAAATACGCGCGTTATAAACTTATCATCTACACAATGTTTAATCAGTATCTGACTATTATAGACATATTATCCACCCAGTAACACGCAAATACACACACTCTATAAATAATTTATATACATAGTGACCCATTAGTACGCACAAATAAAGCACTCTCAATAAACCTATTATAAACTTATTACAGGCATATTCATATATTAACATACACATAATCAATGTATCATATACATGGTAACGCAATAGTTTCGGATCTTATAACTAATTCATACATATTCCAAGCGTATCACTTAAATTACACACTCAACCTCTCACAATATAAACTTGTCTTAAATTTATGCATTTATACACACTTACACACTCCTCATCCATCCATTGTAAATATATCACGGCATATTACATGTGCATTTATACCATTATTACATATATATAAATATATAAACCTTTACTACTAGTTATAATGATATACATACATACATATAGTTATATAATAGCGAGTTTAACGTCTGTAGACTAATTTAGATCTTGTAATCCACGAATAACATTATGCGACATCATAGATAATTGTTAATTAATAAGTTAATTAGCGTAATGCTCTCATATCTCTACAATTATTTAAGTACAACGCTATAATACAATGCGGCGATAAGTAATTAATCAGATAAGTTATCGTAACGCTAGTAATAATTGCGATATATCTAGAAATAACGATATAGATATTACATTATAATGCTAGTCCCGAAGGTTCTAGAACATTCAGGAACCGCCGGATCACGTGAAAATTTCGGACAAACACCGTGATAGCTTACTATTGCCCGGCGCGTGATACCCGTGACAAACAAGCATGACCAGGATCGGACCACGTTGCGCGCGCTATAATTCAGAAGGTGGGAGCCCTCAGCGACCACGGGTATATAAACGGGAGCACCGTGTGCTCAAAAATCAGAGTATTCAGTTCTCGCCTAGACAGTTCAGATCATTAGACAGTTCAGATCATATTTAGTATTCGGCTTTCGCCCGACAGTAAAATCTGTTGTACGGTTCGTTCCGACCATTCAGTTTTCGCATAATCAGTATTCGATCAGCAGTCAATACTCGATTCATACAGTACCCAGTAAATTCATTGTACGTACAGACAGTCATTTATACGATTTAATAATCGGTTATCCTTATAACATTCAATCATACATACGCTCTCGCAAGTTTTCGCGCAGTGTAATTAATATTATATCTTCGAATCAGTGGTTTCTAGTTCATTACGGTATTATTCACACAAAATCATTAATTCAGAGAGACTTCGAGACTAGCATATCGCGAATACTATTAATTAGCCTTCAGTTCTTACGTTTACTGTCGTATAAATCTATTCTTGATTATTTGTATCCACTGTTACTATTATATTTCCTTTCTCTTTATCGATTTCCACGGCGCTCACAATACATATCGAATTCTATCTATCACTTTTAAAGATATTTTATCTAAATTTTCGTTTGCAGTGAATTACTTCTATCAACAATATAAGCGTATTATCTTTTCCTCTCCATGCAATTGTTAATGCCGCCTATCTATAATATCGTTTACGCGTCCGAAACCAGTCTGTGCGTGAAATCATAGTCGAAGGAAAGTTCTATTAACTAATGTTGTAATACTAATATTGTAGATCCACATTCTTGTGTACACCCGCGTTACAGTGTGCTTCCCAGTGGTTCCTGTAACACATAACAATTTAGTGAAGTGAGTACGTTGTCGTAATTATTAAGATATATTCGTGTAATCATTAATCATATTGTTTACGTGTAATTACTCGAAATATACATACTTGTGTCAGTTCGCGGCCCCTGTCCATTACGGGCGTCGGTCATCTTTTCGGTGTCAATTCTTCTCGCCGTTAACCTCTCGCGTCTATACCTGTAAATATAAAGACAAGCTTTCTATTCTAATTTTAATATTGAAATTATCGGGCAAATTAGTGCTACTTATCTGACGAGGTCATCCTTCC
This sequence comes from Anoplolepis gracilipes, assembly GCF_047496725.1. Taxonomy (NCBI): domain Eukaryota; kingdom Metazoa; phylum Arthropoda; class Insecta; order Hymenoptera; family Formicidae; genus Anoplolepis; species Anoplolepis gracilipes. The sequence goes on along the minus strand of NC_132986.1, from coordinate 3,934,050 downwards.
TTCAAGCCTACTTCGGGCTCTCTCTTTCATCCTGCGGCGACGCGCGCCTCCTCCAGGGCGTTCTTGTATTCCCTATAGCTTCTTCCTATATAATTTTTTTTTTTTCTCTTTTCTTTCTTTCTTTTTTTTTTTTTTATTTTCCCTTATCCGCTCACCAGTGGCAAGGTCCGCGACGTCCGCCTTGACATACCCAGAGCCTCAGATATCTGTAACTTATAATCGAAGAGATTAATATTTTATTCGGACGTCCTTATAGGGAATGTCATTAGACAGAGAGCGATAACCATTCTTACCTACACCGTAGGGCGCCTCCTCCAGGGCGACCTACATCCTTCCTACGTAGTGTGCCTCTTTCAGGGCGATTCTACGTCCCTTCTAGCAGTGCGCCTCATTCAGGGCGGCTCTGCCTTCATCCTTCGTAGTGCGCCTCCTTCAGAGCCGGACTACCCCTCTCTAGGTCGCACGCCTCTCTCAGGGCGAACGACTCTCTTCTCCGAGGAGCGCCTCTTTCAGGGCATTCCGCCTCCTAGCGTGCAGCGCGCCTCTGTCAGGGCGATCTGCCTCCTCTCAGTCCACGAACCGCGCCTCTGTCAGGGCGTCTCTCACAATTCCTCCGATCGCTCTTCTTGATCTAAAATATAGAATAAATATTAAATTAAAGTAAACTCATTAAGGCTCACCCTGTCCCCGCAACCCGTCAGATAAGGTCAAGTCAACTCGTTTACCAATTTACTTTAACGCGTATTTTTTTTTTTCCTTTTCATCACTCGCGTTACTATTACTAACCCCAGTCTATACCCCTCCGCGTATTCAACTATGGCGTCGATTATGATTTCGCTTACCTTCTTAGCTGCGTCATGGGTCGGTCACGTCGAGCAGGGCGTGCTCACCAATTGAAGCGCCTCATCCGGTCACTATACCAAGGCGGCTCCTACCTGACGGTCCGAACAGCTGCGTCGCCACCAGGTAGTCAGAGCCCAGCATCCGTCGGGTATTTCACTTACCCTCCACCGGGAACCCATACATCGGAGTCATCAACCCCTGACCAGCTACACGACGCCGTCACTCCACCGGCATCCAGTAGCGGGGTCGTCGCTTCCTCACATAGGCCCTTACCGCCTATCGAATACCGTCCGTGGCCCGTGCCCCCGCCGTTGATAGACTTCGGGATTACGCAACCGAGGATCATTTCCTCCCAGGCTTTCTTCGGGCGAGTATGCATCCTGTCGTCCGCTGAAGCACCTATCAATTCGCCTCCTGATAACCGTCCGTGATTTAATTGTCTAATCGTCTTGAAAAATATAATATAACTGTACATATATGTTTATTATAAAATAATGATAAATACATAAAAATCAGTATACGTAAACAATCTGCATTCATTGTCTACTCACTTCACATCCTCCCTATTATCTATTACGTCCCGACCTCTAGTTTCCGGTGCACCGCTACGCTGATCGTGACAGGTTTACCGCTCGGCCACCGCGATCCGCGTACACCAACCATCGTAACCGCACCTCGCTCGCGAACGCAGAGGACGTAACAACTGGTGACAGCGGCGGGACGTAACAACTGGTGACAGCGGTGGGACGTAACAACTGGTGACAGCGGTGGGATATTACCGCTAAAAATCAGTGCAAAAATAAAAGTTACTATTCTTCGTTATCGAAAACGAGTACATTTTCTCAAGAAAATCTTTCTTTCTTAAAATCATCATCGCGAATTATTTCTTTTACTAGTCTCGAAGGAAATTAAAAGTAAAGTTACAATTAAAGTCTTTTCAAACCTCAATAAATAAACAAATCGGTCGTTGTCCATCAATCCTTATACCTTAATACTACTTCAAAATTCTTCGTAAAATATATGTATCCATGTTATATGTATCCAAACTAATTTAACCACTAACCTCTTAGGTGATAATTACCTGTTCATAATCGTGATAACTGGTGATTGTACGCGATTCCGCTTTCGCATACCCGCAACAAAAAGAAATTATATACGCACAATCGTTCGCAACCGCGAGTCCTGCTATACCATCGATAATAAATACTTACCTTTAAATATGGCTCAATCCGATGATCTCTCGGGAAACATAGAACGCGAAAACCATGAGGAAGCTTTTAGAGATCTACGCGAAAAAGAAAGAGAATTAAAAATCCGAACTGAAATGTTGGAAAACATGATGCGCGCGTTCGCTAAAAATCTACCCGGTTTGCAGGCCTCGAGCCCAGCGGACGTAACAAATAACGCGCCTCCATCGTTTAACATGTCGAACGCCTCGTATAACGATATCAAGCCCACGACCTCAGCCGCCGGAATCGACGGTTCTCATTATCCTATGGGATATCCGAAATCATATCTGCGCGACGCTCTCGAACTGGTGCCGAAATACGACGGGCATAACATCCCCGTGCTACAATTCGCTAGGGCATGCAAAAGGGCAAAAGAATCGGTACCGTTGGTAGACGAAGCATTATTTGTCCGTATGCTACGAAATAAATTAACGCACCACGCATATTTAGCCGTAGAGGATGAAATCCACCCGACCGTGGAAAAATTTCTCGACTGCCTCAGGCGAACTTTCGGTCCCGCTAGAAGCTCGAACTATTATCGCGGACAATTAAGCATGGCATACAAAAAGCCGAACGAGCACATACTTGACTACATCGGGCGTGTTAAGGATCTGAAAACGGCCATAATTGAAGGAGATCAAGTCCAACTCGGTAGACCGTTATCCGAAAATGAGATTGCCGGAATAGAAGGTTTCGCGTTAGAAGCGTTTTACGAAGGACTTCCACGCGAATATAGAATAGAACTTCGCGCTGAAGGATATAGTAGCCTCCCCGACGCCTGCTCTAAAGTGGTCACAATTAATAAACGCCTAGAAAGAGAGGAGATAAGATACAAGAGCACTCGAAACGCGAACGGTAACAATAATCACAATAGTAACGCTGCACCGGCCCCCGTGACGCAAATTCTCCAACGCGATCAGACTGCGGTAGCGAATACGCCGCCCGGTCCCGGGAATGCACACGAACGAAAAATTTGCGGGTACTGCCAAAAGATCGGACACCTCATACACGAGTGCCGTAAACGACAGTATCGCGAAAAGTACAATAACAATAATAATAATAATTTCAATAATAATAATAATTATTCCAATAACTCTCATAATACGCACGCTAATAGTAATATGAATAATCCACCTCCGCGAAATTCGGGAAACCGAACAGAGGTCTCGGTCAACGGAGCGTCCCGAGGCCCTTTCCAAATCCGCTCCACCCTCTGCATGGAAGGGAAACCAGATCCCTTCACGTCCTCCGAGGAGACGACGGAAACGTACCGGCCGTCGAGCTCGCATCACCGTCTTTCCGAGGACCAACAGCCTTCATGCTCGATACAGGAGCACAGCCTAATATAATAAAGAAAGGTTGCATTAAATCCGATATTCAAATCAACAACAAGGAGACTATCCAATTAACGGGTATCACCGAAAATGTTGTCACCACTCTGGGATCCGCCATAGCATACGTTTCGGAAACCCCAGTAGTTTTCCACGTGGTAGCCGACGAATTCCCTATAATCACACAGGGCATATTAGGTTCGTCGTTCTTCACTGAACATAACGCGTGCATTAATTACGGTAATAAGTTAATCACGTGGCGCGACTGCGCGTTTCCATTCAAGGACAAGGAGTCCATTGTCATACCCTCACGTATGAAGCTGGGAATCACGGTCCGCATAGCTAATCCGGAAATTAAAACGGGTTATCTCGCCCCGATACGCGCCCGCGACGCGGTCTTCGCCGGAGATGCACTTGTCACGTGTATCAACGACAAGGCATATATCGGCATCACGAATACATTAGACGAAGAAGTAGAAATTATAATACCTACCGTTACGCTAACAGAAGTAACAAAAATATCACAGGACCCCCCTTCCAGGGAGCCTCTGAGGCAACCCTCTAGCCCATCGGGCAATAGTCCCGTCAAAATTCAAGCGAGCAAAAGCCTTCGCACC